>NC_090934.1:966060328-966363359 GCF_040938575.1 Ambystoma mexicanum
GCGTTGAGAAAACTGGAAGAGGCCTCGAAGAACTCGAGAGGATCGGGATCCTACTCGAGGATGTCGACGACGGTCTCGGCGTGGTGCCGGAGGCTCTTGGTATCACCGTTGGCTGTGAAGTAGCCGTGGTTTTCTCTTTTATCGGCGTCGATGTCGGCGTTGATGATGGCGTCGATTCGATCGACCGATGCATCGAAGAACCCTTCGACAACGGCGTCAATGGCGCCGAACCATGCGTCGAAGGGATCTTGGACGACGGCGTCGAAGATGGTGCCTTCTTACCCGATGGCCTGTGGCGCTCTCGGGTGGACTCTTTCGCCGGGTGCAGCGACTCGCGGCGTTTCGATTTTTTGGGTTTTTCCCCCGGGGTATCACCCTCAGCTGTCTTAGAGGGGGTCGAGGCCGCTTTCTCGAAGACGCTTAGCATTTTCTTCCTGAATTCCTCCCACTCAGCCTGAGAGCTGTGTTTTGTGGGGCAGGAGACCCTTTCTGGTGTCTCTAGATCTCGATGAATGGTGGGAGCTACTTCGAGACCTGGAATGGAAATGCTTTCGACGGCGAGGAGACCAATGCCTCGACTCGGCCGAAGAAACTTTCGAGGAGGTTTTGACTGACTTACCTCTCTCGAGCTTCCCCTTGAGCTCCTTCAAGGCTTTCGCCATCATGGACATGCAGTCCTCACACTCCGAACAATGGTGCTCGACTCCCAAGCCCCACAAGCAGATCCTGTGTGGATCTGTTATCGACATTTTCTTACCGCAGTCTCGACATTTTTTAAAGCCGGACCGTGGAGTCGTCGGTTACGATGAAGAAGCCATCAAGAACGAGTTGGTATTCGAGTAAATATAAGAGGTTTTATCTGACTGAACTGAGCAATGATATTCCGAGGCCCCACGAAGTGCGGAAAAATGGAACTGAGCAACGGACATCGCGCGTGGCTATTTATGGGCATGGTGATGTCGGCGCTAATACGGTGGCTGTCGAGGGACATCGACTTGGCGGACGTCGACGCGCAGCGCCCTGTAGATACAGAGAAAAAAATTCCGAGGCCTGCAAGCTGGATTCTCGTCAAAGGGTTGTTGTCATTTTCGGAACATTTCAAGAATACAGACACTGAGAGAAAACTACAAAGCTAAATTGGGTTTAGCACTGGTCAGAATGGATTCCAGTTTGGATGTAAAGCCTAAATAAGAGAAGTGTGCTTGCTGCGACTTCATGTTTCCCAGCATTGCCGGTTAGCCCGTGTAAACCCACAATGATTTCAAAACGGTTTCAACACATTTCTTTTCTATTGCACTTGAATAACTTAACTTCTGATTTTGCAAGCACAGTGTGGTTATTCATTTATTCAATATAATAAAGTGTTATGTTGTGTTTTCTGACGCCTCGCGTAGCCACCCAAGAGTTGGGCCTTGCCTGATCAGTAACAAGGCCCGGCTACAACAGGGGGAGCAGGGGGCCCAGGCCCCCCAAGAAACCGCTCTAGCCCTCCCTAGAAAGGAGGCTTATGACCAAGAGTTGCTTGTGTACAGTTTTCTTTTTGTTCCGTTTATGAATTAAAAGAAAACGGTACATGCAATGCAGACAGCGCGCACAGTGGTCACCAGCTTAGTATAGGGTTTATTAGGAGGCATACAGGCGTGCTATTAGATACCAATGTACTCTTACCATTTTGCACCTGATAGCTAGTTAATACCTCTACAGCAGTGCCTGCTTTTCCGTGCCTGCACAAAAGCCCAAACTGTTCGTATTGCCAGTGCTTGTTTTGCTTTGGACCTGCTTTCCTTTGCACAGGGGATTCGCTAATCACTTTTCTTTTTTTGTCATTCCATTGATTGGCAAGGAACCATGTGGTGCAGAGCTTGCACGGTGCCATGTGGAATGACGCTCTACATTGCTTCTATCTCTGGACAAGTCAATTCCACAAGTCAGAATTTTTATGTAATCCGGCCTGTCAATGTCCATGGGTGCCTTAAAACTACGCGGTCATATAGTTACTCACACAGTAGTTATTTTTATTTCGCTCCATACACACATGGGGGGTCATTATGACCCTGGTAGTAGCCTTGCTGGTAAATACCTTTTATAACTGAAGGGTAAGCTCATGTATAAGTGGAAGGACTAAGGAGCTAATAATACTTGAAACAAGTGGGAAGGCGTCCTGCCACTTCCTTTTGGGCCGTTTACCTACGTGTTTTGGTAAAGGCTAAATTCTTTCGCATGTTAAGTATGGCAGTGGCTTTTTTATTTGGCTGACTGTCATAGGTATTCTAAAAAGACGAGCAAGAAAAGCCCTTCAAGAGTGTATCATAGCATGCTTAATGTCAGGAATCAGATCAGGTAATGAAACGGGATTGTGGGAATGAAGCCCTCAAGGTTGTGTAAACCTTGTGACGTTTCGGCAATGAGCCTTCTTCTTGGGCCTCGACCTGGTCTCCCCTGTGTGTAGAAGAGAGGGAGAAAATGAAAAGGCGTTTTAGGTAAAAATGGGGGGCAAAACTTGCTGTAGAGTTCATCTCAAAGGAGGGATGGGTCTAGTGCTAGTCTGACCTGCATGCAGCTTGTCTCTCCCTGCCCCACCCTACTCATCCCAACACGTACCCATGTTTGTGACCTCTTCCTGTAGCCTTACTAGCCCCTCTACATTGCTCTTCCTTCTTCCTACCCCTACCATCCCTCTGTTGTCTGGACTCTTGTTCACCCTGTCATGCCACCCCCCTTGCACCTTGCCTGTGCCACTTTCTCCGATTATTCATGTAGGTGGAGGGGGGTGCATGCATATCCAGGGTTGGGGCAGGGGTCCCGGGGTCACACAGGCAGCAGATGCAATGCACAATCAATGTCAGAGAAGAGGCATAAGACCCTAAGATACTAGGGGCGCAGAGGGGCATCCCTTCTATTACAGGAACACACTTCAATGTGCCCCAGGCCCAATCCTGCCCTCCCTTGAACCATAGGCCCATGCGCTCCAGCGCTCTTGCACTGTGGGGCATCGGGGCTGTCATAGCCTATCTTCAAAGAGGCCACCAAGACAATGGACAGGAAGGAGGCATGATGGGGAGAGATGTGCGAGTACTAGGATGAGCCAGGCAAGTACGAGGATGAGGTGGCACAACGAGAGAGGGGCAGCGACAAAAAGAAGGATGAATGGGGGTAGGAAGGTAACAGAAGTAATAAGCAGCAATAGAGGGGTGGGCTAGAGTAGAGCGGATAGGCACTGAGAATGTGAAGGATGGAAGGAGAGGTGTAGGGCAGACAAAGAAAGGAGAAGGGATAGGCAGGACTTGAGGGTTAGAGCTGAGTGAAATAAATATGAAGGAAGAGAAAAGTTGGAGGAGATGGGCAGTCAAAATACAGAAGGAAGAGTCAGGAAGACAGGGTCAAAGAGTAAGGGACAAGTAGGAAGCGATAGATGGTGCAGGAAAGGCAGGAAGAAAGTGTCAAGCTGATTGGCCCGAGAGGACCGCGTACCTGTAGTCTTGGTGGTTGGTCTCGCAGAGGTCGCCAGTCTGAAGTCTGGGAACTGATCAAATAGCGGCATGACACTATGCCCCAGGTTTCCAGGGGAATCGTACGTAGAACTCACGTATCAGCCGGGGAGCATGCACGTGCTGGCGCGGTTCCGATGTACGATCACAGGCTGGGTACCCCTTCCAGTCAACCAAATAGTGGAGCACCCCTCTACGATAACGGGCATCACAGATCTCGTGTACCTCAAACTCAGGGACGCCCTGCACCAGAACAGAGGCCGGACGAGGAGAGGTGCGGCCGTAATCATCGACCACATAGGGCTTCAACAGGGACACGTGAAAAACGGGATGTACACGCCAAGAAGAGGGTAAGCGAAGACGGAAGGCTACAGAGGACAACCGTTTGGTGATAACAAAGGGTCCCAAATATCGAGGGGCCAGTTTGACGGGCAGGTTGCGGAGGGGCAAGTTCTTTGAGGACAACCACACCTTGTCACCCTCTTGGAAATTAGGTTCTGCACTCCTCTTCCTGTCTGCCTGTCTCTTCATTCGATCCTTGGCTTCACTCAAGATCTTGCGTGCCAGTTCTTGTTGTTCCCGGATGTGTAAGACCAGGCCATCAGCAGAAGGAACAGTACTAGATGGAACTGGTTGAAAAGGCATCAACCGAGGATGTAGACCAGTGGAACAGAAGAACGGGCTGACTCCAATGGAAGCATGAACGGTGTTGTTGTAGGATACTTCAGCCAGATCTAACCCATCTTTCCAATTAGACTGTGTGGCATTGGCAAAACAGCGGAGTTACCCCTCCAAAGTTTGATTGGTCCTTTCGGTTAGCCCATTGGTCTGTGGGTGGTAGCCTGAGCTTAGTGCTCTATGTATTCCCAGATGACCACACACCTGTCTCCAAAATGATGAAAGGAACTGGGTTCCTCTATCCGATATGATCTTCTCCGGTAGGCCGTGCAACCGGTAGATGTCGTGCAGAAATGCTGAAGCCATTTGAGTAGCAGTAGGGATTTTCTGGAATGGGATGAAATGGGCCAGTTTGGTGAAGCTGTCCACAACCACCATTATACAGGTGTACCCTTCTGACGGAGGCAATTCCACAATGAAATCGGTAGCGATTGTATGCCACGGATAGGGAGCTATTTCAGTGGGCATTAACAAACCCAATGGTCGTCTTCTGGGAACCTTGCACTGGGCACAAATTGGACAGCTGTCGATGTACCTCTGGACCTCGGTCGCCCAACCAGGCCACCAGAACTGTCGGGATATCAACTCTCGAGTGGCTCTGACCCCGCGATGTCCTCCTATGGGTGAATCATGGAATCCATGTAGAATGCCCCTTCTAACGGCTCCTCTAGGTATGTAGAGTCTTTTCTGAAAAAACAACAGTCCATCTCGTTCTGAAACCAATTGCCGACTAAGAAGGGTCGTTCTTTCTGGATCCGACCGAGTGGCTTCCGCGATGGACTTAAGGTGAGAGGACAAGGCCAGCAAAAAATGGCGAGGAGAAATCAGTGGCAGATCTGGACAAGGCGTCCCATCTACGTTTTCCAGGGACCTGGAAAGAGCATCCGCCTTTATATTGGAGGTTCCCGGGATATAAGTAACATGGAACTCAAACGGAGAGAAGAAGAAGGCCCACCGGGCTTGACGAGGAGTCCGACATTGCAGAGAGCGAAGATATTGCAGATTGCGATGATCTGTCCGCACCTCCACAGAAAAGCGAGCTCCGAGGAGAAAATGTCTCCACTCCTCGAATGCGGTCTTGATGGCCAACAGTTCCTTTTCAATCACCGCGTAGTTTCGTTCGCTGGGACTCAACTTGCGAGAATAATAGGCCACTGGATGTTCCACTAACGTGGTTGGATCTTTCTGAAGAAGGACTGCTCCTACCGCGAAGCTGGAAGCATCGGCCTCCACTATGTAGGGCAACTCTTCCTGGGGATGGCGCAGGATCGGGGCAGCCATAAAGGCCGACTTCAATACGTCGAAAGCCTGAGAAGCCACGGCATCCCATTCGAAAGCGATCTTGCTGCTGGTTAGCCTGGTGAGGGGCGCCGAGATCTGCGAGTACTGTGGAATAAAGCGCCTGTAAAAGTTTGCGAATCCCAAAAAGCGTTGGAGAGCCTTGATATCGTGTGGAAGTTTCCATTCTTGTATGGCTCGCACCTTCTTGGGATCCATCCCAATACCTTCTTGATTGATAACAAATCCCAAGAACTCAATGCTGGGTTGGTGAAAGCAACATTTCTCTGCTTTGGCGAACAGGTTATTGATGGACAGCCGATGAAGGACCTCACGAACGTGTTCCACATGCTCGTCTAAGGATTTAGAAAATATCAATATGTCGTCCAGATAAACCCAGACGGATAACCCTAGCAGATCACCAAAGATGTAGTCCATGAATCGTTGAAAAACAGCGGGGGCATTACATAAGCCGAAAGGCATAACCCTGTATTCAAAATGCCCAAAAGATGTCTTGAAAGCTGTCTTCCACTCGTCCCCACTCCTGATGCGCACCAAATGATAAGCTCCGCGAAGGTCCAATTTGGAGAAGATTCGCGCAGTATGCAGGGTTTCAAGGATACTGCGAATTAATGGTAAAGGATACCGGTCCTTGGCTGTTATGTCATTCAACTGCCGGTAGTCGACACAGGGTCTTAATGTACCTTCTTTTTTCTTTACAAAAAACAGGGGAAATCCTGCAGGTGATTTTGACGGCACAATGTACCCCTTTTCTAGACTCTCTGACAAATACTCCTGAAGAACTTGCTTCTCGTCACGTGTTAAGGCATATAATTTCCCATGGGGAATAACGTGGTTCGGCAGCAGGTCGATGGAGCAATCAAAGGAACGGTGTGGAGGAAGGGGTATGTTGCCGGGTTCAGAAAATACCTGTTTGAATTCGGAATATTCCTGTGGGACCAGAGACGTGGAACATAGATGGACCCCATTGCTGTCTGTTTCTAGAGAAGTCGAAACGGCCATGGTGGGAACAGGTAGCTTGCATTCTTGAGCACACCTTTCGGATGAAAAGGTCAAGGTCTGGGTTCTCCAGTCTATCAAAGGATTGTGGTGTTGCAACCAAGGTAATCCCAAGACCACCTTATAGTTCGGTGACTTAATAACATCAAAGGCAAGTTCTTCGTAATGGTCAGCAATCAGAAGAGCCAGTCCAACTGTGAACTGACTAACGGGTCCAGAAGACAAGGGAGTACCATCAATAAGCTCCACCGACAGAGGTGTGTGTCTGGAAATGAGTGGTATCTTATGTCTGGAGACGAACGTTTCGTCAATGTAATTGCCGGAAGCCCCACAGTCCAGCAGACCGGATACTTCCAGGTTCTTGTCTGGTAGTTTAATTCGGACCTTCAGGGTCTGTAGCACCGCTGGTTGCATGGGCAGACGAATAGAACAAATAACAGAAGGGTCTGAGGAAGGGATAGGACCTGTCGTTGCCCTTCCCGTATACGACAGGTCTCCTAGTTTCCCGACTTCTTCTTCTGCGGACGCAAAGGACACGTACCCAAATAATGCCCAGCTGCTCCACAGTAAAGACACAAACGCAAAGACCTCCTTCGTTTCTTCTCTTCTTCCGTCAAAGGTCCTCTCATGGCTCCCACTTGCATGGGCTCAGGTCCGGACTCGGTCGACCCGAATGAACCAGCGGGTTTGTTGGTCGTCCGGGGACCGCTTCTGTCAAGCCGACGTCTCTCAGCCTTTCGTTCGGCTATCCTTTGGTCAATACGGAGTACTTGATCAATCAAGAGTTGAAGGCTTTCTGGTTCAGGGATGTGGAGTAACTCATCCTTGTACTCCTCTCTCAGGCCTCGACGAAACAGTGTCTTCTGTGTAATTTCGGGCCACTGGGAGTCGGTAGCCAAAAGTCGAAAGCGGCTGATGTAGGTGATGATGTCAATGCTTCCCTGTTTGTAGTCCATCAATTGATTCTGTGCAACGGAGGCCAGGTTCGGCGTCTGGAACACCTCAAGGAAGGCCTTTTCAAGGGCAGCAAAGTCATTCAAAATAGGACTGTTCGTAACCACAAACGGAGTTGCCCAAGCTAATGCGTTCCCAGTTAGGTTCCCCAAGATGTAACCAATCTTGGCCCTATCGTTGTTAAAGTAGGTAGACCTGAAGAGGAAATGTATCCTGCAGTGGTTACAAAACTCTGCCACCCGTCTAGGGTCTCCGTCGAATTTGATGGGTGTTGTATGAGCCAATGATCCCTCTACTTGAGAGGTACTGGGTGCTCCTTGCGTTATCATCTGACGTAATGTTTGATTCTCCTGACGCAGGGCGGTCATCTCTGCCCTGAGCGCTAGCAACTCATTCCTCATGTCTTGCGATTCATCCATCTCTGAATCAGAAGGCAGGCGTCTCAATCTGTCAAGCTGATTGGCCCGAGAGGACCGCGTACCTGTAGTCTTGGTGGTTGGTCTCGCAGAGGTCGCCAGTCTGAAGTCCGGGAACTGATGAAATAGCGGCACGAGGAATCAGCCTCTCCACCACCCAAAAGAGGAACTGGGTGAAGGATGGACCAACTCCCAATGTCACAAAAGGCACTCTCCAGATATGCGTGACAAGAGGATTGTAGGCTCAGATTGATGGAACCATAGTCCAGGTGGAGCTAGTAGTCAAGACCATGAATCTTCCAAGAACCTCAGTGCAGCGACAGTTGGTAGATAGACCAGTGTAGCAGAAAAGGTATTCGCAGTAGGCAAAAGGAGCTTGGTTGGTGCTGATGGTTCCAATGGTACACAGGATAAAGTTCGGAGTTAGGCAAGACAGGAAAGAGTGAGGTCAGTTGGAGCTTGCTGTCTGGCCAAATAAAGTACTGTATACACGTGCCCAGGATGGAACAGGAGGCAGGCAGGCCCAGGACAGGACCCAGGTAAGAGCTGGAGGCAGGCTGGCCCAAGGCAGGACCCAGGTAAGGACTGGAGGCAGGCAGGCCCAGGACAGGACCCAGGTAAGAGCTGGAGGCAGGCTGGCCCAGGGCAGGACCCAGGTAAGGACTGGAGGCAGGCAGGCCCAGGACAGGACCCAGGTAAGAGCTGGAGGCAGGCTGGCCCAAGGCAGGACCCAGGTAAGGACTGGAGGCAGGCTGGCCCAAGGCAGGACCTAGGTAAGGACTGGAGGCAGGCAGGCCCAGGACAGGCCACAGGTAAGGACTGGAGGCAGGCTGGCCCAGGACAGGCCACAGGTAAGGACTGGAGGCAGGCTGGCCCAGGACAGGCCACAGGTAAGTAGAGAGGCAGGAACAACGAGGCGAGCGAAGCGAACCGCGTTGAGACGCGACCCGCTTTGACTCGCGGCCCCTTTTATGGGCCGCCGGCGCCCGAGAGGCCTGGAACGCAAGCCGTTCCGTTTCCGGGCGCCGGCGAACCCACAACGAGGCTTGGAAGGCAAGCCCCTCCAAGGAGGCGAGCCCAGTCCACGGCGCATGCGCGGAACCGAGAGAGAGGTCCTCCGCGCATGCGCCGAAGGCCGCCGGCCCCGTAACCCTCGCTCCCCTCCCAGCGAGTCCCCAGACGCGAACGCGCGGGTAGACTCGCCAGGAGGAAATGGGAGCGGCAGACCCCAGTCTCCCGCGTGACATGACAGAAGGGGGCAGGGAGAGGTAGAACAGAGTAAACAGGGAGCGAGAGAAGGATGAAGGAGGCTGGAAGAAAGCAGAAGAGAGGCAGAGAACAGGGGGAGAACCAGACTAGTGTACTACTGGGTCAGGGGGACATAAGATATGCCATGGGTGCACAAAACATGCGTGCGCCTACGTCCCTCGCATGCACGCACACACACCTAGGGCAAAATGGTGCGTATGGGCCGTGTTTCAGTGCTTCCTGTCGTATGACCTACTGGAGGGTTTCTGACCAAACAAGTGTGGAAGACTGCCTGGCCAGAGGTTGTCATGGCTGGGACTGTTTAGATCATGCAGTTTAGGTAACTGTCCATAGTGTCTGTATGAAAACAGAATCTAACCCGAGTATTGTTTGTGCCAGGGGCTTGGAAGGCTATATAATGTAGCTCCTGGGTGGGTTGGGCTACTCTCACACCAACTGGAAATTGCCCCCCACCCAATAACACCTCTGGCCCACCTAGATGATGCATTCTGGAGCCAGGTTTGTCAGCAACAGCGTTTTCAGGTGACCTCAGAACATTCAAGAGGAACCAAAGCATATTTAGCTTGACGAGAGACTATCCCATCTCAGACACTGAATACCATAGCTCTCAACCTTTCATGGCCCCTTGGCGGGTGAAAACACCCAATTTTGTATGTGGCAGTGAAAGCCCATTGTTTCCTTTGGCGGTGGAGGGAGCTTGGTGGGTGAGAGAGCTGCATAAGTGGCAGGTGACCCCTGCCAAAAGCGTGTGAGTTCAGAGGTATACCGAGATATGTATTCCAGCAGATGGATATCACTAGTGGATGGTGGAAAGTGAACGTGGCGTGGGAGCAAGATGTCAAATTTAAAATCAGAAAATACATTTGGCAAATTCGATTGTTTGAATATTGAATAACAACATTTTTATATCAAAGGAATGTAATATTCTAACCTGCTAAAAAAGTTTGAATCAACATAATATCTGTGATTAATTCAAATGTAAGTACTGCCATTACATTATTGAACAAAGCTTCTCCTCCTAGGAGCGCACTAATGTGTGAGGCATCTAAAATGGAAAGAAAAGAGATAATTAAATTGTCTACTGGTAATATTATCTATCATAAACCTGCAGTGTTTGCCAATATTTTCATGGATTAAGTGAACATCATGAACAATTTTAGAAGGCAAGACGAACACGCATTCAAAATAAATTTTGCAGGATATAAAGTTACTGTTTGTAGTAACGAATGTACTCCTGTTCCATAGTCCACCGCCCCAAAACGTATGGGTTGTCATCCTAGCATGCAGAAACCAGAACACGTTGCATAGCAAAGATCTAAAGAGAAAACCTGGGGGCATAGGCAGAGACAGCTGTGCACGGGCAGACCCACTCTGACTGCGTCTTGTGGATATATCTGCTTGCCCTTTTCAGTTTATAAGCGGAAACTATTGCATTAGGGTACAGAAAGGGAGTATGGCATATGAGGAGGGACAAAACGCTTGTAGGCGTTGTTTGGTTATTCGCCCACCCATTGACTGCCCATGCTAATCCCTATGGCCATTCTTACCCAGTTCCGCGCCCTCCCATCCAAAACACCACCTCATGGGAACTCTTTGAGCTTGCTTTAATCAAGCCTCACCTCAAACTTTGCGCTCAAAGTGCCTACCAATGTTTTTTCAAAGCAGACTACCGAGAGTTGATGACTTAATTGGAGCTGTAAACCAGCTAATGGTGTAATAAAAATGTGTTAACCAAGCCTGCCGTCAGACACTCGATTTAGAAGCACTATACGTATCCTTCACTGAAGACCTGTTAAAAACAAGCAGTTAAAGTCAACAGTTTGGCTTGTGTATATGTACTAGGCATTTGCCAAGCATTGCTATTATATGCCCAGGTACGTGTACCATTTTGCACCTGCAACCATCAATGCAAGTTAATACATCTACGGCAGTGCCTGGCAAACACCTTTCCCATGCCTACACAAAAGTCCAAACTGTCGGCATTGACAATGCTTGTTTTTCATTTGCTACACCACTACTTGACCACTAGCTAAGTTTAGCTGTAAAAGTGGAGGTTAGTGAAGAAGAAAAGGGGCAATAGGTTTGAAGTACATTAGTCAATACAGTGAGTACAATTTTCATAGTCCTAGGTCCCACCCACTTTTCTCCATAATCATGGGAGAATACTAATTAGCACAAGGCGGGATTGGAGGAGCTGGGGGAGGTTGGCGTCCTCCCAGGCAATCAGGAGGCTCGGAACAGGATCTTTACCTCATGGTAAAACCCAGCTCCGAGCCTCCTCGGAAGTGGGAGGCCGCCAACTTCCCCGCCGGTAATGAAGGTAAGTGCACTCCTGAGCCAGCGCTCCACTCCCCCTCCTTCCTCCACCCCATTTTTCATATCCATCACCCTCACCCCACTTATCTTGTGCTCCATTGTCCCTCGCAACGTCAGGAACACTGGTGTTCCTGGAACATCTCTGTCGTGGCAATGGCCGCCATGGAAAGGGAGAACGGACTGTGGGCCTCATTATGAGAATGGAAGTAGCCATGGAACTATTAGCTACCGGGTTCCTGCAATGGGGACTTACCCGGTTACTCCGACATAAGAGGACTCTGTAATTCCTCCTTGCAGGAACCCATCCCCATTCCCATTTGAGTCCCCATAGGGCTCAATGGGAATGGGGAGGGAGGTAATAACGGGCAGATTACATCTGGGCCGTTATTGCCTCCCTCTTCTCCTTGCGGGACCCGGAAAGCACGCCTGGTTTTACCAGGTTGTGATCCGGGTCCCGCGATGGGAAGCTCGTAATCGGCACTCCCGGAATGAAGGGGGCCGGTCCCGTACCGGCCCCCTTCATTACGGGAGCGCTAGCCTTATAATGATGCCCTATGTGTAGTTCCCTCCTCCCTAATCCTGTCAAATTCAGGTCTGGTCTTCTCAGAGTCCGAGATATTTACATCCAGAACCCCCTCCTCGTCACCTGTATCTTCCGAAGAGGATTTATGTCTTCGTCCCTTTCTCCTTGCCGATTTCTTTTTTGTGTAGAGAACCTCTCTTTGATATTGAATCTTGAGTGATGAGTTAGGTGGTTAGAGAATGTCCAGGTATAGTAATAAAGAGGAAGGTCCGGATCCCTGGTCATGTGATGATAACAAAGTTGAGGCAATCCTTTCCGGGAAGCACTCACAGAATAATGGAGTCCTTGAATGAACGAAGAGGACCACAATACAAGGTAAGCGGCAGCTGATTACACGTTGGAGGTAAGAAGAGAACTTGGAAAGGAAAAGGAGACAGCAAGAGAAAAGAAAACAAGAGAGAGGAACCACTTGAAAAGGTACAGAAAGTAGACCAAGGTATGGCGGAAAACAAAATAACGAGGAGGAAAAGAGGGAGGGGAATGAAGCGATGAAATGAAGGAATAGTACAGCTGCAGCCGAAAGGATAATTACAAGGAAGAACAGCGTGCAAAAACTGGGGAGAGGAAAGGCAGGAAAAAAGGGTGGAAAGATGGAGCGCTGAAGGCGAGAGGGAAAGCAGGAATGAAGGAGATTGGACCGAATAAAGTCGGTCACGGCAAAGCTGCAAAATGCCAAAAAAACACAGCGCGATTATCCGGATCGAAATGCAAAGAGTTGCAATGCGCTGACCAAAACAAATGGGCGTGGTTAAATACGGAACTCGAAGAAACAGAGCACAGAAAGACTAGAGCGGGCAGACAGGAAGTGTCAGAAAAAGGTGGAACATCCTAATGGCGGCATAGTCGCCAATCGTTCCATAGACGCCAGGGAAACCTGCATGAGCGATACATGACAAATCCATGGTGGCCATCTTGGTTTGTAGGTTTTTTTAAGTTGAGAAATGACAACCACAATGTTTCTCAACTTAAAAAAAAGAACAATTTGCTTCTCGGTTAACATGCCGAGATGTTAATAGCAATACACTCCCTTTGGGTGGTGGGGGCTTTTCTGGGGCAGGTAATGCCGGTCCATCGGTGAAGCCCTTGCTTTGCGCAGAAAGTCTAGGTCGCTGACAAACTGAGGAGAATCCGCCGGTGGGTTTCCCGCTATCCGAAGTCCACAAAGACGCAGACGAAAATCCGAAAACCAGCCGTGGTCAAGTCCTAATCGTCAAAGCCAATGCAGACGACCCGACGCCTTTGCTGGGCCTACGTTCTTCATTGACTCTGCTTTACCGCAACAAACTCTCATCACCGAGGTGCATGGCACACCTCGTCTTCGCAGGACGTCCACGATCGTCGACCAGCACAGCCAAGGCCGAAGCTGCCGTCTCAACAACATTGTTCACCCTTTTTTCGAGGAATCTGAATGACCCGTGGCTCCTGTCTTAAAGGGCGTTCACTCAAGAGTCCTCCGTCGACGACCCATCGAAGAGCCAGGTATATTGGGGTAGTAGAACATTTTTATAAGGAAACATGACTATTTTAAACATATATGGACAGCGCGTGTTGATACACTTTATTTACAGGTTGCCCAGGTGAGGGGATCCTCACACAGAACTGTGTCTTTGGTAGGGACAAAGTATTCTGCCATTTTTTTTAACCCAACTTGCCTTCCTCCCCATGTCTATTGTTGATCCACTTTACAATCTGATTTGTATGCCATTGAGACTGTCAGCAGCTGGTGCATTTTAAAGGAGTGGAGACAAGAGTTAACTGTGGCACCCCATAGACATTGTACATATTTATCATTTAGTATTGCCAAAGCACACATTGTGTTATTGATTGTGTATATATTCTGAAACGTATTTATATAAAGAACTGTGTTATCACATAACATAGTGTGTGGACATTTTGTTGGGGACTTGGGGACTACACTGTGCTTAAGGACCAGCCTGCATCCCCTCCTGAGAGCTTATGCCTTGATTGCTCGTCCATTGCTACCGAATAGAGATTCTTGGCTGGGGTGCTCTGTGCTTCTACTCTGCCATATAGAGGGCAGGAGTACAGGAACCCCACTCCAGTCTTTACACTGGTGGCAGCGGTGGGATGCTAATGGTTTTAAGAATCAGTGTGTAACCTTGCCGCTTACAAAATATCCACACTTTGTTAATTTGAGGTTTAGTTGTGTACTAGGATAACTACATTACAGGCAATGACTAGGATGAGCTTAGAAGCTCTCTGGAGTGCGTGTGAAGACAGGGATTAAGATAAATCTAGGGCTGATCTGATAGCTCCCCTGGAGGACTATCAGACTGATTGTGATGCTCTTGATGAAGGGGTGGATGCAATCATTGAGGACTCTGCCACTGGGGTTGTTATTGAATCTGTTTCTGAGGTTGCCACCACTCCTGCTGCCTCTATTCCGAAACCCAGGATTGTTTCTTCAGGGAATACCTTGGAACTTGAATTATTGAGGATGTTTTTGGCCTTTCAATATAAAAAGTTGGAAACTGAAGCTGAACTAAAGAAGGAGGAGTTGGCACAGCAAGTGATACTCAAAGATAGGGATCTTGAACTTAAAAACAAGGACACTGAATGTCAGAGAGTCTGAGTGGAGACTTCAGCCAACCAGTTGAGAGTGTCAGGTCCCCTGCCACAACTTTATGAAAGATTGTGTTGGTGTCTATGTGGAGTGTTCTGATATCCTCCAATGGATTGAAGCGTTTGAAATGGCTTGTGGAATCCATGATGTTGATAAAAGAGATTGGGCTAAGTGTTTGTTAAGTACAGTGCCTCAGACTGGTTATGACGGTATTCTGAAACTGAGTGTGGAAGAAAGGGGTCAGTATGTGTGCATGACGTCTGCTTTGATTGCCAAGTTTGACAAGACACCTACCCTATACCCTAAAAGGTTCAGGGAATACAAGAAAAGAGAGAATGTGTCTTGGGTTGACTGGGTGAGTGCTGCACATATGAACATGATGGGGTGGATTGATGGCTACAAGGTGAAAACTTTTGTTAAATAATCCCACCTTTTGTTTTTTGAGCATTTTTCTGAAACCTGTTCACCAGAGCTGCGTCAGTATGTTGCTGACCAGAACATTTTGGATCCCTTTAAGCTGGCCCGGCTGGCTGACAAGTGGGTCTTCCACAGGGTGTCCCCTAAGGAACCCAGTGGGAAGGACAAGGACAAAGAAAAGGGGGCCTCTCAGAAGTCTGAGGAGGACCAAAGGCATTCACAGTTGAGTAAATCTAAACCTTCCTCTCCTAAAACCAAAAAATCTAGTGGGAATAAGTCTTATGTGGGTGGGAGTGAGAGTAGTGGTTCTCCTGCTGTAAAACAGGCTCTCAGTAGATCTGGTACCGTACCTCGCATTCCTGGCACTTGTTGGGACTTTGGGGCTCTGGACCACACGAAGAGCGACCCCAAGTGTAAAGGTAAGGCACTTGGAGTCCAGGCTGTCAGCCTGTCCTACCCTTACTTCATGCCTGGGGTGGAGGCCACTGTCCCCCGCTCCTCTGCAGGAATCACATCTGGTGCTCCTGCAGAGATGTCCCTAGTGTCCCCTGGGGCCTGGGACCAGTATGCAGAAGTACTGGCTACTATCTCACAAAACACCCGCAGATTTTTGAGAAGTGGCCTCCAACGGCCAGCCTTCTGCTGGTTTGAGAGACACTGGGGCAAGTATGACAGTGGTGGACAGGAACCTGCTACTATGTAGGTGCTCCTCTGAGAACTACCAGGTTAGCTGGTGAGCCTCCCAAATTATCTCCTGTTGCCCTAGTCACCATCACGATTGCGGACATGACAGCAAAGCTTCCTGTCCTGGTTCAGGACAATGTACCTGCTAACATTTTGTTGGGGAATGATCTAGTGGAGTTGGGGTTGATCTCGGATGGACTACCCCTAACTGCTGCTGCAGTCACTAGATCACAGTTCACACCGGGTCTGACTGATAGTCAGGTACCCAAGCCAAAGGGGAGACCAATGCAAGATGGAAGAGCAAGAATGCCACCTCTGTGAAGGGGGCTCCTTCTCTTCCTGCTGCTTCAGCAGCACCCACTGGGATTCAGGCTCCAGACGAACTGGGTCCAGTGGTAACCCGAGACTCAACTCCTGTGGGAGAAGAGCCAGAGGACCCTCCTGCGGGAGAGGTGCTCAACCCAGAGGATCACCCTGACCTTCAATGCCTGCTGGCTGAAGGGGGCCCTCTAGGGGCGACTTCTGTAAGGGTCAGAGAGAGTGCCACTCTCTCGAGGGTCTGAGAAAACAGGCCCAGGCACACGGTGATGTGCCTAGGTCTTTCAAAATCTATTGGGAGGGTGAGCTCCTTTGTAGTGAGCCCACTAAGCCTGAACCTGGTGCCCTGAAGAGGTTGCTGGTACCCCAGGTTTACAGGCCCTTGCTGTTGCAGTTAGCGCATGAGGTGTCCTTAGCTGGTCATCTTGGGACCAAGAAGACTAAGAAGGCTCTCTGCACATTTCTACTGGCACCGGATGGGAGTAAAATTGGAGTCCCACTGCTGGACCTGTCCCACTTGTCAGTTGTCTGGCAAGACTGGAGGCAGTGTCATTGCCCCACTGCAGCCTTTGCCAGTGGTTGGCACAACATTTGAGAGGGTTGGCATTGACATTGTCGGTCCCCTTGATCCTCCCACTTCAGGTGGACACCGGTTCATCCTGGGCCTGGTTGATTATGCCACCAGGTACCCTGAGGCTATACCCTTTCGGACCATTACTGCCAAGGTAGTTGCCAGGGCTCTCCTGGGCATTTTTACCAAAGTTGGATTCCCTAAAGTGGTGATCTCTGACAGAGGATCCAACTTCATGTCGAGTTACATGCAAGCGACGTGGAAGGAGTGTGGGGTAACATATAAGTTCTCCTCCTCCTACCATCCCCAGACCAATGGTCTGGTTGAGAGATTTAATAAATGCTGGGTGCTTTGGAAGAACCCCAAAGAAGGAAATGGGATCTCCTCCTACCATGCCTACTGTTCGCCTACAGAGAAGTGCCTCAAGAGGGTGTTGGTTTCAGCCCCTTTGAGCTTCTCTTTGGACATCCCGTGAGGGGGCCCCTTGCCTTGATCAGAAAAGATTTGGAAGCCACCCCTCCAGGTCCTGCCAAGCAAGTGGGGGACTATGTGTTAGGCCTCAGACGGAGGATGGCACAGATGATGGGCCAGGCAAAAGAAAACCTTAATGCAAGCCAAGAATTGAGCAAGTACTGGCACGACCTTAAGGCCTCACTAGTGGATGGGATTCCAGGACAGTAGATCCTTGTTATGGAGCCTACCAAGCCTAGAGCTTTGGCAGACAAGTGGACTGCACCCTTCAGGATAATCTCCAAGATGGGCAAAGTCAATTATCTGGTTGACATGGTTGTCAGATGGGGTAGCCCCTCAGGTATTCCACGTCAACAGGCTGAAGCCTTTCCACAGGCGAGAGGAAGTCTCATGTCTTCTGCTAGCTTCAGAGCAAGAGCAGGATGAGAGTGCGCCCCTTCCTGATTTGCTGCATAGCAACCGTCAGGATCGCTCAGCGGAGGGAGTACCTCTCTCTCCAGATCTGACACCAGAGCAGCACAGGGCATGCAGGACTTTGCTCCAGCAGTATGCCCCTCTGTTCTCACTGACAACAGGCCTCACCCCATAGTGCAGGCACGAAATTGGCACTGTAGACACTGTGAAGAACCACATCCAGGCTGAAATCGCCAAGATGTTGCACCTGGGTGTAATTGAACCCTCAACCAGTCCCTGGTCCAGTCCAGTGGTCCTTGTCCCCAAGCACGTTCCCAAGCAGGTACCAAGGATTGGAGATTCTGTGTGGACTACCTAGGAGTCAATGCCGTCAACAAAACGGACACGCACCCATTGCCCAGGGCTGATGAGCTTGTGGACACCATAGGTGCTGCCAAATTTGTAAGCACCTTTGACCTTACCTCAGGCTATTGGCAAATAGCTCAGACGGACCATGCCAAGGAAAAGACTGCGTTCTCAACACCTGAGGGGCTCTACCAGTTTAGAGTCATGCTTTTCGGGTTGAAGAAGGCACCTGCCACCTTCCAAAGATTAGTCAACCATGCGCTCAGTGGGCTGGAGTCCTTTTGTGTGGTCTACCTAGATGACATTGCTGTCTACAGTTCCACCTCGGAATAGCATTTGACTCATTCAGATTGGGTGTTGCAGGCCTTGTGAAGGGCTAACCTCACTATCAAGGCCACCAAGTGCCAGATAGCTCAGGGGAAAGTCACTTACCTTGGTCATGAGGTAGGAGTACCCAGTAAGGTACAGGATGTACATGACTGGGAGACTCCCACTACTCAAACCCAGGTGATAGCTTTTTTGGGCCTCACTGGGTATTACCAGAACTTTCTGGCTGACTATGGAACCATAGCTGCCCCTCTGACAGCTCTGACTTCGTCCAAGCAACCAAGGAAGGTTAATTGCACTGAAGACTGTCAGAGAACCTTTGTTGGCTTGAAGGAAAGTCTGTGTAGGGCACCTGTGTTGTGTGCACCTGACTGCAGCAAACCCTTTATTGTTTAAACTGATGCCTGTGACACCAGAATTGGAGCTGTCCTGTCCCAGTTAGATGACAAAGGGAGGGAACATCCTATCATATTCATGATATGATATGATATGGCATTTATAACGCGCCTATACACAAGTTTTCAAGGTGCGTCGAGGCAAGGGAGGGGGAAACAGAGTGAATACAGAGACAGCGATCTTATTAGGCCAGGTGACATTGAGATTGCGCAAGTGCAGGGGAGGGGGGAAGGGAACGTGCAGGGGGAAATGGGCAGGGGGCACTGCAGTACATAGGATCAACAGTAATGCATAAATAGAAGAAATAAAGCAATAGGTAAAAGTGCGGCCAGTTAGCAAGTGCAGGTGTAAGTGTGACATCAAATGTCAAGAGCTGGTGGGGGCTGTCGGGATACCGAAACAGCCCACAAAGTGCAGGGGTTGCCCGGGAGGCAGTGCAGGTGTGAAGCTGCCGGGGGAGGGGACTTGGGCCCGAGATCAGAGGGTAGCAAGGTGACCAGTGCAGTTTCAGTCTGGAGTTCAGCAGGGGAGAGGAGGAGTGAAAGCAGAAGCAAAGAGGAGGGTCTTGAGCTGCATCCGGAACTGGAGATGGCAACTCAAAGGTCAAGAACCTAGGTGGGCTACTGTTGAAAAGGAATGTTTCAGTATAGTTTAGAGCTTTAGGCATTTTAGGCCTTACCTTACGGGGTCTACCTTCAATGTCCAAACAGACCATAAGCCCTTAAAATGGCTTATGCGAATGAAGGGTGAAAACCCAAAACTGCTCAGGTGGTCCATTAGCCTGCAAGGGCTAGACTTTACCATTGAGCATAGGCCAGGAAAGTGTCTTGATAATGCAGATGGCCTTTTCAGAAGGTATGTAGACCATCCGGATGAGGGTGTTAATCTCGTGGGAGATTAGACCACCCTAACCTCAGTCTGGGGAGGGTGACTGTGATGCTGTAAATTGAATTGGAGGGACAGGGCATCCATGTCCTTGTCCTGTACTCCCTTATCATGCGTGTTCTGTGTTGTTTTCTGCACAGGATTCCATGTGGGACTCCTGGCAGTGTAGCTCTTCCTCTTTTTTGGTTGTGGTGAACAGACCTTGGGATACCCTTATGGCACCCAGGGATCAGGGTACAACCCTGTACCCATAATGTACAACCCTGTACCCCTAGTGTATGTCTTTGGGCACCTGTGTGTGGCCCACAGAGCAGGGTATGGGCTGGTGGCAGCTCCATGCTGAATTTTACTGGTGCTCTCAGTATCCAACATTTTGGGATAACCATACCCTGCTGTAGGAATCAATGGATTCCTGAGAGAAGACAAGATGGCCCCTGTGGCCTCTTGGTTTCTATTGCCTGTTACCTTGTTTTCCCAAAGTCCTGGGAAGCCCTGACTCTTGTTCTTCCCCTGACTGGCTGTTGGGTGGATAAACCATATATGGTATTTTGGGGAAGTCCAGGCCAGACTGGCTGGAGCCTTTCCAATGACTGTATGTTGTGGGTACACCCTTGGGGTGGGACCTGGGTGAATGGAGTGTGTGACCAATATGCACTTCATGTTATGGGTGTCTGGTATCTGTGTGTGTGAGACACAAAGAATGAGACAGACCTGCCCGAAACTGACATGAATGTAGTGTTGTGTGCTTGAATGCTGGGTGCTTGCCCCAATCCACATTCCTTGTTATGCGTGTCTGGATGGAATGAATGGCCTGAATGCACTGTGAGCCTGATTGGCTGCCTGCCTGCATGAATGCCCTTCTGAATGATTGGCTCCCTGAGCTTGGCTCAGCAGTCTGAATGAGAGACAGAAAGGTATATCTGGGGACCTCTCACTTACCAGAATTGTTCAGAAGCTAAAGTCAAACCTTGATACCTAACCTTGAAGCACAGCTGGAAGAAGAAGGCTCTGCTGCTGCTTTCCTTCGACGCAATCCGAAAGCTGTGGTGTCTCCAAGAACTGATTCAAGAGAGGGCCTGGCTAGGAGACCTCTTCCCGAGCTATGAGGGACCATCGTGCAACAGATTATCTTCACCAAGGCTCTCTTTAAGTCAGTCCTCGAAAGGCTGGCGACCGATGACAGGGACCGCCGAGGAATCTGAAGTGAAGCGCCAGGACGTCGAGGCTGTCAACGACCATCACCGTTGACCGCGGTTCAGAAGATCACGTTACCTCATCAACCGGAGCCGCAACGCTCCCTTGCCTAAGACACTTTGAAATCAAGGAATCCCTTGCAATCACCGTCGACAACTTTGTCCCGCTGGAGAAAGTCAAGGTCGCCGACGAACCGAGGAGAATCTGTCGGTGGGTTTCCCACCACCGGAAGTCCACAAAGGCGCTGACGAAAATCTGAAAGCCAACCATGATCAAGTCCTGATTGTTGACGCCAATGCTGACGACCCAATGCCATTGCTGTGCCTACGTTCTTCATTGACTCTGCTTTTCGGCAACAAACTCTTGTCACTGTGGAGCACCGCACGCCTCATCTTTGCAGGACTTCCACGATCGATCATCGACGAGCACCGCCAAGGCCAAAGCTGCGGTCTCAACAACATTGTTCATCTTCTCTTCAAGGAATCTCGACGACCCGTGGTTCCTGCCTTAAAGGGAATTCACTCAAGAGGGATCCCATCGAAGAACTCTTCTAAAACAGGTACATTGGGGTAGTAGAACATTTTTATAAGGAAACAAGACTATTTTAAACATATATGGACTGGGCTTGTTGATACATTTTATTTACAGGTTGCCCAGGTGGGGGCATCCTCACACAGAACTGTGTCTTTGGTAGGGACAAAGTATTCTGCCATTTGTTTAACCCAACTTGCCTTCCTCCCCATGTCCATGCTGATTTACTTTACTATCTGATTTGTATGCCATTGAGACTGTCAGCAGTTGGTGCATTTTAAAGGAGTCAAGAGTTAACTGTGGTACCACATAGACATTGTACATATTTATCATATTAGTATTGCCAAAACACAGTGTGTTATTGATTGTGTATATATTCTGAACCATATTTATATAAAGAACTGTGTTATCACATAACATAGTGTGTGGACATTCCTTTGTGGGGGGTTGAGGACTACACTGTACTTAAGAGCCAGCCTGCATCACCTCCTGAGAGCTTAAGCCTTGATTGCTCACCCATTGCTACCGCATAGAGAATCTTGGCTGGGTTGCTCTGTGCTCTGTGCTTCTACTCTGCCATATAGAGGGCAAGAGAACAGGAACCCCCCCTCCAGTCTTTACAAAGTGAACAGAGAAAAAATATTTTTTTAAATCAATCACTGTGAATTGGGTCAACCCAGTATGGATGTTACAGAGAATGGTGGCAGGACTTGGTACCACCGGAAATTCTGCCTTAACAATATTATTAAGGGAGGGGGTGCAAATCCTGGACCATCCTCTAACTGGACATCTTTTCTTTCTTTACAGGGTAGATGGCCATGTTACATGTGGACACAAAAGAACAAGTTACTCAGCAACTGGTAACGTTCTTTCGACTGGATGTTCCTCCAACGTATTCCTCATCTATGATATTAGTATCTCATCAGCTTCGCTGCTTTGGAAAAAAGAATTCTTGCCAGAGGGCGCTGTGCACGAGGTCGTGGTGTCGATGTCTCTTGATGGTCTCCGTAACGTGTCGATGTCACCAGCAGTATAAATAGCTTGTGCCGCGCCCTTTGGCTTCAGTTCTGTTTTTTCGTATAATCAACTAATCATTCAGTCGTGCCCCGACTGAAAGCTCTTCGTGAAACGCAAAGTGTAAATTACCTAAATTAACAGTGGGGTAGGATGGGGGGGGGCGATGAGGAATACGTGGGAGGAACATTCAGTTGAAAGAACGTTACCATTTGGTAAATAACTTGTTCTTCGAATGGATTTTGTCCTCCCACGTATTCCTCATCTATGATAGACTCCCATAGCAGTGATAATTTAGGCGGTGGGAGTACTATTTAGTTTTATCATGGATAGAATGAAGTATAGCTTTTGCAAACAATCCCTCATGGGAAGAGGCATCTAAGCAGTAATGCTTAACAAAAGTATGTATTGATGCTGTAGGATTATTTAGCGTGTTTTTGGAGTGCAGCACCACTGCATGGGATCAATGTATTGCTATAATGCGGTACAGCAAGCCATGTGTTGCCGGTGTAACATATGGATATGTAAATGAAGACAGGCTACTCAGTCAAAAACACATCATTTTATTTCACATTTAAAAACGCACCATTTTTTCTTCTCACCTGAAATGCCTCTGTTGCAGGAGACACATTAGAGAATTAATGAACTAATATAATTAACAGTACTAACATGATTCTAACTTCTTAATATCATAATGTGTTCTCCAAGTGCAAAATGAGGCAGGCTGAAACTCATTTTAAACAGACATTCAGAATGTTTTTTTCCTTTCTCTTTCTCTGTGATTTTCACGGTCCTTGCTAACGAAACAAAACTCGAATAAGCAGGAAATTAGTGGATACAGTTTCTTACTGAAAAGTGAGCTATTGTTTGAAGAAGGAGGGTATGACATGATAGACTTTTATTGGATGCACGTCACGTTAGGGGCTGTAACAGAAAACTCTTGGTGCATCTCGGGGAGGAAAAAAGGCAGTGGACATTTTGCACAGCTTCAGTGAGGACTTGGCGGGAGTTGCTGTGGGGTTGCCTGATTGAGGGGCGTTGTTCCAGTGCACTGCTGACCTTCACAGGCTGGAGATTCCAGTCAATTAGCACCGGCTTGAGGACCAAAGAGTTCAGATTGGAACTGCATGTCCTCGCCGGGTGCTCTAAAAGGAAGCCCTGAGCCATTTAAAGAAAGCGACCAGCCCAGAGAGTTTGCGTGCTGAACAGCTACAATTTGCTGGTAATTATCTTACACAAAGTGAGAGTGCGGTGTGTGTATGAAATCTATTTCAGTCAGGCAGCGTAGCGATAGCTGCATTCTAATATTGCCATTCAGAAATGCAAGTCAACTGATGCACTGTTCTTTTTATTGTTGCAAAGAATCTAATGAAATGCCATGTATTTTGCAATTGTTTCTCTTATGTTTATTCTAGAAAAGACTGCCTCGCAAAACTGGTAATGTATGATTTTTTAAATGAAACTGATGTAAGTCACAATCTGTGTAAAGGCTTCTATTTGCTTGCTTTTCTCTGGTGCAGTTAGTTCATATCACCTGATAAAAGGGGAGGTTATTAGGTAATATATGCCAAGCATCCCATGTGGAAAAAGTTATGTTATGAGTAATTATAAATAGCTGTGTGCGTGGTTCCACTCAGTGTATATGTGTGTGTGACTTCTGAGTGGAACACAATCTGATAGTCTGCTGGACATACATGAGTCAGCAGAAAGAGAGGCCTCTGGAAATAGTTTCACTAATGTAAATAAATTAGTGATTAGACCACATGTTATTGTGAATACTTTATGGAAGCATAGCTCACTGGTGTAGATAAATCAGTGATAACAGCCATAAGTGGCACTCCATATGAAAATGTGGTGTTATTGAATAATGTAGAAGCCTGAGGCCTCTAGAGATCACAAGAACAGTCTAAACAAAAGAAAGGGGTTTTGTATGTTGGGGCCACAAATAAAACAAAGAAATTATGCTCATCACTATACCACAACAAAATGCATACCAACTAAATGTATCTGTGTACTGAAATGATCCATAGCCACGATACCACTATAATACCAAACCCAATCTGAATGCAAGTAGTGATTATTGCTAAATTACTTTATTTTTGGTGGTAAGAAAATACTGCTAGGCCCCAAATCTACACAAAATACCCTACAATGCCCAAGTTGCAGCTGAACAGATATCAACTACAGGGACTCCCCTCTAAAGAGCTGCAGAAGTTGCCATACCCCTCATGGAATAAGCATGCAGCCCTTCCGGCAAGTCTTTCCCGGCTAACCTGTAACACTCCACAATAGTCAAAGTAATCCATCGGGATATAGTTTGCTAAGTCACTGCTAACCCCAGTTTATGGCCGGTATTACATATGAAAAGTTGTTCTTTGTGGCGCAATTTTGACATTCTCGCTATATAAAAGCTCAGAGCCCTTTTTGGGTCCAGTCTGTGTAACCTCTCCTCTTCTTCGCCCAAATGAGGAGGAGGGTAGAAGGTTGGGAGTGTTATTTTTTGTGACAAGTGAAAGTCAGAAACTACTTTAGGTTTAACTCTGAGTACTACCTTGTCCTTACGAAAGGTAGTATAAAGAGGTTTGCATGAGAGAGCTTGTAACTCACAAACCCTGTGGGCTGATGTTCAATTTACATGAAAGGCAGTTGTAAGTGTTAAAAGCCTTAAAGGACAGGAATGTAAACGCTCAAATGGTATGCAAGTTAGGAATTTCAACACAAGATCCAAATCCCAAGCATGGACATGAAATGGTAATGGAGGGTACACTTTGGTGAGGCCCTTCAAAAATTGGATAACTAATGGAATCTTGAAATAGGAAACCTCTTCCGAGGAGCGTTTAAAAATGGAAAGTGCTGCCAGGTATCCATTTATTGTTCCACCCTGGAGCCCCAGATTGGCCAAATGTAACAGAAAAGATAGCACTATAGGAGTGCCATATTGAAAAGGGTCCACAATCTTATCCTTGCACCAGTTACTGAATTTATTTCAACGACACCGGTACAAGGATTTAGTTGCTGGCCTTCTGGCCGAAAGCAAAATCTCCATTACGTCGTCCGGGGGGGTCCCAATCCTTATATCTCAACCTCTCAGAAACCATGCGTGAAGGTTGAGTGTCTTGACCTCTGGATGGAGAACCCGACCTTCCTCTTGCGAGAGAAGATCCTCTTTTTGTGGAAGATGTATTGGAGGGCAGATGGACATGTCCAGAAGGTCTGGGTCCCACGTCCTCCTGGCCCAATCCGGGGCAATTAGGATCATGTGTTTCCTGAACTTTCTCAACCTCCTGATTATGTGAGGAAACACGTACAGAAGTGGAAACTCCCAGTCCACAACATATGTGTCTCCAAGAGCTCCTCTCGGAGGAAATTCCCTTGAGCAGTACCGTTTGCACTTCCGGTTGACACCAGTCGCGAACATATCCACCTGAGTCATTCCCCAAAGTGTTAAGATCTCCTGAAGGACTTCCTGAGCTAGTTCCCACTTGTGCGATACTGTGCTCTGCCTGCTCAGACCGTCCGCCGCTGTGTTCTGCTCTCCGGCTAGGTGAACTGCTGATAGAGAGATACCTTATTGTATTGCCCAGAACCATAAACTGCATTGCCTCTATATGCAGTGGTAGTGGCTCTACTCCTCCTCTCTTGTTGAGGTAGTACATGGCGACTGAGTTGTCTGTCATTATCAGGACATTCTTTCCCCGTACAGCAGGCAGGAAGGCCTTCAGCGCTAGTCGGATTGCCCTCGGCTCCAAAAGGTTGATGTGTAGTTTGGACTCCGATGGAGACCAACGACCGCTGATTGTCAGAACGTTGGTGTGTGCTCCCCACTCAGTGAGTGAGGCGTCCATCATTACAGTTATCTCCGGCCATGGTTGCCAAAAAGATTCTCCTTTGAGGATATTGTTGTTGCAAGCCCACCATAGAAGGTCCTGAGCAACTGTGCTTGGAACTTGCAGAAGATCCGACATACTCCCCAGGAATTGGGATCACTGAGTTCTGAGGGTCCATTGAAGGGATCTCATACTCAATCGGTACTCTGGAACCAGAAAAATGCAGGATGCATCAGACCGAGCAACCTCAGAAAATTGAAGGCCAGCAGATGCTGGGCATTCTGGAAATTTGTTACCATTTGCAGAATGTGATGAGCCCTCACCTCGGGTAGCGAGGCTTTGCCCGAGGAAGTAATGAGGACTGCTCTGATAAATTGGAGTCTTTGGAATGGTACCATATGGGACTTCTTGTAATTGAGGGAGAAGCCCAGTCTGTGTAGGGAGTGGCAGGTGATTGATAGATGTTCCTGGGCTTGTTCTGGGGAACGAGCCCTGATCGACCAATCGTCCAAGTAGGGGTAGACATGAATCCCCCCTCTCCTGAGATTCGCTGCCACAACCGCCATCGGCTTGGTGAAAACCCTTGGGCGGAGGTCAGCCCGAATGGCAGAACTTGAAACTGAAAATGAGAACTGCCAACCGCAAACCTCAGGTACTTTCTGTGCTTCAGATGGATTGGTACATAAAAGTAAGCATCCTGAAGGTCCAATGATACCAACCAGCCTTGGATTTGGAGAGCCTGAAGGATCTGAGAAAGGGTTACCATCTTGAACTTGTCCTTCCTAAGGAACTTGTTCAAGCTTCTTAAGTCCAAGATGGGTCTCAGTCCTCCGTTCTTCTTGGGGATGAGAAAGTAAGGGGAATACCAACCATTGTTCCTCTCCGCTACAGGTACATGTTCTTTTGCACCTTTCTCCAGCAGTGTTAACATTTCCTGCAAACGGAGCGGATCTGGAACTTTGACAGAGTTAGCTCCCAGTGTATGGTCCTAAGGCCTTTTTAGGAAGGGAAGGCAGTAACCTTGAGCTACTTCCAGTGCACAAGCATCTGAAGTAATGCCTGCCATTCGATCAGATGCTGAGAGATTCTGCGTCACACCGGGGTCTTGTGTGACAAGGTCTCAGAGGTGGCTGCAGGAGCGGCTGAGGGCAAAGATGCTGCTGCTGAGGCTGATTTTGCTTCTTAGCCGGTGTCGGAGAATCACTCGACTCTAGAGGAACCTTTGACGTTTTAACATCGGGTCGGGAATGTCGAGTTTCTGCCTTACTGCGTCATCCAAAGGAGCGACCAGTGTCTGGCTCTTCCAAGGTTTCTTTGAGGGGGTCAGGCCGCATTCTCAAAGACCTTCATCATGTGCACTCTAAATTCTTCCCATTTTCTAGGGGAATCCGACCTAGTCGGACATCGATCAACCTCGGTAGAGGTATCTGACGAAGAAGAGGGAGATCTATGTCTCCTCTATGCCTTTTTGGAAGAAGAAGATGAAGAACGTCTCAATCTACATCTAGAACGAGACCTCCTCGAGTGCTTATGCCGATCCGAGTTTTTCCGTCTCACTGGACTTCCTATGCTTCTTCATAGAGGCCTTTGAAGAGACCTTCGAAGCTTCCTGCCCCACCGCCAATTTACGTTTTCGTTCAGAAAGAGCTTTCTCTGTCATCGATTCACAGGAGCCACAGTGGCGGGTCCGATGGTCCCAACCTAAACACCAAAGGCAGACACAGTGAGGGTCTGTGATCGACATTTTTGAACCGCAGTCGATACACTTTTTAAACCCCGTTTTAGGAGTGGAATGGGTCGAAGATGATGACATTTTCCTGAGGAAAATACAAAGCTCACCGTTAACTCGATTGCGAAGCTATAGGAAAAACGGAACTGAAGCCAATGGGTGCAGAACAAGCAATTTATACTGCTGGTGACGTCGACACGCTACGGAGAACGTCAAGGGGCATCGACGTCACAACATCATGCACAGTGCCCTCTGCCGAGAATTATTTTTGCTGAAGCAGCGAAGCTGACAAGAAACGAATATCATAGATGAGGAATATGTGGAAGGACACAATCGATTCAAAGGTTCTATTATGACTTGCTTCAACAATGCCATGATGGTCTTGTATATCCCTTTGTCCGTCTCTCTGGACATGGGGTAGTGCTTGACCCATGGTAATATTGCACCAGGTTTCAATTTTATCTGTACCGCACCAACCACTCTTTAGTAGCCCGACATGAGGATTTCTGGTCCAACACTGGTGCAGCACCTTTCCCAAATCGTCCTTTCAATATGGCAATGTAATTTCTAAAAATGAGCATGGTCTGTGGTACTTCCTTTTTGTTCTATCGCTATCTGGCAAGGTACCCCAATTTCAAAGACCATCTCTCCTGTGTCTTCAGTGTATTAGAACAATTGCTTGTCGGACACGTCCCTTAGCCAGAAGGTCAGATCGATACACAGAACTGTGCGCCACAATCTGCCTTCCTCAGTTGTGCCTAAGAGAACCACCCTGTTCTTCTTGATCACTGCGTCCTCTAAGAGAATCATAACAATGGTGCTTGGTGTTACCTCCTGAGGCACATCAGGCCGAAATAAAAACTCAATTGGTACCCACCACCTCTGATTTCTGATTCCCTGGACCCAACTCAACAAAACCATCACCCCATAAAGAAGCAATGCTGAATGTACAGGAACCCCTCTAACCGCGCTGTTGCTAAAGTAGGCATGCAAATACGGTGCTTATTTTACCGGATACAAACCTGGAGTTGAGCATACTATACCTTCCTACGTGAAAGCAATCGACATCTGTAGCTTGGGGAGGCAGTCTCTTCCCAAAAGATTTGTCGGGGTGTCTGTACAATATAACAAATAAGAAGATACATTTTGAGTACCTACCTTAATATGAAGATCTTCAGTATAAGGAACAAACAGGATATCCCCAGAGGATCCCTGTGTGTCCATTGTTATGCCTGACAAGGGGAACCCAACTTCATTAATGCAAGATTTTGTAGCCCTTGTTTCGACCATGAATGAGAATGTTTGGTCACCTACATGCACACCTATCTGGGGTTCCTCTTCCAGATCAGTAGTAACGGACAGGACTGGACACATCAGAGACCCCTGTGGGCTGTCCTACTCGTTGTGCATATTACCCCGGGGAGTGAAAAAGGGTTCCCTCCAAAAAGACTTGCTCCGGTATAATGAGTAACTGTTCCTTGCGGTAAAGGATTCTTGTCCCATGTCTGCACCAATACTTGTGCTTGCATGGTCGTGGGATCCCAAAGGTCTGTGCAGCCCCAGTCGATGGGTTCTTTTCAATCTGTACCTGCTGAAATTGCACAGAACCTGGGGCATATGGGAGGGTCGGGATTGCATCTGATGAGCTCCCATGCTAAAATACTGTGGACTCTCGTGACAATCTCATGACACGTATCCCAACCTTAAAGACAACCAACACTGCACCCCATAAAATCCTCCAAAATTATTTCCCATCAGTCCATTAAACCACAAACCATTCCTCTGAAGCTGCCAAAAGACCCACTTCCTGCGGAAATCCTCCTCTGCCCCCTGGAAGCTATCACATTTGTCGTGGACCAGGAGCATAACCGTCTATTCACCCCTGTGTCATACCTGATTCACCCTATCCCTGTTTTCCCATTTGCCCCTGCTGTCCCTTCATAAAGTTTGCAATTACTGCCCCTTATAAACAAATCTTCACTAATTTCTTTTAACAAGTTTAACCTATGCCTTTTGTGCCTACTCTCTCTCTCTTTTTCTTGTATTCTTTTACAAAAATGCACAATGTGTGCTTGAATTTCCAGACAACTCTTGGCCTCCATTCCTACCACCTTATCTAAATCATGCTGGATTTCTTTAGGGAGTCCTTTCTTTAGCATTTGATAAGAAATTGCCACGCTTTGGTCTCATCCTTCTTCCGTCTCTGCCCTCCACATCTCCAGAATTAACTGGATGTGTGCGACTGCATCAACTTCCAATTTCATTGTTTTCTTTTAAGATCGAATGTATATCCATAATTTGCAGGACACCCCAAACCTGTGCCCTATAATTATTAAAAGCTGATCCTTCATGAGTATTTGTATCTAAATTAACTCCCGGATATCCCACTCTTTTCCAATGCTCATCTGACCGCTCCCCCAACAGAGCTGTGAATAGGCTTTTCATATCCCCTATGGCCAACGTGACACCATCAGTATGTTTCTTCAATGCATAAATCCACTTCCCCGCCTCTGCAGTGAGCAAAGGGAGTGTCCTCACAAGGTTATTCTGGTCCATGTGTGACCACGGGACATAATGTGCCCTTCCTTGATCCTTCTGGAGTAACGGAACCTGAGTTATACCCATTTTAAATGGGGCTCCCCCCATGTCACCCTACTACTTGCTACAGCCATGCGAGTACCCTGGCATGTCCTATAATTCCATGGTGTATTATCTATCGCTGCTACTGGAGCGGGAGGAAGGGCAGCTACACCCTGCTTTCCCTGCTAGACATTTGTTTCCCATCCCTCTTCATTTTCTAGTCTGGCTACCACATCCCAACCCTTCTACAGGCACGGAAGCATACAAAACACTACCATAGCGTGCCGTCTCCCCTCCTTCTTGCTCAGCCCCTGTACCTGTGGCAGTGTCCCCATCCTTCAAATCCACCGCAACCGTTTTGATAACTGATTTATCAAGCCTCACAAGAACCTGTCCATGCCGCCACCTTCCTTCTTCTACATCACCTACCCGTCTTCTCTCTTTTTCCTGTTCTTCATCTCTTTGCTGCTGTAGCAGCACTACTTCTTCCTCTGCTAGCGTTAGCACTTTTTTCATTTTGTCTTGCTCGTGTTTTTCTACAACTTCCCGCATGCCTATCCTCTATCCTAGCAGGAAAAGGCCTGACTTCCTCCTTCTCCCAAGTGTTCGAGTCTCCATACTTCAAGCCAAGATATCAAAAAATAATTTCACAAAAACCTGATACTGAGCCAAACCCATGGCAAAAACATATCTGTACCCAACAAACTCCCTTTTTGCCCTTACCCAATTCCTTAGTTGTTCCCCACATTCAATCACCGTAATCGTTTATACCGCAATTACCTCGCTCAGCTACTTGCTTCAATTCTACTTCTCACTCTTACACAAGATACAGCATCTTATCATAAACACTGTACCGGTCAATATCTCTTAGATATCTCCGCCACTCCAGCACAGAAGGAGCACAATGCTTTTCACTGCAGCATTGCTGCTCTCACTTCCTTCATTTTCAAGTACGGACTTCTTTACTACAAAACTGTCTTTTCCTGACTACAGGAAGTTTCCCCTTTACTACTTCGACTAACCAAGAAACTCAGAGCAATGGATCCACCTGCGCGTCTAATACAAAACAATGTCAAGGGCACTTCAAAAAGGTATCTACGGTTGGACTTACCATAAGATGCCAACCTACCGTCGGGTAAGGACTCCAGCCAACCAGACAAGCAAACTAAAGGATGTCAGGACAAACCTCACACTGGGCGTGTGGGGTAGGATACCACCTCACACCCCTAAAATAACAAACTAGGTAAATAATATATACAAGGGTCTTACAACACAGAACATTTCAATCACTCTGTAAACACATCCACTTTTCCAATCCCTGCAACCTTGACCAATTCTGTACCCTGTATTCCAATTCTAGCCTTACCAAACTGCCTAAATCAAAAAGAAACAACTCTCTTCCCCTACTTGCTTTGCCTCCAAAAGTATACGCACATGACCCAATGCGCCCCGATGTGGTGCTCCGTCAAGTCAGCCCTGCACAGCTGAACCACAGCACCACGCCTCTGGGGAGCAGATGGACCTTTAACGAATATCGCATCTGCCAACCTCTCTATTTCACTGTTCACAGAAGACTGGCCTCTGCAGTGAGGTGCTGCAGCTGAGTGGTGCGGACAGAAGACCCCCAAAATCTCAGAAAGCCTGGGATCCCTTTGTGGTCAGCAAATTTGTCTGAGCGGACCCCTAATTATCTTAAACCAAAGCAGGTCCACTACCTGAGGAACGAGTGCACGTTTTGTACGTAAACCAAGTTTATTTTACAATCTTCGGGAGAGCACTTAGATGGTGCTGTAGTATCAAACTAAACCAAGTCTCAATGTACCATATCAGTTGAAACATTTTATACATTTTTGCAACAGTTAAAACACTCCCAGATACTTTATTACAATCCACACCCCAAACATGATAAGTCAAAACATACACAAAGAAGTTCCATCTTTCTTCATTTCTTTCCTTCTCATTGGTCATCGACAATCTTTACTACCATCTTCAGATAGCATTCAAAGTCTACCTTTGCTGGAAATTGGCCCAGGGTAGGTCGTGACATCACGACATAATACAATTCTCACCTAAAAACATTCATTACTAGCAACAACTGGCCTAAGTCCTTTTAACCTTAAGCGTGATTGCAAATGGTCTGCATGGATATCTTAGCAACATGAGGATAGGCTGAGCAAATAGGTTCTCTTTTAACTATTGATTGCGATCTCATCCGCCCCGGTTTATTGGCTCCTCTTATATTCTAATTTATCTGATTACCACTCCAGCATGTATGGTCTCTAGTTTCACCCTGAGAAAACAATTGAACACCAGACACCATGGCTTAGATCACCATTTTAGCCCATCTTTATTGCTGGCCCAAGCAAATGGCCAAACCCCTCTGCGTGACTTCAATGCAATGAACAACATTACATCTGTTCCATGCAGAACTGTTAAGCTATAAACCACTGCGTCCTGTTCCACGGCTGACCTTCTACTGGATGACTCATTCCTCCTCTGTCAACCCCCAAGCCACCGAAACCAGAATTTCCCAGTTACCTAAAATTCCTTGTGTAACTGCTAGCTACAAAGACTGAATAAATTCCCAAACACTCTACATGAAGATTTAAAAACTCTTTATGAAAATGTCTTTTATATGTTCCTCCGTGTGCATGTTTTAGAAGAACAAGTTACTTCTTACCTGGTAACGTTCTTCCGATGGGATGTTCCTCCGACGTATTCCTTATTTTAGATAATTCGTCTCCAGCTTGCTGGCCTCGGAAATGTTTTCTCTGTAGAGGGCGCTGCGCGTCGACGTCCGCCGAGTTGGTGTCCCTCGACAGCCACCGTATCGGCACTGATGCCACCATGCCCATTAATAGCCACGCGCGGCGTCCGTTGCTCAGTTCCGTTTTGTAGCATAAGATAAGTCTTGCATGAATTGGCTATTGACCTTGAAGGAGCGTGAGCTGCAACCAAAAGGGAAGTATTACTGCGGGGATGGATGGGAGGGGCGATAAGGAATACGTCAGAGGAATATCCCATCGAAAGAACGTTACCAGGTAAGAAGTAACTTGTTCTTCGAAGGGATTGTGTCCTCCGACGTATTCCTTATCTTAGATAGACTCCGATAGCAGTGGCATGTAATTGGAGGTGGGAGTAAGAATGTCATGTATCCCTTCTAGGAATGGACCGAATGTAATACGGCTTTGCCAAATCTGGTCTCTTGACTAGCGGAGGAATCCACGTTGTAAAATCTTGTGAATGTATGTGCGGACGACCATGTGGCAGCCACACATATGTCTCGGACCGGTACACCTCTTTGGAGGGCCGAAGAGGCTGCGATACCCCTGGTTGAATGAGCCCTAAGATTCTGAGGGGGCTCTTTCCCTGCCAGTTTGTAACATTCCAGAATGGCCAAAATAATCCACCTGGAAATGGTCTGTTTTGTTATGGGTAGTCCCAACTTGTGACCTGAGTAGCCTACAAACAGTTGGTCTGCTTGCCTAATCCTAGCCAGTCTGCTGATGTAAAAGCTTAGAGCTCGCCTTGGGTCCAGCCTATGTAGCCTTTCTTCCTCTTTCCCCAGATGGGGAGGAGGGTAGAACGAAGGTAAGGTAATTTTCTGAGTGATGTAAAATTCAGAAACCACCTTTGGGAGGAAATTAGGCTTCACCTGTAGGACAACTTTGTCCTTATGGAAAATAGTATGGGGGGGTTTACAAGATAGAGGTTGTAATTCGCTCACCCTCCTCAGCGAACAACAGTGGAGTGGTTCGAAGGGAGTACCCATTAGGAAATTTAAGACTAAATTTAAGTCCCATAAGGGAACTTGGAATGGTCTTGGAGGATAGACATTAGTTCATCCCTTGAGAAATTGTATTACTAAGGGTAGTTTGAAATACAATGGTTCCTCCGCAGTGTGCTTGAAGATTGATAGCGCCGCGAGATAGCCTTTTACAGTGCCGACTTGAAGGCCTGAGTTTGCCAAGTAGAGTAGAAACGATAACACTGTTGGTGTACCGCATGAAAAAGGGTTGATATTGTTCTCTCTACACCAGCTGCAAAATTTGTTCCAACGGCAGCGGTATAAAGACTTTGTTGCTGGCCTTCTGGCCGAAAGCAACATCTCCATGAAGTCATCAGGGAGGTCCCCTTTCAGAAGCCAAGCGTAAAGGTTGAGAGAAGATTCTCTTTGAGTGGAAGACGGATTGGAGGGCAGATGGACATATCCAGAAGGTCCGGGTACCACGTTCTCCTGGCCCAGTCCGGGGCAATTAGGATCATGGTTTTCCGGAATCTTCTCAACCTCCTGATCATTTGAGGAATAACAGGGACTGGTGGAAACGTGTAAAGGAGTGGAAACTCCCAGTCCACTACGAACGCGTCCCGTAGAGCTCCTCTTGGGGGAAATTCCCTTGATCAGAACATATTGCACTTCCTGTTGCTACTGGTGGCGAACAGATCCACCTGAGGGGTTCCCCAAAGGGCGAAGATCTCGTGAAGGACTTCCTGAGCTAGCTCCCACTAGTGGGAGACTGTGCTCTGCCTGCTCAGAGCGTCCGCTGTCAAGTTCTTCTCTCCGGCTAGTTGAACTGCCGATAGAGAGATTCCTTCCTGTATTGCCCAAAACCAGTGCTGCATTGCCTCTCTGCACAGTGGCAGTGACCCTACGCCTCCTCTTTTGTTGAGGTAGTGCATGGCCACCGTGTTGTCCGTCATTATCAGGACATTTCTCCCCTGTACTGATGGCAGGAAAGCTTTCAGCGCTAGTCTGATCGCTCTCAGCTCTAACAGGTTGATGTGTAGTCTGGACTCCGATGGAGACCAACGATCGCTGATGGTCAAGTCGTTGGCATGGGCTCCCCACCCCGTGACTGAGGCGTCTGTGACTACTGTTATCTCCGGCCATGGTTGCCAAAACAGTTCTCCTTTCAAGATGTTCTCTGGATAGGCCCACCATTGAAGGTCGTGGGCTACCTTGTCCGGAATCCGGAGGAGATCTGTCATTCTTCCTGAATATTGTGACCACTGGGCTCTTAGTGCCCACTGGAGGGATCTCATTCTCAGGCGAGCCTCTGGCACAAGGAAGATGCAGGATGCCATGAGGCCTAGCAATCTCAAAAAGTCGAAGGCTGGGAGATGTTGGGCATTTTGAAACTTGTTGACCATCTGCAGAATATTTTGAGCCCTCACCTCTGGTGGCGAGGCTTTTCCCAGGGAAGTGTCCAGGACCGCTCCGATGAACTGGAGTCTCTGTGATGGTATCATCTGTGACTTCTTTAAATTGAGGGGGAAGCCCAGTTTGTGAAGTAAGTGGCAGACATAATCTAGCTGGATCTGAGCTTGTTCCGAAGATACAGCTCTGATCAGCCAATCGTCCTGGTAGGGGTAGACGTGGATCCCTTCCCTCCTTAGACTCACAGCCACTACCGACATTAGCTTGGTGAAGACCCTCGGAGCGGAGGTCAGCCCAAATGGCAGAACTCGAAATTGATAATGAGAGCCGCCAATTGCGAACCTCAGGTATTTCCTGTGTTCGAGATGGATTGGCACATGGAAATAAACATCCTGGAGGTCCAGAGATATCAGCCAGTCCTGGATCTGGAGGGCCTGAAGGATCTGAAAGAGAGTTACCATCTTGAACTTGTCCTTCCTGAGGAACTTGTTCAATTCTCCTAAATCCAAGATAGGTCTCATTCCTCTGTCCTTCTTTGGTATGAGAAAATAGGGGGAGTACCAGCCCTTGTTCCTCTCCGCTACAGGTACCGGTTCTATGGCACCTTTCTCTAGCAGGTCTACAATTTCCTGCAAGAGGAGCGGATCTGGAACTTTTCGAGAGCTGTGCCCCGGTGGATGACTCTGAGGGATGCGTAGAAAGGGTATGCAGTAACCTTGGGCAACTGTCTCCAATGCCCAAGCATCTGACGTAATAGCCCGCCATTCCGTCAGATGGTGAGTTAACCTGCCCCCTACAGGTGTTTTGTGTGGAAAGACCTCAGAGTGTTTTGGGGGCGGCTGATTCAGATGCCGAGGGTAAAGAGGCACCTGCTGCTGCTGCGGCCTTAGTACTTTTGACCCGTCCACCTCGGGTAGATCTCCTTTGGCCTCTTTGAGCCGGCTGTCCTCTACCTTTCCCGAATGCAGAATAATAGCGAAAGAACTTTCCTCTCCCAGAGGTTCCTGAAGGCCGAAAAGGAGTTTGGCGGATTGCAGCGCCTAAAGATTTAGCTGCTGCTTTAGATGTTTGCAACTTTTCCAGACTGTCATCAGCCTTTTTACCGAATAAAAAAGAGCCGTCAAAGGGCATATTCAAAAGTCTGGCCTGTACATCTGGAGCAAAGCCAGACTTTCGTAACCACGCATGCCTGCGGATTGTAGTACTTGCCGCCATGGCCCTGCTGATACTGTCAGCAGAATCGATGCTAGTTTGAAGAGATTCGCACATGGCATCTTTGCCATCTTTAATGATGTTAAGGAAGGCTTCCCTTTCATCTCCTTCCGGTATGCAGTCAGCCGCTGATGAAGCACACTCCCACAGTGTGTGACTGAACCTGCCGAGCGTACAAGTCGCGTTGATGGATTTCAACGCCATACTACAAGCAGAAAAGACTTTTTTTGCCATAGAATTGTACCTTTTGTCATCCCTGATCTGTGGAACAGTAGGATAAGCGGATCTGCTGCTTGATGAAGTTGCCGCTTGAACCACCAGGCTCCCTGGAGTCGGGTGTTTTGATAAATATTCAGGGCCAGCCGCAGCTACCCTATACTTGGCTGACAATTTTTTATTGACTGCAGGGATAACCTCAGGAGTTTCCCAATTTGTTGAAATTTTCCTTTGTAAAGCTGTATGGAAAGGGACCACAGGATCCTCCTGTGGACCTTTATCTAGTATGTCTGTAAGGTCATCCTGTTGAAAAACAGGTGAAGGCGCAGACCAACCCATGAATTCAATAATTCTTGCCATCAGGGTTCTATAGGGGGTTTCGGCATGTTCCCCTGGGTCTGGTTTGACAAATTCCACTTCTGGGGAAGTGTCCAATCCACTTGCCTCATGTAGGGATTCCTGTAGGTCTTTCAACCTTCTTTCCTCAGAGGTAAAATCCTCTGAAACAGGTGGTGTGGTCCTATGCAGCCCGAAGGGTCTTTCTTGGTGAGAATCCTCCCCTTCTTCATAGACTGAAGATAATCTGGGGTACTCTGACCTCGGAAATGGTGTAAAACCCATTTCTAAAGCAGAAGGAGCCAAACTTGTCATTATTGGCCGAGAAAACGTTGATGTCATCGACGCCGATGTGAAAGGCTTCGTGAAAACTGGAAGAGGCCTCGAGGAACTCGAGAGGATCGGGATCCTACTCGAGGATGTCGACGACGTTCTCAGCGTCGTGCTGGAGGCTCTGGGTATAACCGTTGGCTGTGAAGTAGCCGTGGTTTTTTCTTTTATCAGCGTCAATGTCGGCGTTGACGATGGGATCGATCCGATCGACCGATGCGCCGATGAACCCTTCAACAACGGCGTCGATGGCGCCGATCCATGATTCGAAGGGATCTTCGAAGACGGCGTCGAAGATGGTGCCTTCCTACCCGATGGCCCGTGGCGCTCTCGGGTGGACTCTTTCACTGGGTGCAACGACTCGCGGCGTTTCGATTTTTGGGGTTTTTAACCTAGGGTATCACCCTCAGCTGTCTTCGATGGGGTCGAGGCCGCTTTCTCGAAGATGCTTAGCATCTTTTTCCTGAATTCCTCCCATTCAGCCTGAGAGCCGTGTAGTGTGGGGCAGGAGACCCTTTCTGGGGAAACAGAAGATGACGAGGAAGGGGATCTTCAACGTCTCTTTTTTGAGTGTCAAGATCTCGACGAGTGGTGGGAGCTACTTCGAGACCTAGAATGGGAATGCTTTCGATGGCGAGGAGACTAATGCCTCGACTCGGCCGAAGAAACTTTCGAGGAGGTTTTGACTGACTTACCTCTCTCGAGTTTCCCCTTGCTCTCCTTCAAGGCTTTCGCTGTCATAGAAATGCAGTCCTCACACTCCGAACAATGGTGCTCGACTCCCAAGCACCACAACCAGATCCTGTGAGGATCCGTTATCGACATTTTCTTTCCACAGTCTCGACATTTTTTTAAGCCGGACTGTGCAGTCGTCGGTTCGGATGAGGAAGCCATTGAATACGAGTTGTTTTATCGAGGGAATATAAGAGGTTTATCTGACTGAACTGAGCAATGATATTCCGAGGCCCTGTGAAGCACGGAAAAACAGAACTGAGCAACGGACGCCATGCGTGGCTATTTATGGGCATGGTGACATCGGCGCTGATACCGTGGCTGTCGAGGGACACCAACTCGGCGGATGTCGACGCGCAGCGCCCTATACCAGAGCCCTCTGCAGAGAAAAAATGTCTGAGGCCAGCAAGCTGGAGACGAATTATCTAAGATAAGGAATACGTCGGAGGACAGAATCCCTTCGAAATATTAGTTCTTCTTTACCCTGGGATTTTAGGACTGGCCCCCCTTCGCATGCGCATTAAAACCCTCTCCGTCTCCCAGTTTATACGTACTTCAGAGCACCCTGTGTATGAATCGTGTTCATGTTTACATTTGGCAGTTTTAACATGCATCTTTCTGCACATGTGCAAATCTAATAAGTATCAGTTTTAAGCAAAAAGTAAAACCAAAAATAACATTTCACATCCATAATTAACTACAATCAATACATATGAAATTGCAACATCGCGCCCAGTTCGCAGTCACCCCAGTCATCAATATGGCATGCAACATGAACCCCTCGTGCTTGTGGGGACGTTTCCTGACCCCACCAACAACCTCTTGGCTTTAAAATGTCCAGGCACTCCTCTTCTGGACCCACAAAGATCCCTTCTCTGGACGGCAGGCACACAGGCTGGCTTCCATGACACTTTGGGTGAAGAGCAGCAGTTGCCCGAAGTTCCATCATAGCTACGGGAAGAGGTTGCCTGTGAGGGTCCTCTATGGTTCAGTCCTTGATTCAGAAAAGCAGCCTTTGAAGAGTTGCAGCAGCAGACGTCTACCTCCAGCTGGAACCAGGATAGAAGCTTAAGATGACTTCAGCTTGTTGCTTCAGGTTTCTTGTTTCAGCTTCTGACTGTGAGGTCCCCTGTTTTTTTTAAATTATTATTTTTATTAGTTTTCAAACATGAATTCACAAAGCATAGCAATGTGTAACAGTTCATACTCCTTCACAATTCATTTCCCTCTTCGTTTCACAATGCATCTTTCAATTTCCATAAAACACATCAAATATTTCCCAGAGTTCATTATTCAACAATAATTGATAGGAGGGAAGATTAATTCATTGGCAGAGTCATTGAAGAAGGAAAAAAGACAACCCGAAGAGAAGAGAAACAAAACAAAAACACAAATTAAAAAGAAGTGGGTAAACTATAAACTCATGGAGTCAGCATCAAGGCTTCATGAAATACCTCATAAATTGCGGTTGAAAAAACATGTGCTCTCTGTCTGAAACATAGTCCAAGAATGGGCTCCAAGACCTCATGAACTTTGAGAGTTTCCCCTAGGCCTAGTAGTTCCCATACCTTCACCCACCAGTATGCTATATGTGGTCCCTCTACAGCCTTCCAGAATCGGGCTCTTGTAATTCGAGCAGCAATGAGTAACTGGGAGATTAAAGCTGCCCTATGTCCTGACATCGGGAAGGACCCATCCTCTGGTGCTTCTCCCAATAGCAGCACCTGTGGATCCATGGGGGGCAGATATCCCGTAATTTCCTTGATTTTAGACCTCACCTCCAGCCAAAATGCTTGAATGACCGAGCAATGCCACCACATGTGGGCTAAATCCCCCCGTTCCCCAAAGCCATACCAACATGTGTCTGGGTGCTCCGGATTCATTGCATGAAGTCTGCTTGGAGGCAACTACCACCTAAAGCAAACCTTAATAGCATTCTCCTTCACTATAGTACATTGTGAACTCTTCTGGGCCCTAGGCCATATCCGCTGCCAAGACTCCTGCAACATTTCTAAGCCTAGTTCCCTCTCCCAGGCCAACATATAAGGGAGTTTCTCCTCTAAAGGAGCGATCTCTAGGAGTCTGTAACATGGGGCTAGTTTGTGGGATTGCTGTCCCTCTAGCCCTCCAGGACTCTGAGTTCTATACCAAAGGGATTTCTTAAGGCAGCCTGGCGAGTGTCCCTGTTAGTTAACCAGTGTCGAAGCTGTATATACCTGAAGCGTTCCAATTCTGAGACCCCAAACTTTTCTTTGCATTCTTGGAATGTCAGGGTTTCCTAATGTACATACAAATCCCTCTATCTCAGGGGCTTATCTGGGCTCCAGCTTTGGTATGATCTAGCGCATAGGCCTTGAGTAAACGCAGGGTTCTGAGTGATGAGGGACAACGGAACCAAGCCTGACGTGATACCCCTCTGCGTGCATCCCCTATCCCAACTTCAAAGTGTGACTAACGTAGTGGGTAACAGCTCACCTCGTTATCCCCGAGCCTCTTTGGGGAGAAATGGAAGATAAGCCACAGGGAACAGAGCTATCGCTTGTTCAATCTCTTGCCATTTAGGAGGTTGCAGTGTGTTCCCCCAAGATAACATCGCCGCTACCTGGGCTGCCCGGTAGTAGCGCAAAATTGATGGGAGTCCCAACCCACCCACCATTCTCCCTCTTGTAAGGAGCCTGCAGGGAATTCTATGTTTTTTCCTCTTCCAGATGAACCGGCCTATCTCCTTTTGCATAGCTATGAGCTCGTTCTCAGGATTTGGCACTGGCAGGGATTGAAAAGCATAAAGAAGTTTCGGGACGAGGGACATCTTGACCGCACTAACCCGACCTAACCACGAAATATCCTGGGAGTCGCAGCAATGAAGCCACTCTTTGGCTGCCTTCAGTAACGTATTGATGTTCGCTTTAAAGAGGCCTGAATAGGTTGGGGTCAGTTTTATTCCTAAGTAAGAGATATCAGTAGACAACCATGGGATGTGGAATGTTGCTTCTATGCCATCCAGCCTAGAGGGGATTTCCGTTAGAGCCATTCCTACAGATTTAGTTGGGTTCACCTTAAAGCCAGATATCAGGCAAACCAAGCCACGAGTTCCATAAGCGGTGGAATAGAGCTGGGGGCATTATTCAAAAAGCAGAGCATATAATCCGCATATAAAGCTACTTTATGACATTGCCGTGCCACCTCGAAGCCAAGAATTTCCGGGTGAAGCCTGATTTGTTGGGCCAAGGGCTCCATCGCCAGGGCGAAGACCAGGTGCGACAGCGGACAGCCCAGTCTCGTGCCTTTACCTAAAACTATCAGCGGGGTCCAGCGCGCATTCATTCTGACTCTCGTCGAAGAAATTTGAAAATTCGTGAGAATCAATTTCGAGAAACCAGTGCCAAATCCAAACCCTTCTAATACTGCTTCCAAATACCCCCAAGACATGCTATCAAACGCCCTATGGGCATCTAAAGATAATAGGGACAGTCTCCCCGGGATCCTCTGGGCCAGGCCAATTAAGTCTATGGCTCGGCAGACATTATCGTATGTTGAGCGGTTGCATATAAAACCTGTTTGATCCTTCCCTAACAATGATGGGAGTATTCCCGCCAAACACCCCACAATTATTTTACTTAATAGCTTTGCATCTGTATTTAACAGTGCAATAGGCCGATAAGAAGCACAATCTGCAGGGTCCTTCCCTGGCTTCCAAATCAGTGTTGTGGCAGATTCAGCCATTGATTCGGTCACAAGCCCGCAGCCCAGTCAACGTTAAAGAGCTTTGTTAAATAGGGGGAGAGCATGGACTAAAGGGTTTATAGAATTTATTTGTGAGACCATCCGGCCCCAGGGCTTTGCCCAGAGGGAGGGATCGAATAGCTGCTTCCGTTCATTTCTTTCAGAGTAATCGGTTGCTCCAGAAGATCACAAAGCTCTGGAGAAACTTGGGGAAGATGCACATTCTGTATACATTTGTGGGCTAATTGTGGGTCTGTGTGATGAGGGGCTGAGTGTTCTTTAAAAAACTTTTCAATTACCTGGAGTTTCTCTATCTCCGAATAAACCTGCCTCCCATCTGTATCTCTTAGGGATTCTATATGATTACGCCCTCTTGTTTTTTCAGTTTAGCCACCAAGAGTCGATTGGCTTTATTTCCCTTTGAATAATAGTACTCTTTAGTATGCATTATGCCATAGGCCGCCCAACTCATATGGCGAGCTTCAAGAGCTTTCTGAGCCACCTGTACCTCCCTAAGTGACTGTCGAGAAGCCCTATTTATATGTACCTCTTCTCTCTTGAAGTTGAAGCCCACGCTGAAATTGAACTTGCCTTCTGATTCTCCCTCTTTCTACTGTCTGGGCTATCATCTGACCTCGAATCACCGCTTTCGCCGCATCCCATACAACAGTGTAGTCCATCTCTTTCTTATCATTTTCGGTGAAATATTGGGTTATAGTATCCGAGATGCAGGAACAGAACTGGGGGTCTTCTAGTAGGAGTTCATTCAGACGCCAAGTACGTGTGGGTTCCGGGGCTTCGTTCAGGGGATCCATTGTTAATACTGCAGGGGCATGGTCCGACAAAGCCTTAGGGAAAATCTCTATACCAGTTGTTTGGGGAACAAGCTTATCTCAAATAAAAAACATATCTAACTTAGAGAACCCTTTATGTACTGCAGAATAGAAAGTGCAATCTCGCTCTCCTTGGTGGAAAAACCGCCAAGCCTCTATGTGAATGTTCCTGGAGGAATGTTGTGAGTGCCCAAAACATTTTTTTGTCTGTTGTAGTTAGAGACAGGGACTTATCCTCCAATGGGTTAACCACCGCATTAAAATCTCCCCCTACTATAAGATCCCCTTCAACATGCTCATACAATATCTCAGATATGGAGGCAAAAAACAAGTCTTGTTGGGAGTTGGGCGCATACAGCAATACCAAGGTCACTATCCTCCCCTGAAACGTAGCCACTACTAAGATATATCTGCCATCTCCGCAAGGTCCTGTGGACCTTCAGGGGGACCCCCTTTAGGACCAGAATGGCTACTTTGCATTTCTTTATCCCTGAGGAAGCACAAAGTCTGGTGGGATAAAGTTTATTATTAAGTCGGAATTCGTCAGAGGATAAGAGGTGAAGAAACAATATAGTGGGGTTAAGCGAAGCCAAACGATAAAATAAAGTTTTCCACTTTAGGGGGAGTTTAGGCCCTGTACAGTCAGGGTGAGGCAGCTTATACTCGGAATTGCCATTCTGGTATCCATCTAATCCGTATGCGCACCCAAAACATCTGATTTCCCACATGAAACCACCCCCAAGAAGTTCTCTCACCTTCCCTCAACCGCCCATATAGCATATACTGGGTTTCAGTGAGCCATGAAGAACATACCATCCCCAAGACCACCCATGTTTCAGCGCTAAGTGTTAACCTTACTCAAGTGCCAACAGTGTGAATAGAACAGCATAGCCAGCAAAACCGACATATATTACAAGACCCATGATTAAAACCCTGTGGGTAACTTGTAAAACACAAAAAGTAAAAAACAAATCAGTTAATTGCCAGGCTTTTAAAGCCTTCATAAACTCGTACAGCAACCCACTCAGGGACTTTATGGCGGGAGCAATCCGTGTGTTGGGTGCCCAAATATACCAGTCTTTACATTCGCCCCTTTACCTTCAAATGAGTGTTCCATAGAAAGAAATCTTGGGGTATAGGTAACAAATTTCAACCACCGACTAGGGCGGCTCTCTGTATCAACCCGATGGTGATGTCGAGTAATTCATTGTTGTAGAGAGACAACAGTTTGTCCATGGCCAAGGCCTGAAAGCCCCAGGATGTGTCTGAGAATTTGCATCAGAGCATTGCCAAGGCCAACCAGACACTTCATTGCAGAAGCAAGAACCTTCTCCAAAGAACCAAAGCCACAGATAGCTCCAGATCTATATGCCCATAATGTGCATGTGAGTCTGCAGACAACAGTTATCCGTGTGACTTTCATTAGGACTATCACTCATGGGCAGTTTTCCAAAGGCACGAGGAATCTGCTTTCTCTTTTGTTCTGTCCGAGTCTCCTTTCACTACATCTCAGCCTTTGGGTTTTCTACTCATATCCTTAGGCGTAGGACTTCGGGTCCGGTGCCCAGAGCCCCTGGCTCCTGTGTTGGTTTCTCGTCCATCAGGCCCCAGCATTAGCTTTTTGCCTCTTCCTCGGAACGAATTGTGTAGGATCGATTACGATATTCAAATAGCAATTCGCATGGGAATCCCCAGCGATAACAGACCTTTTCTTCTTGAAGCTAGGCCATAACCTTCTGGAGCCTTCTATGATTTTCAAAAGTGGAGGGGAAGAGACCTTGAAACAAACTCAGCGTGGAGCCACAGAATTTCATCGGTTCAGCTTTTCTGGCTGCAGCCATCATTTCTTCTTTCTGGTGAAATATGTGAACCCTGGAGAGGACGTTGCACAAAAGGTTTTTCCTCTGCTGGATTGAGGAATAGACCCGATGACTCCTGTCCAGGATCAGTTCATCAGATTCTGTGAGACCTAACAGAGATTTCAAGACAGCTCTGACATATTCTGGAACGTCCTGGTCCAGTATTTGTCTCGGGATTCCACGCAGGCGGACATTATTTCTTCGAGATTGCTTCTCTAAATCCGCTTGTTTCGCTCCTAATTCCTCCAGCCGATCTTCCATGCTCTGAGTTCTCTTAGCAAGTTCCTCATAGTCATAACCATGCTCATAGAACATCTTCTCCAGGTCATTAACTCTCTCTTCCAAACCGCTTAGGTGAGTGTTCAAGTCAGCAATAGAGCGAGCAAGGGAATCCTTAGAGGATTTTATTTCTGATTTTATTTCTTGTGTTATGTCCTGTTTAAGGGTTTTCATCATCTCCTCAAAATATTGCCTTGAGAAGACTGGTTCCGCCAGGGGCTCAGCTTCTTGCTGGAGGTGGGGATCTGCTTTTTGCGGATTGCATTTTTGGGTTTCTCAGATTTCCAGCCGTCAGGTATGTTGTAATTTTGCTTCCTTTCTGCTTCTGTCGAAATCTAGGCATTGCGAAAGTGAATGAGTGTGCCAGGTCTCCAGTAGACTTATTATACCCTGCCAGGCAGTGCACACGCCCCAGCTAAAGGTGCACCAAAGTGTTAGAGTGAAGACTGCCTCTAGTGTGTCTATCTCACCCAGTTAAGTGACTCTACTGTTTCAGCTGGGCCTCTTCACTGCTCCGATCTTTCAAACAAAACACCAGGGAGCGCTAAGCTGTACTTGGCAGAAATAACAATGTCCCTCCCAGTCTTCACGCAGAACATGTCCCCTGTAGCAATCCACACATAGGCTTCTCCAGCACAGCCCCGGGTGCCGTCCTATGTCCACACTCCGTGCCCTTTCACTCTCCAGGGCTAGCACCGGCAGGGCGACGCAGCCTCGGGAGCTCTCGCCAGGAGCTTACCCCCCGTCCGGATCCCACGCAGCAGCCAGTCCCTCGCACTACCCTCCACTCGGCAGATTGCAAGCCGATGAGTCCTCAGTGTTCCGCCTCAGGGAAACAAAGGGGAGCACGCTCGTAGACGGCGCCAACAGATGTCTCCAGCCACCGAATTTGTTTGCCCCAGGTCCTCCGCACCAGCACACACTCTCCCCAAGGACTCCAGTAACCGTTCACCTCCTCTGAACGTTCCTCTGTTTCCCGCTCATTGAGCTAGACGAAGCAAAGCTCCATATGTTTCACTGCCACTGCTTCATCTTTGGGCATAGCATCTCCGCACCTGGGCCACATTCTCCATGTTTAACGATCCGCTCCAAGACCCTTCAGCACCCGCTACATGTCATTTCGTGCCTTCATCCGCCTTCAGCTACACTTCATCGGGAGTCTGCCTGCCATTTTGTGCGCTAGCGGTCTGGGAGAAACTCTCTCAAAAGTCTGCTCCCCACCACCAAAAATGCTCCTTATCGGACTCCACGGGCTCAGGACACCTTCCGATTATCTTTCCGGCTCTGTTTCTATCTTTCAGGACGCTGCATGTAGTTCAAATGGGCGCCCTAACACGGAGCTTACAGCAGTCGCTGCCGCATGGCGTGCTGCCTAACCACGCCCCCAGGAGGTCCCCTGTTATACAAAACACTCACCATTCACTCAGGCTGAGCCAGGCTCAGCCAGCCATTGACAAACAAGTGCATTCATGCAGGCAGCACCCAATCAGGCTCACAGGCATTCAGGCCATTCACCCAAATTCAGACACCAATAACACAATATGTGGATTGGAGGCAGCAACCCCAGCGTTTCAGTGGACTACATTGCATTCCTTCTAGTTTCAGTCAGGGCTGACTTAGGCCTTGTGTCGCACAACCAAAACCAGACACCCTCAACACAGAATGCATATTGATTACTCAATCCATTCATGCAGGCTCCACCCCAAGAGTGTACCCACAATAAGCAGCCCCTGGAACGGCTCCATCCAGTCTGGCAGGAGGCAGCCCAGAGCCATATATGGACCTTTCACCCATCAGCCATTCAGTGGAAAGGAACAGAGGCAGGGCTTCTCAGGACTTTGAGAAGCAAGGGGGAAAGGCAAAAGAAACCAAGAGGCCACCAGTGGCCATCTTGCCTTTGTGTAGGAATCCATTGATTCCCATGTCAGGGCCTGGGTATCCCAGAAATCGAGGATACTCAGAGCCACTGTCAAGTCAGCATGTAGCTGCCACCAGCCCATACCCTGCTCTGTGGACAACATGTGCTGAAAAACGTACACTAGGTGTACAATGGTATACCCCTACCCATGGGTGCCCTAAGGGTATTCCATGGGTACTGTTCACCAAAAGGTAAAAATGAAGAGCTACACTGCCAGGGGTCCAAACTGACTCCTGGGCAGAAACACACATTGAAAACACCAACAGAGAAGTGGTAGAACAAGGACAAGGGGATCTGTCCCTCCAAATGCATTTCCAGCATTATAGCATGTGTAGCATTTGTCTTTTTAAATAATGAAAACAAGTCGCATCCTGAAACTTTTATATAAAAAACTGTTTGCCTTTGCTAAAGCTTGTTTCTTTTTAAATAATGAAAACAACATGCGTCATTAAAATTCACTTTAATAAAATGGAATAACGCTTGTGCTTCTTAATTCGAATGCCTCCCAGGGATCCCCGCTTCCCAGCCGCAGCATTTTACCATAATGTGTGATCTTGGTTCCCTAGCGGTCGCCCCAGGAACCCCATCTTTCCTGCTGACACACTTTACCATAATTTGTGATCTTGGTACCCTCGTATGGTAGTCCCTGGAATGCCACCTCCCAAGCTTCCTCACTTCACCGTGTGATCCTTTATGTGCGGCAGGCCGCCAAACTGGTTTGCCTGGCCCGAGGTGAGATGTGTGAAATCATCAGGAACGCAGAGGGGACTAAGAGCTGTATTCTGTTTACGGTAGTTTAAGGTCTGAGGGAAAACATGGCCAAGCATATGAACTGTCCTTTAGCAATAGCCGCGTAGCACATGCATAGATGTTATGTGCCAGTGCGGCGGTGTGAACAGACCGGCATGTTGTTTATGCATCGCAAATCCAATTATTTTAATAAAACAACAGATATACAGTTTCAGATGTTAAGACGCCTGTGAATGAACAGCCGCGGGCTGCTTGTGTTCATGCGTGCGTGTGTGTGTGTGTGTGTATATGTGTGTTGTGAAGACTACAGGAAGCAGCTTCTTTAACAAACAAATCTATTATCGCAATCCCCGGGTTTTCAATTTGATCTGAACAGCAAACACAATAAATATTGATAGTCTCCATCAGGTGGGTCCGGTCACTCTCCACCGTCATAGCTGCATCAATCTGCGTGACCATAGATTCATAGTTGTTGTCTTCAGAATTCAAATCGGCCCCAGGTGCTTGCGTGGGCTCCACGACCAGCGGCTGCTCCAGAACCAAGTTGTTGCCCCAGGTATCTGTGTTCTCCCAGAGCTCACTGGCTTTGCGACCCGCCACCAAATCCTGAGTGTCTTCCATCTCTTCTTGACTCATAAGACACCCCTCGACGAAATTGTAACGGTTCATAAATGCAGTTTTTCCTCTGCACCACTCTCAATAGCCCCGAGGAAGCCTGAGGAGCGGTCATGTTTTCTGGCCCTACCGCAAAAAGCTATGTATCTGGGTTGTAAGACACTCCCCCAACAGCATTGGAGCCTTAGAACTGACCCGTTAGATCATAATTATATAAAAAATATATTAAAGTTGTAATAAAATGATATTCAGTTATATCTAATTTTTATAAATGTATATTATTAAACTTATATCGGTTTTAATGTATATAAAAATGATACCACATGTATATCAAAATATCAAATGTATATAACATTCTATCACATTCATATGAAAAAATGTTGGGGTCAATTTGTTTTATATCAAATATTTTGGGTGCTCCATTCCATTTATAGGGGTTCAGGGGTCAGCAGCAAGGTCAAAAAGGGGTGTGGCAACCTGTCAAAACAAATGTTTGATGAAAAGCATCCCCCTCTACTACTCTGGTTCACATGGTCGTAGAGGGCATTACGATTGCCATTCCTCATACCTTTCAACCTATCACTGCTTCTGTCAATAACTTTGTCCAAGACATCATTGAAGTCCACCCCCCGCAGGATAGTAAGCTGACATATGTTTTGCAGAGCTTGTGCAACATACCTGATAAAGATCCAGTGCCAGCTGTGTTGGTATATAAATTACATATATTGAAATATGTATGTTGTACTTTACAACTGGTAGAGCCCACCCAGCCTCCCTCGTCAGCACTTTGTAAAATTATAGAGAGAGCCAAGTTTTTATGACAAGAAAAAGTGCAAACCCACCTAGGACTAGAGCTATAGGATGAACCAAAAGCTAACTTGTCAGTTTCAGCAATTGTCAGGTGTGTTTCCTTTACCAACGCTATATCTGCTTAAGAACTCTCAGGGAACAATACAACCTTTTTCCTTTTTACTAAATTATTGATTCCATTCACATTCCAAGAAATTATTTTCAACCATTGTTTCGTGTGACCAACCATGTCTACACTGTGCATCACAACCAATACATTGGTGTGAGAAGTGAAGGGGAAAGAAGATGTGCTGAACTGTGTATAATCAACAGGTATAGAGAACTGAAAACAATGAAAAAAGTACATATACATATGTATACTCCTAGCTGTCTGACAATTGTAATTGTTCAATTACCCAATTCACCCTTCTCCCCAATCCATAGCCTTACCGTACCCCAAATAAACATCTTTTGAAAGGTCTAGAACAGCTTGCTGACCAGTCCCCTTCGGTAACTCTATAGTGCAATAACCCACTTCACAAACACTGGTGCATTCTTATTAGCAGTTAATACCCCTCCCCCCAAGGCATAGAGTCTTCGCAGTTTAACACAGCATAAATCTGAGATGACAGGGCCATGAGTTTAAGAACCTAGTAACGGGAGCGTAGTAGTAGACCTTGAGCCACAGCGGTCAATGGGCCTCATTACGAGGCAGGCGCTCACGGAATGAAGGGGGCAGGGACGGGACCGGCCACCTTCATTCCGTCAGGGCTGATTACGAGCTTCCCATCGCGGGACTCGGATCGGACGCTTGGTAAAACCAGGCGTCTTTTCCGGGTCCCGCGAGGGGAAGAGGGAGGTAACAATGGGACACTTATAATGTGCCCATTGTTACCTCCATCCCCATTTGAGACCTATGGGGGCTCAAATGGGAATGGGGAATGGTTCCTGCAAGGAGGACTTACCGGGTACTCCTATGTCGGAATGACCCGGTAAGTCCCCATTGCAGGAACCCGGAAAAGGAGCCCGGTTTGGAGGCAGCCATGGAGCTAATAGCTCCATGGCTATCTCCAAACTCGTAATCAGGCCCAATGACTTCCAAAAACAAAACACGCACCCCCACCCAAATAAAAATACATGGTGTAGAGCAAAGCCCCATTCATAGACACGCCCCAATATTTAACACCTACCAGGTGCCATGGGAAACAGGATAATGCCATTATCAAAACAACATTAATAAATAAACAAAAAGTGTAGTCAATGCCTTGGAAAATGAAAGTAAGCCATATACTTCAAGGTGTCACCATTAACCCTTACAGATTTACTTCGAAGAATAAACTAATGGCAACTGCAGCCATGTGTAGTATAGCACAGTCATGGAATTATGTTCCTGATCCACATGCCGACCCACCAAGTCCCTGCCCAGTTAAGCGCATGACATCTGATATCTAACTCATGGTTTAGAGAAAGAGGAGTTATGTACACTCCAAAGGCCATTTCTAGACTGAAGGCTAATTAAATTAAATAAAACAACCACAGACAACAATGAGTGCATCTAGGTTCCTACGTTTATCACCCAGCTTCCTCTCCAGCTCATTGTTGTTGGGGCCAACCTCACCATTCAGGTCTTCTGACCACCGCCCACCGTTGAGGACGTTTGTACTAGACAGGCACCATGACGGCGAGTCACGCTTAATCGAAAACGGACCCTCCGCCTACAAGACCCAGCGCCATCTTCCTCATTGTAATGAGTAGCAAAAATAAAATAAATAAATAAAAACCATGTATAGCGGGTGATATATGGAAATTATATGCTCCTTGTTTCACCCCCCTCTCTTTGGCCAGTCTCCCTGGGTCCTCTCCTCTCACCCACTTGTGAGACAAAAAACCTTGGGATCATCTTTGACTCCTCTCTCTCTTTCTCTCCTCACATCATGAACCTTGCCAAGAAGTCCAATTTCCAGTTGCATCTTCTCAGGGGCATTTTACCTTTCCTCACCTTTGTCAAAATGCTTAACGTCTCCAGAGCCCTGGTTCTCTCTAGGCTCGACTACTGCAACAGCCTCTTCCTGAATCTGCCTCTTTCCTCCCTTCACCCCTTCACCAAATCCAGAATAGGACTGCAAGACTTATCCTTGGCCTCAAGCCCAGGGATCGCATCTCTCCAACCCTAAAATCTCTCCACTGGTTCCCAGTGACTGCAAGGATCACATTCAAAACCCTTCACATCATCCACAAGGTTGTCTTTAACTTGGGACTTCTTTACATCCAGGTTTCCCTCCCTAAATACCCCCTGGCCCCGAGTCCTTCAGACCTCTGGCTCCAACTCTCTGCAGATCAAACGATTCTCCAAGCAGAGAGTGGGAGGTAGATCCCTTTCTTCAGCTGGCTCCTCCCTCTGGAACGGCCTCCCTCGCCTACTGAAACCTGATCCGGATCTTCTTAATTTTTGGAAACTTCTGAAGAATTTCCTTTTCTTCTCTTCTTTCCATCACCCCCTCCCATGCTAACTCTCCATCTACCACTGCAACTGGGGCCTGGTCCCTTCAGAGTCATACAGGGGCCATACCACTGGGGCCGTAGCAGTTCCTCCACCATCCCTTCTCAGCACTTGCTCTTGGGCCCCCTGTCCTGGACTAGCCCAACTGGTCCTCCCTGTTCATCTCACTCTTCCTCCCATTCCCCCCTCTCCCCTGGCACTTGCCACCTTGGCCCACCCAGCACTTGCCTGGCACCCCGCCCTTGGGGGCACCCCACTCCTGCACTTCTCCCTCACCCTCTTTCCTTTCACTTACCACCTTTTCATGCACTTGCACACTAGGATTGTCACAAGGCCGATATAACCATTTTTGTGTTTAACTTTTTGATTCCCATCCCCCCCCAACCCTTCTTGTCCTGTGGCACCTGGAAACACCTGTGTATAGGCGCCATACAAATGTCCAATAAATCAAAATAAACAAGAACATTGTTGTGTCCTTTTTACAGCACACATACGCAATAACACACAGACTCAGAACCTCACGTCTAACTTCTTTATTATCTTCACGCTTACCGACTTCCCTTTGTTAGTCCCCTCCTCTTCCCTCCCCTCCCCATCCCTCCCCCCAGTCTCTACTTTTGTTTCCCTTAAAGAGACAGTTTTGCATTAACTCAAACCATCCCCCCCCTTACTTATCACAGATGTTCGTGGCCGACATCTGTTCGATGAGACAAGGGGGTTTGCGTTTGATCCTCTGGGGCCAACCGTGCAGGGTCACCGGCATCCTCATTAGATGCCTTCGGTGTGGGGTCCTCAGGCGGCTCTGCCTGACTTTCCTCTCCAGCTGCTTCCTCTTCCGACACAAGAGTCTCTTCTTCAGGATCCTCTTGGAACAGCTTGCGGAAGAATGATGCATTTCTAGTTATCTCTCTGTAGTCTCCGGTGGCTGTAATCATTGGCCATTTCACTTCGGTGACCACGAGGGGTTCGGGTTGTATCTGGAGTCAGTTTTCCATTGCTGCGTCTGTCTGACAAATACAACCTCGCCTACCGGGATTTGAGGCTCTTTGGCTTTCCGCTCCTCTTCTCAGCCTATCAATCCCTGATCTTGGTGTCTTCGGCCGGGGTGTGGTCCTTTGATGGTGGAATCCTAGGTGTGCTGCAAACTTTCTGAACTCTTGTCCTTGGAATGGTGGCCTGTTGTCCGTCTTTACAACATTGGGGATGCCCCATTCGCTGAATAGTTTGTCCACTACGGCCACCACCTGGTGGAATGCTGTGGGCGGAACGTGCTTCACCAAGGGAACCGAGAATATTCGTCAATTGCCACCAGAAGGTGCCCACCTCCTTCCAGGGGCCAGCAAAAGTCCAGTGCCACTCTTTACCAGGGTCCTTCTGGTAGTGGAACTGTTTGGAGCGGGCATGAGGGTGTGCTCGCTGCTGTCACCTGACATGGTGAGTAATGTCTCAGTGTGTCCTTGACTATGGTGTAGGAACCAGACCTTGTTGCATAGGATTTTCTTCGTATTGGCTATGTCCCTGTGTCCTTCATGCACGATTATGACTAGGGCTTTCCTGAGACCTTTGGTGGACACTAGGTGGTTTCCTCTCAGGAGTGTCCCTTGCTCTGTTGTGGTCAGCTCTCTCTGTATCTTTGCCATCCTCTGAAAGTCTCTCCTGTCCACCTCCCCGTTGCAAAACTTTCCGTGGTCACGTGCCGCCATGGTGTTCGTGAGTTGGACGGCCACTCAGATGGTGGGGTCGGTCCTGCACTGTTCAGCAAACTGCTCCTTTGTGATGGCCAGGGGAAGGGCATTTAAGGACAAGTATGCAATGTATGATTCCGCCTTGAGCTGCATATTGGTTTCTGGAGCACTGCTGGGGGGCCTTGACAAGTAGTCCGCAGGGTTGGCTTTGCCTCCCGGTTTGGTGGGCGATGGTGTAGTCGTACTCCTGGAGGCGGATGCCCATCGCTCTATATGTGGCAGCATCTTGATTTTGGGATGTCCGAAGAGGGACAGCAGTGCTTGGTGGTCCGTAATGAGGACAAATGTTCTCACAATAATGAAATGGTGAAACTTCACGCATGCCCAGACCGCGACTAGCCTCTCACGTTCTGCCTCGGAGTAGGCCTACTCAATGGTAGTGAGCACTCTGCTGGCATACACTACTATGTGCGTCTCAGTCCTTTGTTGGGGGCTGGTCTGGGCTAGGATGGCGCCCAGACCAAAAGAGCTGGCGTCAACTGTAATTTCCGTGCCCCACTGTGGGTTGAAATACGCTAGCTGGCGGTTGTTTGCCAGTTCCTTTTTGATCGTGCCGAAAGCATCCTGACACTGTTCATCCCATATGAAGGGGAGGTATTTCTTGAGACGTTGTCTAAGCAGGCTGGTCAGCGTTGCATAGTGGGGAAATTATAGCGGGCACAGTATGCTGCCATCCCAAGGAAGGATCGCAGCTCCGACACGTCCTTCGGGGCCTCCAGGTTGACAATGGCGCTGATTTTGTTGGTGCCTGCCCTGATTCCTTGGTCAGAGAATATGTGTCCAAAGAAGCACAGGCTGTGCTTATTGATGGTGCATTTTGGCCCAGTAAGGGTGAGGCCGGCATCGTGGAGGATGTTGCATACCTGTCTCAGTGCCTCGTGGTGTTGTTCTTGGGTGACTCCAAACACTAAGATATTGTCACTATAGTTGAAAGTGTTGGTGACTGGCGCTATCAACCTGCGTATTGTCTCCTGGAATATCTCGGCTGCCGAGGATATTCCAAAGTTCAGCCTCTTGCAACGGCATAAGCCTTCGTGTGTCGTGAAGGTTGTTATCGGTCTTGACTCGGGGGTCGATGACCAGCTGGTGGTAGCCTGGTTCAAGTCCAACTATGGCAATTGGGTGGCCTGGTTAAGTCTTACCAGCAGGTCCTCAATGTTTGGTCCTGGAGGTCTCCCTCTTTGGATTGCAGTGTTGGGTATCCTAATATCGACACAAAGGCGGAGGCGTCTGTCTGATTTGGGGACTACTACCAATGGGGATACCCAGGGGGTGGGTCCTTCAACTCTTTCGATGATGTCATTGTCCAACAATAGCCGTAGCTCGTGTGTCACCTTGGCCTGTAGATGGAACCCTTTCCTCCTGGAATGCTGTGGTACGGGCCGTAGCACGGGATCGATGTGGAGTCGATTGACTGTATCCTTCAGCATGCCTACACCCTTGAATAGGTTTGGGGAACATCGTTTTCAGCTCGTCCATGTCTAGCGCCCTTGGGGACAGGCATCATATGGACTGGGCGTGTGGTGGTAAGCCCTGCATCGTCTCAGATTGATCATACTGAATGTCGATGAGTTGTAGGGCGGTGGCTGTTTTCTAACTGAGGAGACACCTCCTGGTCACTGGGCTATGGATGACATGAATCGTGACTGGGGCTCGTCGTCCTCTGTGCACTAGGTCGCATATGAATTGTCCTTTGGATTGTAATGGCAGGGTCGCTCCCCACTGAAAGATGCGAGCCTGAGATGGGTGTAGAGGATACATGCCCACCAAAGCCCCATATGTTTTCTCATTCATCACATTGACGGTGGCTCCAGTGTCGATGAGGAACAGTATGTTGAGTGCTCCCAGGTGTACTGTCACTTTTGGGGCGCTGCTGTCATCAGATGTATCGTATATGAGCCAAACATATTCTCTACTGTACCAGTCATATTCATAGTACGGTTCTGCACCTCGTGGTTCCTCTTCGGTTGGTGGGTTCTCGTACGGGTCCTCAGTAGAGAATTCCCATCTTTGGTCTTCACCTTGGTCAGGTTGTATGTTATGGAGGTGCCCCAGGACGTCATATACTCTACTCGGCATGTCGACTTGAGCCCAGGATGTGTTGTGTACGCTGCCGTATTTCTGTTGAGGCTGGTCCTGGCACTGTCCCTCTCTGAGTACGGCCGTGGGTCAGGTGGCCTTGTTGGGTCATATCTCCTGGGCAGGGTCGATTGTGGTGGCGGTCTGTACGCCGGCAATAGCGGGGCTCTTTCCCAGCACATGATTTGAAAATGGTTTTCCTGGCCGCATCTCATGCACATTTGGCCGATGGCGGGGCATTGTCCTTTGTGTGGAATTCGAACCTGCACCGATAACATTGTCTCTCCAGTTGCGTTCTGAGGGCGGTGTTCCATGTGTCTTGGTGGGATGAAGTGCCCAGATGGTGTGCCTGCCCTTGTGGGTTGTTGATCATGGTGGCAATCATGGCGGCAGCTGTGTCTATCTTCTTTGGATTCTCCATGTTGGCTCCCTGTACATCGACCCGTTCGTAGACCCTTTCCAGTTCGGCGATTTCCTGTCGTGAGCGGGGTTTCTTTAACAGGTGTTTCCTGAATTGCGAGGACAAGCACCCTTCGAATCTGTGATGCTGGAAATGCATCGGAGGGACAGGGCCTCCGTATCCTTGTCCTTTACAGCTTTTTATTGTGTGTTCTGTCGTGTTTTCTGCGCAGGAGTTCATGTGGGACTCCTGGCGGTGCAGCTCTCTTTCTTTTGGTTTGGTGAACTGACCCGTGGGATACCCTTATGGCACCCATGGGTGGGGGTACAACCCTGTGCCCCTAGTGTATGTTTTTGGGCACCTGTGGGTGGCCCGCAGAGCAGGGTATGGGCTGGTGGCAGCTCCATGCTGAATTTGACAGGTGCGCGGAGTATACTCCATTTTGGGATACCCCGGCCCTGCCATTGGGATCAGTTGATTCCTGATGGAAAACAAGATGGCCCCGGTGGCCTCTTGCTTTCTATTACCCATTACCTTGTTTTCCCAAAGTCCTGGGAAGCCCTGACTCTGTCCCTTCCCCCTGACTGGCTGTTGGGTGGAAATGCCATATATGGTGTTGTTGTGAAGGCCCGGCCAGACTAGCTGGAGCCTTCCCGGTGATGTATGTTGTGGGTACCTCCTGTGGGTGGGACCCGGGTGAATAGAGTGTGTGACGAATATGCATTCTGTGTTGTGGATGTCTAGTATCTGGTGGTTGACACAATGACTGAGACAGCCCTGCCCGAAACCGGTATGAATGCAGCTTGGAGTGTTGAATGGCTCGGTACTTGTCCCAATACACATAACTTGTTGTGAGTGTCTGGAGAGAAGTGCATGGCCTGAATACCTTGTGTGACTGATTGGCTGCCTGCCTGCATGAATGCTGTAGTCGTGATTGGATGCTTGAGGGTGACCCCGCGAATGAATGGGAGATCAACAGTATATCTGGGGACCTCTCACTGCTAGGAATCGTGTTCAGAAGCTGAAGTCCCCTATGATGAGTAACTGGAGTAACTGACGCTTGACCTTGAATCCCTGCTGGACGAGAAGAATTACTGTGGCTTTCCTTCACAATCTGAAAGCTGTTGTGCCTCCAAGGACTGACCCAGAGAGGACCTGGTAAGGCGCTCTCTTCCCGAGCTACGAGGGACCATTGTGCACAGCTGATCTTTGCCAATGCTCCCTGGTAGACAGACCTTCGACAGGCTGCCGACCCAATACGGGGACTGCTGCGGAACTCCAAGGAGAAGCGCCCGGACTGTTGTCCGCCACTAACGACGACCGCCGTCGCTGACCAGAGCCGCCGTGCTCCCGTTTGCCTAAGAACTTTCATTGATCATCGGACGCTCTTGTCTGCATCGTCATCCGCTTGTCTCCCGCTGGAGAAGGCCCGACCATCGACGCGCCGAGGAGCATCCACCGGTGGGTTTCCCGCCACCTAAAGACCGCAGAGACGCCGACGACTCGACGCCCTTGCTGGGCCACAGTTCTTCATCATCTCTTTGCGGTCCAGAACTATCGTCACCGAGGTGCCCCGCATGCCTCTTCCTTGCAGGATGCCAACGCTCTGTCGTCGACGAGCACCGCTAAGAACGAAGCTGCCACTTCACGGCAATAGTTCAACCGGTTCACCGTCGGACATTCGACGACCTGTGACTCCCGCCTTAAAGGGAGGGCACTCAAGAAGGGCCGTCGATTCCCGACACCGAACGCCGAGTTCCCCGACACCTCTCGATGATCCGTGGCTCCTGCCTGAAAGGGATTCACTCAAGAAGGATCGGTCGACGCATCGTCGGAGAACTCTACTCCACCAGGTACATTGGGGGGGTAAAACCTTAATAGGAGGAAGTAAGACTATTGAACCTATGGACTGGGCTTGTGCTATATATCTTTATTTACAGGTTGCCCAGGTCGGGGGATCTCCACTCAGAACTGCGCCTAGCGGTAGGGGTCAGTGTTCTGTCTATTGTTCCAACCATCTTACGTTCCTGCCTATCTCTATTGCTGGTTTCCTCGTTATTAATCTGTGTGACATTTTAACCGTACAGTTGATGCACTTTAATGAGATTCGATAACACTTGTGGTACCACTTTAGAATTGTATATATTTATCATCATTGACTTCCAACTACAAAGTGCGTTATTTTGATCGTGTACATACCCTTGAATATTAATTATATAAAGAATGTGTTTTCAGTAATACAGTGTGTGGACATTCCTTTGTGGGGGTTTGGGGACTACGCTGTACTTCAGAACCAGCCTGCATCACCTCCTGAGAAGCTAGGCCTTGATTGCTCAACCACGTACCAATAATAGAGAATCTTGGCTGGGGTACTCTGTGCCTCTCTACCATATAGAGAGCGGAAGTACAGACACCCCGTACCAGTCTTTACACTATCACTATTAGACAGATCGCTTAATCTTCATTAAAGTTCGCAAAGTCACAATACGTTATTTCATTTGAAGACGTAGTATGTACTGTCCAGTTGTCTCATGGGGTGCCTGAGTGCACTGGTTGAACGTATATCGTTCGTAATCTCTGTTCGGAAGGACTATTAAACGTCCGTTGATGGCAGTAATGAGAAGTTGGTAGGTGGATTTTTCTTGGGGAGGGATGATCTTGATAATGCTTTTTATCTCCTTCCCTACCAGGTTGGTTAAGATGGCCAATTTGTTGGGTGCATCTTGATTCCCCACCGCCCTCAAATTCCTCGAACTCGTCCATCCACTCCTGCCATCTTTGGCCCTGATTTTCTTGTGGCTCCAAGGTGAAAGGGTTTGGGCGGCGTAAAAAGGGCACTGGGTTGGTGGGGGTTACTCCTGCCACGAGTTGCGCAGCGCCATCTGCAGCTCCTACTCCTGCTTGGGACTTCCTTGACCTTTGTGCGTACTGGTTTCTATGCCGGGTGTACCTTCACTTGGGTGCTGGGACGTTTTGGCACCCCTTTTTTTCTCACAAGGTTTCGGTCCGTTCCTGTGCACGTGCTGATGTGCGCTGGCTAGATCACATGTTCAAACAGGCTAGTGCTGTACCTGGGGTGCTATATAGGCCCTAGTGATGGCTGGAGGAGCCCGTGTGGCGCTCCTTCTGTGGTTGTTGCGGGCCCCGCCTGTGGGATGCTGTAATCCTCGCTTTCAAGTGGTTTTATGCAAGTGCAGTTGGGGCACCTTTATTATAATTATTTTGCAACATCCTCGCTTTCAAGTGGTTTCATGTAGGTGCAGTGAGGCACCTTTATTATCGTTATTTTGCAAATCCTCGCTTTAAAGTGGTTTTATGTAGGTGTCCTGCACGTGCGGCATGTGCAGCATGTTGAACTCTATACAGACACGTTATAACGAGACAGAGCCAGCGCTGCCGTGAACTTTCTTTATTCACGCCTGTACCATTTCTGCCTTCCGCCCCTCCAGCCCCCTCCCCTTCCTCTTTCCTCCCGCTCTTTCCCTGCTGTCTTTCTTAAAGGGGCCGTGTCCCTTTTGTACAGTGTACAACACCTCCCCCGCACTTAACATGGGAGCCCAGTTACATCTGTTCGATGAGCCTCACTGGTCTCTTTACTGTTCTAGGGGGTCTCCCTGGGGATTCTCGGCTTTCGCCGGCTGACTCCACTGGGGGTTCTGCTTCTTCTTCACTGAAGTTCTCGTCGGGTGTCTCTTGTGTTTCGGGCTCCTCCAGGTATAGCTTCTTGAAGAAGGAGGAGTTGCGCGTGATGTCTCCCAGTTCTCCCGTCGCTGTGATCATGGGCCCCTTGATGGCTGTGATGATTCGCGGCTCGGGCTGTATCGGGTGTCCGTTTTCTTGCGTTGAGTTTGTTGCACCAGGACCATTTGCCCCATCTCTAGTTCTTGTTCTTTCGCTTTCCGTTTGGTGTCGGCCCATTGTTTGGCCCTTCTCTTCTTTTCGGCATCTTGTTCCCTGATGGCTAGATCTTCTTCAGGGGTGTAGTCCTCCCATCGGGGAATGCGTGTCCTAGGTTGGTACCTCACCATGAGCTCAGCTGGTGGCTTTCCCGTGGCGTCGTGTGGGGTATTTCGGTAGCTTCGAAGCATGCTGCAGATGGCTTTCGGGTGAGGCGTCTGTTCCGCTACTGCTTTTAGTCTGGTTAGCTTGATTGTGGCCATAAACCTTTCCACCATCCCGTTGGCTTGGGGCCAGAGAGGTGTAATCTTTTGGTGGTGAAATCCTAGGTGGCTTGCGAAGTTTGCGAATTCTTTTCCTTGAAATGGAGAACCGTTGTCAGTCTTGACGACGTTGGGGATGCCCCACTCGCTGAATAGTTCGTCCACTATGGGTGCGGTTTCCATGCAGGATGTTGAAGGCGTTTGCTTAACAAAGGGGAATCTCGAATATTCATCCATTACTACTAATAGATAACCCCCTTCTTTTAAAGGTCCATAGAAGTCCATTGCGACCTTTTGCCAGGGTCTTGTCGGGAGTGTGGTTAGTTGCAGAGGGTTCGGGTTTGGTCCTTTTGCTGCCAGTTGACATGGCCTGCAGTGTCTGAGCATGTCTTCTATTATCACATCCTTGTAGGGGAACCAGACATAGTTCCTGAGAAATCGTTTTGTGTTGTCTATTCCCCTGTGGCCCTCATGTGCCAGCGTTGCTAGGGTCTTCCTTAGGTCCCTTGGTGCTACTAGCCTTCTCCCCCGTAGCAAGAGTCCTTGGTCAGTGGCTACGAGTTTGTCGTGTATCTTGGCCAGCCGGTCAGTTCCTTCTGGTCTACATCCTCCCCTCCGGTTCCTTTTGTGTGACGTTCCCTCCATTTGTTGGACCGGGTGAGAAAGACAGCAGCTCTGAGTGTTGGGTCGGCTTTGCTCCTTTCTTCGAATGTTGCGGTCGAGATGGTCGGTGGCATGGCATTTGATGACAGGTATGAGATGTATTCTGTGGCTTCCTGGGCTAGGGGGCCGTCTTTGTCCAGTAGGGGGTGTCTGGATAGATAGTCTGCTGGGTTGGCGTCTCCTCCTGGTTTGTGGACGATGCAATAATTGTACTCTTGCAGTCTTATCCCCCACCGTTCTATGCGAGGTGGCATTTTCATTTTGGGGTTCCCGAAGATTGATATTAGGGCTTGGTGGTCCGTTACTAGGGTGAACCTCCGGCCAATGATAAAGTGGTGGTATTTTTCGCATGCCCATACTGCAGCCAGGCTTTCCCTTTCTGCCTGGGAGTAGGCCTTTTCCGTGTGTGACAGGGCTCGGCTGGCATATGCAACTATCGCGTGATGAGTGTTGTCTGCGGTGTCGGTCTGGGCAAGGATAGCTCCTAGTCCTACTGGACTTGCATCGACCGTAACGGTGGTGTGCCAGTCTGGACGAAAGTACGCCAGTTGTCGGTTGTTGGTGAGACCTTCTTTTATCGTTATGAATGCTTCCTGACAGGGTGCATCCCATACGAATGGTGTATTCTTCTTTAGGAGGTTGCGGAGTGGGTCAGTTGTTGTGGCGTAGTTCGGGAGGTAACGTGCACAGTACCCCGCCATTCCCAGTAGGGAGCGCAGGTCTGCTGTGGTCGTAGGTGCTTGGAGATCGGTAATGGCCTTAATCTTGTCCGGGTCGGCTGTTATCCCTTTGCTCGAGAATATGTGTCCGAAGAATTTAAGGCTTGTCTTGTTGATGTCACACTTGTCTTCGTTGAGAGTCAGTCCCGCGTCTTGTAGGATGGAGCAGATGGTTCTTAGGGCTTTGTCGTGTTGTTCCTGATCTCTTCCAAATATTAAGATGTCGTGACTATAGTTTAGTGCGTTCATCTCCGATGCTATGAGGCGTCTGATGGTCTCTTGAAAGATCTCTGCAGCAGATGATATGCCGAAGTTGAGCCTTTTGTATCGAAAAAGGCTGTCGTGCGTTGCAAATGTGGTGATGGGCTGTGATTCTGGGTCCAGGACCAGTTGGTGGTAGCCCTGGTTGAGGTCAAGCTTTGAGAAGAACCTCGCTTGGTTTAACCTAATCAACATGTCCTCCAGGCTCAGGCCTGGGTGCCTTTCTCTCTGGATGGCCGTGTTCGGGATGCGCATGTCAACGCATATGCGGAGACGACCATTGTCCTTGGGAACTATTACTATTGGCGATACCCATGGTGTTGGCCCTTCTGCTTTCTCTATAATGTCGTTGAGAAGGAGAAGTTGGATTTCTTTTGATACTTGTTCTTGAAGGTGGAAACCCACTTTGCGCGGGTGTTGCGGTACTGGCCTGATGGTATTGTCGATGTGTAGTTTGATGCGTGATTCTTTTAGCATTCCAACTCCTTCGAATAACTTGGGAAATTGGCTCTTGAGGTCTCCCTTCGCCAGGGGCCTGTCAATCATTGCTCTGACGGATTCATGTGGTACTGGTAGTCCCTCTATTACTTCTGACTGGTTGTAGTGTAGGTCAATCAAGGCGAGGGCGTTGGCCGTACGGTAGCTGAGGAGGCAGCGGCCGACGGATGGGCTCTTTATGACGTGTATCGTGGCAGTTTCCGTGATGTCCCTGTGCCGTAGATCACATTGAAATTTTCCTTTGGAGGTCATCGGCTGCGCCGCTCCCCATTGAAAAATGTGAGTCTTGGATTCTTGTAGTGGGTATGAGGAGGCTATTTCCTTGTAGATGTCTTCATTCATGACGTTTACCGTCGCTCCTGTGTCGACGATAAATCTGTTTCTGGTACTTCCCAACTGAATCGTTACTCTGGGAGCTGAGGTGTCTTCAGTTTCAGCAATGAGGAGGCATACGTACTCTCTGTCGTAGCCATCTTGTAGGTATCGGGCTGGTTCATTCCCTCCCGGCTGATGTTGTGGTGGGGGGGGTCGAGATATGGGTCTCTTCCTTGTTCGAAAGGGCTTGGGGTTTCTGCCTTGTAGGTCATCCAGTGTTCCAGGTTTTGCATGAAGTCACCCTGGTGGATGTCATATAGTTCATGATCTTTCCTATCTGGTTCAATCTGAAGCCCCTCGAGGGCTCTTACGGTGTTTGGACGTTGATAGGTATTCGTGGGGAATGTCGTACTTCTGTCAGCCTGGCGGAGTTGTTCCGTGTGTGTCTCCGTCATGCGAGTGGCGGGTCGCGGCCGTGTCGAGCTCCCTTCTGGTAGTAGTTCCTTTCACATCACTTGGAAATGGTTTTCCATACCGCATCTCATGCAGCGTTGCCCGATGGCAGGGCACGGACCTCTGTGCGGATACTCGAAGCCACAGCGATAGCATTGGCGGTCGCTTGGTGTTCGTTGTGTCGGATATCTCGGGTTTATCCTTGTCTGTGGGGCTGGGTGTCGGGTTTATGGGTGCATTGCTGCTATAACTTCTCCTTTCTTGGGGTTCTCAATGGCTGCTGCCTGGATGTCCACTCTCTCATAAACTCTGGCTAGGTCCAAAACTTCCTTTAGGGATAGGGGTTTCTTTAGGAGGTGTTTCCGGAACATAGAGGATACACACCCTTCTATGATGCGTAGCCTTATGGTTTCTTCGTCATTAAAGTTGGCGAAATCGCACTTCGATATTTTACTTTGAAGGCGAATGACGAATTCTCCTATTGATTCGTGAGGCAATTGACCACATTGGTTGAAAGTGTATCTCTCATAGTCACGGTTGGGTGAGATAACAATCTTTTCATTTATGGCTTTTCGGAGTTTCGCATATGTGGTGCGGTCCTGTAGGGGAATCGTACAGATGATATTTTTGATTTCTCTCCCTGCGACATTTGCAAAGATGCTTAGTATGTTGGGAGGTTCTTGTGTGCCAATTGCACCCACAAAGTCCTCGATTTCCTCCATCCACTCTTCCCATCGTTGGCCCTGGTCGTGGTGTGGGTTTAATGTGAATGGGGCGGGTCTTCTCATTAGGCTTGCATAAGAGGAGGGTGCTCCTTGGGCATTGGGATCTGCTGTATCCTGGGCTGACATGATGGTGCAGCTTGGTATGCTCTAGTTAGTTCAGTGGCGCGTGGGCGTTGATCACAAGTGTCTCTTGGCGCTATGTCTTCCTGTGTACGCGTGCCCAGGTTGGTCTTGTTGTCCGGGTGCGGTGCAGGGTTCTGCGGTGGAGTTTTTTTTTTTTTTGTGTCACTTGTGGGAGACCCGGGTTTTCCTTCTCTAATGTGGCTTCCTTGGTATACAATAGATGTCACGTGGTTCTCTTTTGCCGTGACTTTGTTCGCCCTTAAATGTGTTTATGGTAATGTCACATGCGGGAGACATGGGGTTCCCCTCTTTGCAGTTATATTTCGTTAATGTCACATGGGGAGACGCAGGGATTCCCTTGTGCCGTGGTGTGTTCTTTTCTCTTGTGTGTCACTCGTGGGAGACACGGGGTTTCCCTCTTTAATGTGGCTTCCTTGGCGTATGATAGATGTCACATGGGGAGACACGGGGTTCCCCTCTTTGCAGTTATCCCACCCGGCACCTTACTTGTAGTTGGTGCTGCGGGCCTGCGGGTCTTCTTCGGTCCTACGCGGCCTCTTCCGGCTCTCCGGGCTTCCGCGTCGCTGGCTCTTCAGGCTCCGGTGGGCACACGGGCCGCGGCTCGCTGACGTGTGCTGGCCTTCTCACGTCGCCGCTGGGTCCACTTGCGGGCACACGGGCCCTTCTGATCTCCTCTGGGCACACGGGCCCTCCCGATCTCCTCTGGGCACACGGGCCCTCCACCAGGCGCACGGGCCGCTGCTATCTCCACTGGGCGCACGGGCCCTCACGATCTCTTCTGGGCACACGGGCCCTCCAGCAGGGTGCACGGGCCGCTGCTGTCTCCTCTGGGCGCACGGGCCCTCACAATCTCTTCTGGGCACACGGGCCCTCCAGCCGACCGCACGGGTCGCTGCCGACGCAGGGCACACAGGCCACTGCTTTCCAATGGGCGCACCGGCCCTCTCACTTTTCCCCCGGGCGTACAGGCTCTCCAACGGGGCACACAGGCCCTTTCCGACTGCTGGGCTTGCCGCCCTCCTACCACTGCTGCCGGCACGCGAAGGATCGCATCGGCTTCATCGCCAGTGTTGAGCTCTATACAGACACGTAATAACGAGACGGAGCCAGCGCTGCCGTGAACTTTCTTTATTCACGCCTGTACCATTTCTGCCTTCCGCCCCTCCAGCCCCCTCCCCTTCCTCTTTCCTCCCGCTCTTTCCCTACGGTCTTTCTTAAAGGGGCTGTGTCCCTTTTGTACAGTGTACAACACAGCACCTTTATGACAGAGTAATCCTCGCTTTCTAGTGAACTTGTGTGTTATTACGAGTCTGTCCAGTGCTGGGCATGTGTAGTCTTATGCGGTGCCTCTTACCGCGTGTTCCTTGCTGAGACTTTGCCCCACGTGGCATCGCTCCCCCGTCGCGTGACGCTGCTCCTCCTTGCAGGTTCATTGCTGTCACACCTTGGTCGTCCTCCGTAGCTCCAGTCCTCTCCACGGTCAGCCGTCCTCCTCAGCTGGTCCCTCTGCTGTCAGTCTTCCTCCGGCAGCCTTCTCCTCCACCGGCTGTTTGTTCATCAGCGACTCTTGGGTGTTCTCCCTGTTCTCCCTCGCTGCATTCACCAGCTCCGACCACCTCCACAGGTCGGGTAGCTGCTCGGGCACCCTCTGCAGGCCACACCTTCGTTCCAGTTGCCAGACTCCTCCGTCACCTAGAGCACGGGTGCTGTGCACACAGGCGGGCCAGCGTGCCTCACCAGGCCGCATTCCCTCCTCACTGGGACCGCGGGCGTGGGCCGAAGACTCGTCGCCAGTTGTTGTGTCCTTTTTACGGCATAATTACGCAATAACATGGACTCAGAACCTCACGGATAACCTCTTTATTATCATCACTCATACTGACTTCCCTTTGTTAGTCCACTCCTCTTCTCTTTCCTTTCCCCTCCCTCCCTGCAGTCTCTACTTTCGTTTCCCTTAAAGAGGTATTAACCCATAACAAACATAACATCAGTAAACATTATAGATATCACTAAGACAGCAGAATAATTAACAAGTAAAGGCATTATGAGTATCAATTAACAGCAAAATAATAAACTAAGGAAGACAAAGGGTCAGGATTTTGTAATTTGTTTTATTTGTAGCGCGCACCATCAGGCCGGGAGGCATCAGGGCGCAATTTAGACACAGTTACATAAGCATACAATTAAATATATTCAAAACATAACAGTACATAGTATTCAAGGCATACAGCAATATACATAACTACAGAGAGATTAGGGCATGGATGATTGCCCTTCAAATAGCCGTCCTGTAGCCATGCACCAGCCTCCTCTGAGATCTCAGTAATCTTCACACCATCTGGGAAAAATATCTTCAAGATTGCCGGTCTCATTGGTGCTGTCTTAATTTCAAGTCTTTGGCCCTCATTTCAGCTTAATTGAACGCCTTCCTCTTCTCTGCAATCTCCTTGGGGAATATGGGAATATTGCAAATTGTGTCCCAGCAAAAGTAACTCTTCCTTTATCCCTGGCCGCTCTCAATATTTTCTCCTCGGCATATCTTCACAAGAGACATTATTATCTGACAGGGTTTACTTTTCTCCAATTTGTCTGTTTTACCGGCCCTGAAAGCAAAATCTGAAATGGCCCTTACCACCAGTAGGTCAGTTGCTAACGTTCCCTCTGCCAGGTGTGGAAGCTGCTCACTTTGTTTTCACTAGGGTGTGAAACTGATTAATCGAAGCTGCTAAAAAAAAAAAGGCAGATTTATACTTTTTAATTTGACCAGGACAGTTGGGCGTCATTACAAGTTTGGCGGTAGCCTTGCCAGTAAAACTGGCAGGCTGCCGCCAAACTTGCAATTTCTTTCGGCACCCGCGAATGGGCAATAACTGGGTCATTACGGCCCTGCCGGACCAGATAATTGCCCATTCGTTTGCGCCAGAATGGAATGCTCCCCATTCTCATTTCAGCCCCATAGGGCGCAAGGGGAATGGGGAGGTTGGATGCACTGGCAGCATTCAGAATGGTGCCGGTGCATCCAACATGCTCTGCTCTTGGGTGCCGGTACGGCCGCCAGGTCAGACTTGTCGGCCGTAATGGCACCAGCGAGCAGAACTCGTAGTTTGCTGGTCCGGGAACTACGGTTCCAGCAAGCTTACTGGTACTATAGTTCCCGAACTGGCAAACTTGTAAGACCCCCAATGAATGCTTAACTGTGCGATATAGGGAAGGTAGCACTTAGTTTTACCATACCTCCATGAAAATATTTTTTTTAAACACAAACCCATTGGGCCTCTACAAGTTGGACTGATTGTGTAAAATGCAGCGGTAATACCATTTACAGCCTCATTACTGCACCGCCCAACTATTTGGTTGGGAGAAAGTTGGAGGATTCACCTCCAGCTGAGAGCTGGAGGTCAATCTGCCACCTTTCTTCCAAATTCTGGCGGTAATACCGACCGGACCGAGTGGCGGTAACAGTAATAGAGATTTACAGCCGGGATACCACAAAACTAACAACGAGACCCATTGTATACAAGCACGCAGAATGTTATGGGTAAACTCCTCAACTTTATGGAGCGGGTTGTCGGTCGTATGGGTATACGTCGGCCCTTGTGATGAGTGGGAAGGGAAGTGTCTTCATTTTTTTCATGGATGTAAAATCGGCTTTTGATCTGAGGGCTCAAGATACGATGAAAGGCAAGGTTAGCATTATTTCATTAGACCACTTATAAAAGCTTACATGTGTGATAGATAAACACGAGAAAAAGCAGAACAATTTTACAATTCTTTAATGAAAATATATAAAAAAGAAATTCATACACAATCCTACATAACATCCTCGGCTATATGGGGTGAATAGTGCCAGATAGCATACTGACTAGGCCTATTGTGAGCCCCTCCAGCCCACTCCATTTGTGTACTGGTTTTAAGTTCAAGGTGCTCCTCAACTGAATGGGTCGGTGGGGTGGGGGAAGCAGGGGTGTTGGTTAATGTGCTTGGCCTGCAGCCTGTGGTGTTGAAGCTGTGTTTTCATCTGCACAGCATTACACAGTGGAAACCTGATGCAGGTCAGTTGCCTGCTTAATGTTCACCTCTATGAAAAAACATAATAAGATAATAAGCTGTCTACTCCATTTCATTGCGGTTTGCCAGTCATGTAAGAAAATAATTCGTTTTGTTGAACTGCAGCTTTAATGCCTAACCACAAGGTGCCTCCCAGTGTCATTTGACAAAAAGTGGTTGACTGCATTACATTCTTGTGAGTTATTAAAGCTGTAAAGCAGTAGGAGAGTTTTGGAGATCTAAGCTGTCCTTTGAGAAGCTCTACCTTTTACGACGAGTCCTGGCTTTTAAGATATCACTTTGCATTCTGGAATGTGTAGTACCATATGTATAAAGGAGGATAACACTAACGTGTAGAACAGGATTCGAATGGAAATGAGCAAAACGCCCAAACCGTCCACATATCTCATAGGGCTGATGCATATTCAAGCAAAAACAAATATCATATCAATTGTATTGCTAATTAAATAATTTTTGTTTAGCAATCTTGACTGATACATATTGAAAAACGAATGTAGGCCTTGCTGCATGGGTTACTGTTAACCTACATGTAGACACAAGTTTTAATTCTAGTTACACAGTCAGAATAATCATGAATAAGGCATTTTGTTAAAATGTGAAATATTGTTAAATTTATTTCAAATTTCAAATTTCAAAAAAACACAAATTTACAGGACTTTTTTAAAACTAGGGAGCAGTATTGTAATAGCGCTAAGAATATCACCAGGTAGGTGCATTGGGAAAGTAGGGCAAGAATGTATACTTTCAGGGGCAAGGAAGGGCGAATGTTTGCTTGGCTGAAAATGTGTGACACGTTCATGAGATAACATTAGAACACAGGGAAAACATACTGAAGATAAAGATACAGCAGACATTGTTGCACATCCTGTCCAAACCCTATACTAACCTAACCCTTCTGGGAAGGAACAGAGCTTTCAGGGATTTATTGCCAATATTCCAACCCTATCCGACTAATGAGATGGATGGGTGTGTTATGATTGAGGATGTTAAAGCAGCGATCTCCTAGATTAGGGCGGCAAACACCCCAGTTCAAATCGTTTTCCGGTTGAGCTTTGGAAACAGCTAAGTGGCAATATTGGTGCTTATATGTTGAATATGTTTGTGGCCAGCTGGGAGGCAGTAGATTTTTCTCCTGATTTGAAACAGGATACTCTTGTGGTTATTGCCAAGATGAATAACCCTGTGTTATAATTGTTAACTATTTGGTTAGAATCCGATATCAAAGGTATCACTGACCTGAGCAGACAGCAACTTCCCACGGAGAATACAAATGGTGAAATGAAAGCCCCCCCGGAAAGTTCTGTCCTCCCCTCACCGGAAATAATAATATACCAATGAGGGAAGGTGCACACCCCCCAGGGAAACCCTCAGGGGAAGAAAACCCTGGACGATGCCGCTCACAGGAGGTCTGGAAGAGGTCTTGAGATCAGTAGAGGTCTTCGGTATAATGGAAGGCTCGTGGTGGAGATAGATTCTCTACAGGTATAGACAAGACAGGTAAGAATTCAATAGTCAGGAGAGAGCCAATGGAAGAAACAAGATAAATGGTAGTCTAGCACTTACTGGTGGATTCTACTAAAAAACTATAATGGGATCTGGAACACTGGATTTCCAACACGGAGGTTCCGAAACAGAGAAAGCGAGCCCACCCTTAGAGAAAGAGATAATTATCTTCCTGCAGCGGTAACAAGGGAAAGTAAGGCAGAGGGCTGGTGTTTAGAAAACGCCAACTTACTTTGGAGGGGGAGGTAGAGAGTGTAAATAGTTCAGAATGGATGTTGGAGGCGGTAAACTTGCTGGGAAAAGACGAGGTCCAGTATTGAAGCCGAGTCGAGAGAGGAGAAGAGAGTCTGATAGGAAGACAAATAAACAGAGAGAGGTCAGAGAGAGTGAGAATTCACATAAATCAGCGAGGTTAGATAGCCTAGCAGCGAACTTACGGAGCGCCGAAATCAGCAGTAGCGACGCAGTGAATGGTAGTACTTCCTTCGCTATATATGATCATGTGAGCAGCCATCTGCGTCCCTAGGGAGAGTGTAGAGTCTATACCGCTGTCTGTAGTAACGGCACGGAAATCAGGGGCCATCTTGGACGTGTTGAATCGTATCATACCACATACCCGGTGGCGCTGCCAGAGAGACCAGCGTCGTAGCGGCGTGACACCCTGTGTCGGAGTGCATCATTTCGTCCCATCTCCCTCATTAATATAGAGTCTAAAGTTCTTGCCAAGGTATTGCAAATTGTCTATCAAGAGCACATGGGATTTTGAGCCGTATGGATCAGTGGAGATTAATCCCTAGTAGGGTGACTAAAATGAACATTAGATGGCTTTGTAATGAGTTGGATAGGGCCAGCACTATAACAGTTCCTATGGCAGTGATTTTGATTGATTTAGAGAAGGCTTTCAACTCCATCAGATGGCTATACCTCTGGGCAATCATAACTAAGATGGAGTTTGGTAGTGCCTATCAGGAGTGGCTTAAACTGCTTTAAGCAGGACCGGTGGTGAGAGTGCCGGTCAATGGTGGGATTCCACACCTGTCTGTCTTGCAAAAGCCTATCTGGTAGACATGCCCTCTCTCTTTGCTATTTTTCACAATATAAGTGGAGCTGCTTGCAGCATGATTGAAGTGGTCAGGCTCTTTGCCAAACCCAATGCAAAGAATATGGTTTTTCAGCAATCAGTTTGGGGACAAAGATGTTGATGCAACTTTACCGTATGTGATACAAGTGTTTGGGCGAATCAGTATGTGATACAAGTGTTTGGGCAGATAAGTTGCATGCCAAATTAGTGAACTGTCATTGACGAGAACAAAGATTACTGCAGAAATAATTTGCGGCTGAATAAACTATATATATAGTACATACGGTAGTGGCTGTGTAGTTATGGTTCAGTTGCTAAACCCATAGGAAGAGCACTTTTTGGGCGGGTCATAACTTCGCTCTCCCTGGACGTATCTTCACCAATCATTGCAAATAAAGTATATGGCCCACTCTGGATTGCAAAGTTTGGTGAGGTTTGGTCAAGGGGGGGGGGCAAAGCTATAGGGAGGGGTCCCAAAATTTCTTTTTTTTCCATACACATAATGGGAAAACATTTCTGTCGCGCCTAGAGCCCAAACCGCTGGACGGATTTTCATCAAATTTGCTGTAAGTGTGTTGGCTTGGTCCCGTTACCGTGCTTTTGTTAATATGGTGTAAATCCGTCCAATAGTTTATTTTTAAATGAACAAAACGTAAGGCAAAAAAATTAGTGATATCTATGTCCGGTCCACGGACACACTTCCCTGTTCGCTCCGCGGACAGGACACTGATTGGATAATCGGCTTTCATCATGTCCGCGGACACTCAACGTGTTGTCTGATTGGCTGGGATGAGGTGTGAGTTGCGTCAAATTGTTTCGATGCGCCTGCCATATTGGATGTGCGGAAATGCGCTGGAAGTGAGCATAAATCCAATTTTGGGGAGTGTGTTGGTGTGTATGAGTGTTTGGAGAGGGTGGGGGAGTAAGAGATGGGCCAAATTCTGTATTTGTTTAGGTGGGAGAAGGCTGTGATGTGTTCACGATGTCTGCGGTCACCGCAGTTGTCCGCAGACATACTAACACTCGGACATACTAACACTGGGCACACTACTGGCTATTTTACTTTAGTATGATGTTGGTTTTGGGTCATTAGAAGAGCATTGGGTGAAGAGGGGTATTGAAGAGTTTGTACGTTGGTTGTAATTATTTTTTAGAATGTTAATTGAAGTGGATAGTTTTGAGGTGGCTTTATTAGGTTTTTGGGTTGCGCTCATTTGGTAGGTGTTTGTTTCGATGGGTGTGTTATGCTGCAGTGGTTGTGGCCAGGGCCTAGAGTCTTGGGTGCATGGCCGAAGGCCGTTCCCCACGTAGGCCATGCACCCAAGACTATAGGCCCTGGCCACAACCACTGCATCATAAGTCTACAATGCTACCAAACATTTTGATTGTGGGATGTGGGCTGCTTAGGGGATATGTTTTCAAAAATGTGAGTACTGATTTCTGTGGTGCTTGGAGATGGGAAAGTCTGAAATAAAGTAAGGGTTGCAAGGAAGGACCTGGTGCTTGTGTTGCAGACTGAAGGGAACGGGGGAGATGTTGTAGATGTTGTGTGTCTTGCTTTACAACACTGTACACAGTTATAGATGATGTGATAGATATGACTGAACCTGTCCATAGTTGAATGCTGTTGTGAAATCTAGAACGGAATGGGCAACCAGCTGGAATGAGAGAGCTGTCTAGATTGGAAGAACAGTTGTAGAGGCAGTGGTGTTGTTTCAGCTGGGAGCCTTTGAAATTATATTGGCTATCCATCTGCATAAATAAAGATGCATATACTCATCCTGGCTGTGTGTAATTTTATAACATACTAGAAAGCCTTTTTCCATAATTATACTGTTATTTCTCCCATCTTTTAACATGAAATTACACTTTGTTAGATAGCTGTGTGTGTTGTGTCTGATTACTAATATAGTCATTTGTAAAGGACGTTGAAATGATAGAATGTATGTGAAATATGCAGAATGTATAGAAAAGACATTTTATGTACATCTTATGCACTATAATGCATTAAATGCTATCATGGTTGTAATGTGGTTAAATACGTGGCAGTGGTTACAGAAATGATAGAATGAATGAAGAGAATAACAGTTTGCACATTGCAGTTAATAATATGGGTAAATAAAAATGTGGAGAGCAGACAACTTTGCAAGTGACACTTGATCATAGCAGATGGCAGAAATGACAGTAAGCTTGTTTTACAGGTTGCACAGGGTAAGTGGCAGTTACTCTGTTTCTATGCATTTATAGAAGAGGTGTACATGTACATACATGCCAATCCTCCCGATTTCGGCGGGAGACTCTCAATTTTTCCGTGAAAAATATTGTTATTTTTTTCACGTTCTCCCGCCGAAAATACATCTTTGCCCAATGCATTCGCTGTCTCCCGATTTTTCGGCGGAAATGTCCCTTCCAGGTGGGTCGGAATGTTGGCATGTATGATGTACTGTACAAAAAATATTCATACCTGTACTTTGTGTTCATGCCTGTGGATGTGCATGAATCTGCAAGTAGAAATGTTGGAGAGTTTACTAGTAGTTGCTGTAGGTGCTTTGCAGTTACAGCGCAATTGTACTCCGAGTGATGAACAGTACATGTAAAGTGTTGAATTGTGATGATGGATTTAGATGTAGAGGTCTTGCATGTGATTGGTGGATGGTTGTGTGACTGCTTAACAGTAGCCAATGAGGGAATGGTGCAGAGAGTGAAGTGGAAAGGGTAGAAGGGCTGGCCCAGTGTTGCTTACTCGCTCCACGGACAGCGCGGCTGTTCGCAGACAGGACATGCACATCCGGGGCTTCCGAGCATGAAATGGGAGTGTATTTTGAGGATTAGCCAATCAGGTTTTAAGTTTCTGCTTTGTATTGAGAGAGGCTGTGTGTAGTGAAGATGGCGGTAGTGGAGAAGAACAAGTTACTTCTTACCTGGTAACGTTCTTTCGATGGGTTGTTCCTCCGACGTATTCCTTATCTTTGATAATTCGTCTCCAGCTTGCTGGCCTCAGAAATTTATTTCTCAGTAGAGGGCGCTGCGCATAGACGTCCGTTGAGTTGGTGTCCCTCGACAGCCACCGTATCGGTGCCGACGTCACCATGCCCATAAATAGCCACGCGCAGCGTCCGTTGCTCAGTTCCGTTTTGTAGCATAAGATAAGTCCTGCATAAATTGGTTATTGACCTTGAAGGAGCGTAAGCTGCAACCACAACGGAAGTATTACTGCAGGGATGGATGGGAGGGGCGATAAGGAATACGTCGGAGGAACATCCCATCGAAAGAACATTACCAGGTAAGAGGTAACTTGTTCTTCGAAGGGATTGTGTCCTCCGACGTATTCCTTATCTTTGATAGACTCCCATAGCAGTGGTGTGTAATTGGAGGTGGGAGTAAAAACACCATGTTTCCCTTTAGGAATGAACAGAATGTAATATGGCTTTGCCAAACCTAGTCTCTTGACTAGAGGAGGAATCCAGGTTGTAAAATCTTGTGAAGGTATGTGCGGACGACCATCTGGCAGCCGCCCATATGTCTCGAACCGGAACCCCTCTTTGGAGGGCCAAAGAAGCTGCGATACCCCTGGTTGAATGAGCCCTAAGATTTTGAGGAGGCTCTTTCCCTGCTAGTTTGTAACATTCCAGAATGGCCAAAATAATCCATCTGGAAATGGTCTGTTTTGTTATCGGTAGTCCCAATTTGTGCCCTGAGTAACCTACGAACAGTTGGTCTGCTCGCCTAATCCTAGCAAGTCTGCTGATGTAAAAGCTTAAAGCCCGCCTTAGGTCCAGCCTGTGTAGCCTTTCTTCCTCTTTCCCCGGATGGGGAGGAGGATAGAATGAAGGTAAGGTAATTTTCTGAGTGATGTGGAATTCAGAAACCACCTTTGGGTGGAAATTAGGCTTCACCTGTAGGACAACTTTGTCTTTATGAAAAATTGTATGAGGGGGTTTACAAGATAGAGCTTGTAATTCGCTCACCCTTCTAGCAGATGTTAGTGCCACTAATAAGACAGTTTTAAGGGTGAGAAATCTTACCGAACAAGAGTGGAGTGGTTCGAAAGGAGTACCCATCAGGAAATTTAAGACTAAATTTAAGTCCCATAAGGGAACTTGGAATGGTCTTGGATGATAGACATTAGTTAATCCCTTTAGAAATTGTATTACTAAGGGTAATTTGAAATACAATGGCTCTTCTGCAGTCCGCTTGAAGATCGATAGCGCTGCGAGATAGCCCTTGATAGTGCCAACTTGAAGGCCTGAATTTGCCAAATAGAGTCGAAAGGATAACACCGTTGGTGTACCACATGAAAAGGGGTCGATATTCTCTTCTCTACACCAGCTGCAAAATTTGTTCCAACGGCAGTGGTATAAAGACTTTGTTGCTGGCCTTCTGGCCGAAAGCAACACCTCCATGACATCATCAGGGCGGTCCCAATCCTTGTATCTCAACCTTTCAGAAGCCAAGCGTGAAGGTTGAGGGTTCTGATGTCTGGATGGAGAGAGAAGATTCTCCTTGAGTGGAAGGCGAATTGGAGGGCAGATGGACATGTCCAGAAGGTCCGGGTTCCACGTTCTCCTGACCCAGTCTGGGGCAATTAGGATCATGGTCCTGTGGAATCTTCTCAACCTCCTGATCATTTGAGGAATGACAGGGACTGGTGGAAACGCGTACAGGAGTGGAAACTCCCAGTCCACTACGAACGCGTCCCCTAGAGCTCCTCTCGGGGGAAATTCCCTTGAACAAAACAGATCGCACTTCCTGTTGGTACTGGTGGCGAACATATCCACTTGAGGGGTTCCCCAAAGGGTGAAGATCTCCTGAAGGACTTCCTGAGCTAGTTCCCACTCGTGGGAGACTGTGCCCTGCCTGCTCAGAGCATTCGCCGCCAAGTTCTTCTCTCCGGCTAGGTGAACTGCCGATAGAGAGATTCCTTCTTGAATTGCCCAAAACCAGAGCTGCATTGCCTCTCTGCACAGTGGCAGTGATCCCACGCCTCCTCTTTTGTTGAGGTAGTGCATGGCCACTGTGTTTTCTGTCATTATCAGGACATTTTTTCCCCTGTACTGATGGCAGGAAAGCTTTCAGCGCTAGTCTGATCGCTCTCAGCTCCAATAGGTTGATGTGTAGTCTGGACTCCGATGGAGACCAACGACCGCTGATGGTCAAGTTGTTGGCATGGGCTCCCCACCCCGTGAGTGAGGCGTCCGTGACTACTGTTATCTCCGGCCATGGTTGCCAAAACAGTTCTCCTTTCAAAATGTTCTCTCGATAAGCCCACCATTGAAGGTCTCGGGCTACCTTGTCCGTAATCCGAAGGAGATCTGTCATTTTTCCTGAGAACTGCGACCACTGGGTTCTTAGTGCCCACTGGAGAGATCTTATTCTCAGGCGAGCCTCTGGCACAAGGAAGATACAGGATGCCATGAGGCCTAGCAACCTCAAAAAGTCGAAGGCTGGGAGATGTTGGGCATTTTGAAACTTGGTGACCATCTGCAGAATATCTTGAGCCCTCACCTCTGGTGGCGAGGCTTTTCCCAGAGAAGTGTCCAGGACCGCTCTGATGAACTGGAGTCTCTGTGATGGTATCAGCTGTGACTTCTTTAAATTGAGGGAGAAGCCCAGTTTTTGAAGGAAGTGGCAGACATAATCTAGCTGGATCTGAGCTTGTTCCGAAGATACATCCCTGATCAGCCAATCATCCAGGTAGGGGTAGACATGAATCCCTCCCCTCCTTAGACTTGCCGCCACTACCAACATTAGCTTGGTGAAGACCCTCGGGGCGGAGGTCAGCCCAAATGGCAGAACTCAAAATTGATAATGAGAGCCGCCAATTTCGAACCTCAGGTATTTCTTGTGTTTGAGATAGATTGGCACATGGAAATAAGCATCCTGGAAGTCCAGAGATACCAGCCAGTCCTGGAGCTGGAGGGCCTGAAGGATCTGAGAGAGAGTTACCATCTTGAACTTGTCCTTCCTGAGGAACTTGTTCAATTCTCGTAAGTCCAAGATAGGTCTCAGTCCTCCGTCTTTCTTCAGTATGAGAAAGTAGGGGGAGTACCAGCCCTTGTTCCTCTCTGCTACAGGTACCGGTTATATGGCACCTTTCTCTAGCAGGTCTACAATTTCCTGCAAGAGGAGCGGATCTGGACCTCTCAGAGAGCTGTTCCCCGGTGAATTGTATACACAGGAGGGAGTGCCCAACACAGACCCAGGACTAAGGGCTATAAGTAAATGTGTACAAAAAGGGGTTTTGTCCTGGTTGTAGGAGTCAGAGCTAATTGCAACTTATTTATTGCAAGTCAACATTGTGGAGTATTCACTACCCTTCGGTGGCACTATTTATGCATATCCTAGGGTAGGTGTACATGAAAGAGAATAATAATCCACATGTGCTAGCTTGTTTACGAGGGGAGGAGCAGCTTTTATAAAGTAACTGTCATTCCGCCCATATAACAGACCAACGTTCAAACAAATGTAAGCGGTAAGCATCGATCAAAGCCAAAAACAAATTGATGCATGAACATGCTGCATGGTAACAGTGATAGAGAGAGACACAAATTCAAAGACATCTTATTGTTTCTAATACATTCTGTTCTTCTCATTGTAAACCATGTTTTTTATAGCAGGTTTTAAACAAGTTCACCTAACCAAAAGTGGAACTAACATAACCTATTGTTCCTCTAAAATGAAGACCTTGGAAGGGTCTAACATAGCCAGTCTAAAGGGTGACCAAAATAATGGATCGACGTCACTGAAATGAATCTAAACTAAGGTTTTAAGGGGACCTAACAACAGGTACCTTGAGGTTGTAAGACAAAAATCCAGCGTGGATATCTGTATTTTCTGGACGATAAACGTACTGGAAATGCGTGCTGGAAGGGCCTAGCGCGCGGTGAAGGAGCGGTGCTGCACGAGTCTGTGAGATTGAAAAAGAAATGCAGAATGATTGGTCCGCGGGAGCCCACAGTAATAGCAAGTTGTTAAAAGGTAGTTTGCCTAGCACTGGCAGGCTGAAGAAAAAGGGAGTTCTGTACCTGCCGTTCAGGAGCCGCTGTGAATGCGTCTATGCGGGAGCTAGCTGGATCCCAGAATGGAGCTGTGTTCCACAGGATGTGAGTGCGCAGGTGCAGTAAAGGGAATGCTGCACCTCCGCGCATGCGTGATGGAAGCGAAGTCATGGCAACCAAATGCTAATAACACGGGAGAAAGGAACTTATCTCCTAAAGCCGGCGTGAGCTGTAGCAGAGGAAAAGTCCTGCTTTAGACGACGCTGGAAGGTACGTGTTACACTGTGAGGGAGGCGCTACCAGGCAGGGTACACAGTGTGTGGCCTGGCATTACAGGCTCCTAGAGGCAGTATGAGAGGAGCCATTAAGAGTGGCTCTGGGGTTGTGCCTCATTAAGACCCATAGTAGTGGCCTGGAGTTTGTACATTCACCATGACTCTTTGAAGTTAAGTGAATTGGTGATGTTACTGGTGTTGTGTACTTTGTCTGCAACCCACCATATGAAATTGTCTGGGCCATGCTGAAGTTCAAGGAAGTGTGGTACCAGTGGTGCCGTGATGGTTTTACACTGAATGCGGGACCGGTGTTCCCCAATTCTTTTATGTACCGGTCTCAATGTTTGCCCCACATATCGTAAACCACAGGGGCATTCAATGATGTAGATCACGTTGCTTGATTTGCAATTTAAAAAGTGTCTTAATTTCCACTCCTTACTGCCTATGTGGAAGGAGGTCATTTTTTTAGTTTGTTTGCATGCTGTGCAATTTCCACAGGGATGGTGCCCATTGATTTCTCTCAGGTTCCACAAAGAGGATCTGGTAGTCTTTTTGCTCATCCTGGGATGGGTGAGCATGTCCTTCAAGTTTTTAGATCTCTTCAATGCCATTCTTGGCATGGGTTCATCAGGTAAGCTGAGCTGAATTAGATTGAACAGAGGGTTGCTTTTGTAGTGAAGTACTGTATTGCGGTCAGTCTCCTTCTTAAATATGGTACATTCCAATTGATTGTTTTTGGGTCTAATAGTCAAATCCAGGAAGTTGATACTGGTATTGCTGCTATTGATGGTGATTTGTATCTCTTCCGTACAATTATTGATCCAGTCGAAGAAGTCCATGAGGGTATTGTTCTCCCCTTTCCAGATAAAAATAATGTCATCAATGTATCTCTGCCAAAGCACTATGTTGTCAAGAAATGTATTGCGTGTGTTCAGTACATTGTTATATTCATATTCTGCCATGAAGATGATGGCCATACTCGGGGCGAATGCTGCCCCCATAGCTGTCCCACGGATTTGTAAAAAGAAGGTCTCCTCAAATTGGAAAAAGTTGTTTGTAAGCGCTAATTCCAACAACTGAACTATAAAGTTGGTTGGGACTCTCGTTTGTATCATATGATGCGTAAGATGATGCCTGATGCATTCCACTGCTAAATCTTGGGGGATACTGGTGTAGAGGCTGTTAATATCCACAGTGACTAGTATGTCTTCAGATGGATTAAAGGGTTGATGTTCAAATTTGTTGATGGTCGACATGGTGTCTCGCAGGTATGTCGGTGTTTTCTGACTCAGAGGCTTCAAGAAGTAATCAATGAACTTCCCGATAGGTTCCAGTATTGAACCACATCCCGACACTATGGGTCGTCCTGGTGGCGTTGTCTGGTTCTTATGGAGTTTCGGTAGAGCGTAAAATGCAGGGGTCCGCCCTTCTGAGTTGTTCAAAAAGATTTCCTCTTTGTCAGTGATCCAGTTATTGACCATAGCGAATTCTGTTGTCTCTTTAATTCTTATTTTTATTTCTGCAGTAGGATCTTTGCACAGTTTTTTATAGTTGTCCTCATCATTTAGGAGTAACAGCACCATTTGCTTATATTGATCTCTGCTCTGCACTACAACTCCACCTCCCTTGTCTGCTGCTTTAATGACAATGGAAGTGTTCTCAGACAGCAGTTTCAATACTTTCTGATCACCATGGTTGAGATTGTGTCTTTTATGTGAAGTAGCATGCTGTACTTTTTTCATTTCTTGTTTAATACATTTCTCAAAAGCAAGAACAGATGCCGGTATCTCATTGTCATTCGGGAAGAAGTCGGATTTTTTCCCTCAGCCCTGAATCTTCATGTTCCAAAGGGCTTTCTTTATCATGAAAGAAGATCTTTCTTCTGATAGTCCTATAGAAGTTAGTGAGTTCTTGGTCAAGTCGGAACCAATCCGTATGGTTCGTCGGGACAAATGACAGTCCTTTGGATAGTAGAGACTTCTCCTCTTCGGTGAGTGCAATCCCTGAGAGGTTAAAGATAGCTATTATTTCTAATACCTCCTCCGTCTCCTGTTGTGGTTCGGTGCCCGCCACCATGGGTAGTTGAAAGGAGGCATTGGCTGAAACTGTGGAGGGCCCCAGTAGCCTCCCCTGGGTCCCCCTTGGCCTAAAAAAGGCAACATCTGTGGCTGTGATTGGTTACCGTGGTTAGTTGGTCTTTTACTGGTATTAGCTTGGTCGTCATCAGAAGATCCTGAACTCGATGTATTCCAAAACGATACCTTTCTAGGTCTATTTCTTGAAGGTCCTGTTTGGTTCATTAATCGGTTTATAGTGAAAAAACCGAATTACAAAATATCGAAAACAAAAATCTCGAATCCAAAATATCGAAAACAAAAATCTCGAATTTTTTTTTTAATACGTTTTTATTTCGAAATGGGCGGGTCCCCCCCCAACCCCCCTTTTTTCTTTTTTTTTTTTATTTTACCCTTTTTTTATACTTACCTGAACCCACAAATACATATAAATAAATAAATAAATAATTCGAGATTTTTTTTTTTCGAGATTTTGGATTCGGGATTTTGGTGATTCGATATTTTGTTTTCGGTTTTTTGACCGACCACCTCATTTAATCTTTCTTTTTCCTTTTTGTCCTTCTATTCAGCTGATAGATATGGATATACTAGTTCAAGTTGGAAATTTTGAATGTCTTTTGCTAGTTTTTTATGCTTTTTTTCCAGCGTGCTGCTCATAAATGTGTCCATCGTTTTATTTATTTCTTTCAGTTTGTCTCGAGCGTTTTCCAAGCTGACATCATTAAGAAATTTGTTCTCTTGTTCTTTGAGTTCTTTAGAAATGTCTTGATGGATCCTCTGGGCGGTGGTAATGATGAGAACCAAAAGGTCCCTACTACATTTAGTGGCAATTTTGCTAAAACCAAGCATGTAGTCTTTGTCCTCCAGGAATAAAGCTGGTTCATTACGAACTATCAAACCGGTACTAGGTTCACCCTAAGGTATTCCCATAGGAAGTGACCATGTACTTCGGTTTTAAAGCATCGTTTTTTAAGGTTGAGTAAGTCATCTCCTGACGCTGTAGATGCTAGGTTTTGTTGTGCACCCTCTATATTAAATAGCGTGGGACCTTGAATGATTTCTAGGATCTGCTCTTCTGTGAAGCTAAGAGTCTGATCCATAATGAGGAATGATAGAATAGGTGAAGGCAAGACAGGATGGCCAACAATAGTGAAAGAAAACTAGAGAGGGTCCTATTAAATAATAACTAAATTAATGTAGCAAAAGCTTATGTGAAAGGAACCCTATTATAGCATACTGGCTATATCGAGAACAGTATACACAGGAGGGAGTGCCCAACACAGACCCAGGACTAAGGGCTATAAGTAAATGTGTACAAAAAGGGGTTTTGTCCTGGCTGTAGGAGTCAGAGCTAATTGCAACTTATCTATTGCAAGTCAACATTGTGGAGTATTCACTACCCTTTGGTGGCACTATTTATGCATATCCTAGGGTAGGTGTACATGAAAGAGAATAATAATCCACATGTGCTAGTTTGTTTACGAGGGGTGTAGCAGCTTTTATTAAGTAACTGTCATTCCGTCCCATATAACAGACCAAAGTTCAAACAAATGTAAGCGGTAAGCATAGATCAAAGCCAAAAACAAATTGATGCATGAACATGCTGCATGGTAACAGTGATAGAGAGAGACACACATTCAAAGACATCTTATTGTTTCTAATACATTCTGTTCTTCTCATTGTAAACCATGTTTTTATAGCAGGTTTTAAACAAGTTCACCTAACCAAAAGTGGAACTAACATAACCTATTGTTCCTCTAAAATGAAGACCTTGGAAGGGTCTAACATAGCCAGGCTAAAGGGTGACCAAAATAATGGATCGACGTCACTGAAATGAATCTAAACTAAGGTTTTAAGGGAACGTAACAACCCCACAATGGGGTGAGAGTGTCCCAGGATGTTTCGGCTTTCAGTGGGTCACAGCCTTCTTCATGGAGCCAAGGAAAGGAGTCCCCTGTAGAAAATAAAGGGGAACTAAGGTTACTACATATGGTGTATAAAGAATAATGTAAAAGCATAGTGGTTAAAAAGCCATGTACATTCACATGTCATTGTCAAAGGTACAGGACTCAAATAGTTAAAAACACTAGGTTACGCCTATTGGTGGTCAGGTACTGACCTTTCACCGGACTCAGTCCTAAGTGGGAGCCAGGGGCTATGGATATTTGGAATCTGATGAATTCCTAATCTGGGATGTGGTGCATTAAACTGCAGCGAAGAGCTAGGTGGAGGGAAAATAGAGAAGGGCTAAAATGAGTGATTAACCCCTTTGTTTCACCAATAGCAGAGGCCATGAACTGGTTACATGTGATTACATAGAAAATGAGAGCAAGGCGAAAGGTACCTTGAGGTTGTAAGGCAAAAATCCAGCGTGGATATCTGTATTTTCTGGACGATAAACGTACTGGAAATGCGTGCTGGAAGGGCCTAGCGTGCGGTGAAGGAGCGGTGCTGCACGACTCTGTGAGATTGAAAAAGAAATGCAGAATGATTGGTCCGCGGGAGCCCACAGTAATAGCAAGTTGTTAAAAGGTAGTTTGCCTAGCACTGGCAGGCTAACGAAAAAGGGAGTTCTGCACCTGCCATTCAGGAGCCGCTGTGAATGCGTCTATGCGGGAGCTAGCTGGATCCCAGAATGGAGCTGTGTTCCACAGGATGTTAGTGCACAGGTGCAGTAAAGGGAATGCTGCACCTCCGCGCACGAGTGATGGAAGCAAAGTCATGGCAACCAAATGCTAATAACACGGGAGAAAAGAACTTATCTCCTAAAGCTGGCGTGAGCTGTAGCAGAGGAAAAGTCCTGCTTTAGACGACGCTGGAAGGTACGTGTTACACTGTGAGGAAGGCACTACCAGGCAGGGTACACGGTGTGTGGCCTGGCATTACAGGATCAGAGAGGCAGTATGAGAGGGGCCATTAAGAGTGGCTCTGGGGTTGTGCCTCATTAAGACCCATAGTAGTGGCCTGGAGTTTGTACATCCACCATGACTCTTTGAAGTTAAGCGAATTGGTGATGTTACTGGTGTTGTGTACTTTGTCTGCAACCCCGGTGGATGACTCTGAGGGATGCGTAGAAAAGGCAGGCAGTAACCTTGGGCATTTGTCTCCAATGCCCAAGCATCTGACGTAATAGCCTGCCATTCCGTTAGATGTTGAGTTAAACTGCCCCCTACTGGTGTCTTGTGAGGAGAGTCCTCAGAGCGGTTTGGAGGCGGCTGATGCAGATGCCGAGTGTAAAGAGGCACCTGCTGCTGCTGCGGCTTTTGTATTTTTAACCCGTCCACCTTGGGTGAATTTTTTCGGACCCCTTTGAACCGGCTGTCCTCTGCCTCTTCCGAATGCGGAATAGAAGCAAAATGACTTACCTCTCCAAGAGGTTCCTGAGGGGCAATATGGTGTCTGATGGATTGCAGCTCCCAGGGATTTTGCTGCTGCCTTTGATGTTTGTAGCTTTTCTAAACTGTCATACGCCTTCTTACCAAACAAAGAAGAGCCGTCAAAGGGCATATTCAAGAGTCTGCTATGCACATCTGGAGGAAAACCAGACTTTCGCAACCAAGCAAATCTCCGGGTTGTTGTACTTGCCGTCATGGCCCTGCTGATGCTGTCAGCAGAATCAATGCCAGTTTGAAGGGATCCGCACATTGCGTCTTTACCATCCTTAATGATGTTCAGAAACGCTTTCCTTTCTTCTCCCTCCGGGAGGCAGTCAGCCGCTGATGAAGCACACTCCCAAAGTGTGTGGCTGAACCTTGCGAGCGTACAAGTAGCATTGATGGATTTCAACGCCATGCTACATGCAGAAAATACTTTTTTGGCCATAGAGTCATATCTCTTGTCATCCCTGTCCTGTGGAACAGTAGGGTAAGCCGATTTACTACCTGATGAAGTTGCTGCCTGAACAACCAGACTCTCCGGAGTTGGGTGTCTGGATAAATATTCAGTGTCAGCAGTAGACACCCTATACTTGACTGATAATTTTTTGTTAACCGCCGGGATAACCTCAGGGGTTTCCCAGTTCGCCAATATTTTCCTTTGTAATGCCGCATGAAATGGCACTACAGGATCCTCCTGTGGATCTTTAACCAAAATGTCTGTGAGGTCTTCTTGCTGAAAAGCAGGTGAGGGTGTAGACCACCCCATAAACTCTATTATCCTTGACATCAAGGTTCTATGAGGGGTTTCAGCATGTTCCCCTGGGTCTGGTTTGGCAAATTCCACTTCTGGGGAAGTGTCCAACCCATTTGCATCATGTCAGGATTCTTGGAGGTCCTTTAACCTACCTTCCTCAAAGGTAAATTCCTCTGGTACAGGAGTTGCAGATCCCTGCAACTCAAAAGGTCTCTCCTGATCCGAATTTTCCTCTTCTTCATAAATAGATGCTAAGGCTCTGGAATGATCAGATCTTGGAAATGGTATAAATCCCATTTCCAGAGCAGAAGGGGCCAAATTCGTCATAATTGGCTGAGAAAACGTCGACGTCGTCGACGCGGACGTTAAAGGCTTCGAAGCCATCGAAAAAGGCGTCGAGAAAGTTGGTAGAGGCCTCGAGGAACTCGAGAGTATCGGAATTCTACTCGAGCTTGTCGACGACATTCTCGTGATTGAGGCTCTGGGTATGGCCACTGGCTGTGGGGTGGCCGTGGGTTTGTCCTTTCTCGGTGTCGACGTCGGCGTCGAAGACGGTGTCGAATCGACTGACCTGTGCGTCGAAGAACCCTTCAATAATGGCGTCGAAGATGCAGATCTATGCGGCAAAGGGATTTTTGACGACGGCGTGGAAGACGCAACCTTGCCTTTACTCGAGGGTTCGTGATGCTCTCGAGTAGCTTCTTTGGCCGGGTGCTGCGACTCGCAGCGTTTTGATTTTTCGGGTCTTTCACCCAGGGTATCACCCTCAGCAGTCTTCGAGGGGGTCGAGGCCGCTTTCTCGAAGATGCTAAGCATCTTTTTTCTGAATTCCTCCCACTCAACCTGAGAGCTATGCTTTGTGGGGCAGGAGACCCTTTTCGGGGAAATGGAAGAAGAAGAAGACGAGGAAGGGGATCTTCGACGTCTCTTTTTTGAATGCTTAGATCTCGAAGAGTTATGGGAACTGCTTCGAGACGTAGAACGAGAATGTCTTTTGTGATGGGGAGGAGACGAATGTCTCGACTCCGCCGAGGAAACTTTCGAAGAAGTTTTAACTGCCTTACCTCTCTCGAGCTTCCCCTTACGGTCCTTCAAGGCTTTCGCCGTCATGGACATGCAGTCCTCGCACTCCGAACAATGGTGCTCGACTCCCAGGCACCACAAACAGATGCTGTGAGGATCCGTCAACGACATTTTCTTTCCACAGTCTCGACATTTTTTGAAGCCGGACCGTGGAGTCGTCGGTTCGGATGAGGAAGCCATCGAGTACGAGTCGATATTCTCGAGGAATAATGAATTATATTTGACTGAAGAACTGAGCAACGATATTCCGAGGCACCACGAAGCGCGGAAAAACGGAACTGAGCAACGGACGCTGCGCGTGGCTATTTATGGGCACGGTGACGTCGGCGCCGATACGGTAGCTGTCGAGGGACACCAACTCGACGGATGTCGATGCGCAGCGCCCTCTACTGAGAAAAAAATTTCCGAGACCAGCAAGCTGGAGACGAATTATCAAAGATAAGGAATATGTCGGAGGACACAATCCCTCTGAAGGTCAGGGTGGTGGTGCTTGGAGATATGTTTGTGAATGGTTTGGAGCAGTATGCAAAATGTAGGAATGTCTGAAACAATTTTGATGTAAAAAGAGTGGAGGTGATGTGGAGCACTGTGCCTGGTTTCAATTTGCAGGCAATGGAAGAAGTTTGCCAAGATATGGCTAGGGTTAACAGTCCACGTGTGATTGTCCTGCACTGTGGTGCTTTGCATTTGAGCTATGTCAGTGCACCTACTTTGTTAAAAGATCGAGAAAACTTGGTTCAGGCAGTAATGAAACTACTTCCAAATGCCAAGGTAATTTTTTCTGGTTTGGTGCCTGGGGCAATATGGGACAATAGTTCTGTTTTTTGTCCTCAGCAAAATATTGCTAGGTGTTAAACCAACTGAGGCATGTTTGCTTTTATGATTAGAGCTGGCATGTACTTTTGCAAAAATTACAACATTGACTTTGGTAATGTTGATTACTTTAAAGAAGATGGCATGTATTTATCTTTTATGGGAAATGCCATGCTGTTTTGGAACATAAGGATTGCTTTGGAGAAGCTAATGTGAAGATGTTTGGAGGAAAATAAGGAACCCCCCCAAAAAAATACAAAATGAGAGGTGTTTCTGAAGAATCTGCAAAAGAAACCCTAAAAAATGTTTTTTTCAGAGCCAACCTCAAAGGGGAAATGGGGCACACTATTTCAATTTTAATTCCCCATGCTCATATTTTTCGATGTGTCCGCGGACACTGTGGTTGTCCGCGGACAGCGCGTATTACATGCAGGATTTTTGAGGTTCAGAGGGATGCAAATGAGATGTAGCACAGCACGAGATTGGTCAATAGCGTTTACTGGGTGTAATGTGTGAGCAGAGAGTTTCTTAGAAAGTCTTTTTCCTGAGATTAGAGGAGATAGCTGTGGCTGTGTGTTTCAGAAAGCAGATTGTCTGGATTTTGGGAGATTACTGGATAAATTGGTGGAAGCTGCATGCAGATCGCTGCAGAGTGGTTGTACATCTTGGATTACCTCATGTGGAAGTGCACTGGCATGGAGTGCGTGGAATGAAGTGGCTGAATTTGGTACCTCCTTGTGCTACTTTGGTGACACAGTGTCATCCAGACATTATTATTATTCATTGTGGAGGGAACAGTTTAGGACATGTGTCTGGAATCTCTTTGCAATTTGCAATGAAAGAATGACTTGGGAAAGTCATGGACATGTGTCCAAACTCCAGAGTAATTTTTTCCTGTATTGCACAGAGACAAATGTGGCTGCGTTATTCTTCATTTGGTCCACAAATGGAGAAAGCAAGGCGCAATGTTAACAAGGCTGTCTGTGCCTTTTTGAGAGATGTTGATATGTCCTCTTTTCACAATGAAAACATTGTTTCATAGTGCACACATTTTTCACAGAGATGGAGTACATCTTACTTATGCCGGCAATCAGATTTTTCTGTGAAATATACAAAATGCATTGCAACCTTTTTTTGGAATTACAGCAATCCATTTTGCAGTAGGTGTTGCCCATTTGTAGTTTTTGAAACACAAAAAAACACCACAAAAAGGCTATTTTCAGAGCCACCACTTCCTCCCAGCAAAAAGTGCATTGGGTGTGACAGGGCAGCACCGCAAAGAATTTAGAGGTCTGAGGACATCCGCACTGTCCCCGAACATTTCGAACACCAAGAAAGGGCTAAAAAAATTCCAAAAAGTATGCAAATCGCTAGCGACATAGTGTGGGACATGTGCAAGGGTGAACTTTCCCAGGACAATACCTTGGATTGCTGAGAAAAATACTTTTTGGTGTCCGGAGGCCTGGACAGTGTTCGTTACGCTTAGCGCGGGTACGGTCACATGATGACATTGAGGCCACATTGGCGAATGGGATGGCTGTCCGTAGGACACCAAATGCGTAGGGTCAGGTCTACGCATGCGTGCAGGTGTTCTAAATTAAAAGTGCGACACACGTGCAGCGGACAGTTGCGGACAGGCACGATGTTCATAGGGGCAAGGGTGTGCTATGCATGCACACAGGTGTTCTACGGACAGTGTTCAGGTCCCCGAACAAAACAAATGTGCGTCAGAACTTTGCGGGCAGGCGGACGGGCTATGTGTTCTGCGGACATATTAATTCTGGTTACAGACAATGCGAACAGGGGAAATGTTCTTAGGACACTTTATTTTGAATAGCTACGAACATGCGGACATCTTTAGTGTTCTGCGGACACCCCCATTTTGACTACGGCCAATTCAAACAGGTATAGTGTCCTTCCTTAGGACACCCCCATTTTGGTTAATTATGGACAGGCGGACATCTTGTGTGTCCTAAGGACTCCTCCATTGTGATTGCCAACAATACGAACAGGTATAGTGTCCTTAGGGCACCCCCATTTTGGTTAATTGAGGACATCCCGGACAGCTACACTGTCTGCGGACACCCAACTGCCTTTTTATTAAAAAATGAGACACAGAGGAATATACTAACAATACACTTAATATTTTATTATTGTATACAAGTATAAAAATTACGAAAGAGAGGGGGAAACAGAAACTGAAACAAATACTGGGGAATTAGGGGGTTGGACATGATGGATGGTAGGGGAGGAAGGGATTGAAGTCTCATCAAAACGTTTTTCTTGCTGGGGAGGCTTTGGGGATAGTTGGTTGGGACGTGGAGAAGGGAAACAGGTACATGTGGGGCAGTGATATTTAATTTTGTCTTTTATATGGTCCTCCACAAAGTTTTTTTTATAAGAATGACATTTTTTATTAGCAGATCCATTTTTAGCTCCATTTGCTGCAGAAGATTTTCTAACGTCTCTCTTGGTATATTATTTTTAATGTCTGTTTGGTCTGTTAAGTACACATAAAGTAATGGTTATTAATTGACTTATATAGGGAAGTGTAGTGTTTACCATTAGTATCACTATCTTCACTCATTTCATCCCGAGGAACATTTTCTTCCAGCCATTCCAAAGTACTGGACATTTCTATGTAAAAAAAAAATAATATTTGTTTTAGTGTACCTAATACAGAAAGTTTATCAATATATACAATAAATGTAGTTTACTCACTAGTTTCTTGGTAAGTTTTGCTGTTGCTGCTGCATAGGTGTCCTGTTGATTTTTGCTCTGCAGTTTCTATGAGGTAATTCTGTTGGAGTCATATTTATTGTGTTTTGGTATATTCCACTATGTTGCATATGCTATGTAATTGGACTGTTAGTGTCTTACATACAGTTTCACTTCTTATTTATTATTGAATGTAATTTATGTGCTGCTTTTTGAGCATATTTAGTGTTTTTTTTGGATGATATAACAATGTAAGATACCCCTTGAGTTTTTGGATAGTGCTGGTGTTGTCCGAGTCCGTCCGCGAACAGGCGCATGGTCCACGGATATCATACCCACTAGCGCAGGTAGGGGGTTCAGTATGTTCTATGTTATATGTATATAAACTAAGGGCATCCTAGTAAACATTTAGCAAATTTACATGATCTATATATCTATATTCAGTGAAAGAACTTTGTTACAGGAACATTATGGTTAAGTTGCGCTACTAAAAACCTATGAAATTCAGTAAAAAAAGTTGTTAAAGGGACGTTATGGTTACAAGTAAAATCAAAAAGCCCTGGAAATCGCCAGTTATGGTAAGCTAAGCAACCATAACTCGCGCCACCACCGTGCACTGCTAAGACTAACACCTAGGACATCAAAGATGACATCACAAATATTATTGATGGCATCACTGATGACATCACATTTGCATTTAGTTTTCAGGGGTTGTGAATGTAACATTGGCAAAAAAGTATCAGGGATTATTGGGAGATGCGTAATAAACTACATACTTCATTATGCAATGTAGTGTTCTAAAGAACATTCAATTGCAGTGTTCTTTCTAGTACAGGAACCTACTCATACAGAATTGTAGGTATTGGCTGCAGCATACACCATAGAGGTGCAATATTTGTAATTTTCCAAACTTATATAATGAAACAGTGAATGCTTCTGTATCAGACTTTTCCGTACTGTGAAACATGTACTAAGTAGCTAATAATGCATCACTTACTACATATTTCGACTAATACACACAACACATCAATAGACTACAATGCATACACATATGGGGCTTGTATATGGAGAGTAAAGTAAGCAAACAAGAGGCAGTATCATTAGCAACTGTGTATAACGTACATGATTGTATTCACGCACAAAAATGATTGCTGTGTTTCAAGCCTGCTTCTTCCCTTATATATGTACATCATAAGATGCGATTACATTCTAAGGAAAGTAGTGTAAGAGCAAGTGAGATTAGCAACATCTATAAATGTAATAACTTTTGAATGTTGAGTTTCTGACGGTCAGTAAATAAAACCAACTGGCCAATATATGGCAGTGAACAAAAAAGAAGGGGCTAGACATGTGATGTCATCAGTGATGTCATCAATGATATTTGTGATGTCATAGTTGATGTCCTGGGTGTTAGTCTTAGCAGTGCACAGTGGTGGTGCGAGTTATGGTTGCTTCGCTTAACATAACTAGTGAAATTCAGGGGGTTTTCGATTTTACTTGTAACCATAACGTCTTTTTAACAACGTTTTTTTACTGAATTTCGTAGGTTTTTAGTAGCGCCACTTAACCATAACATCTCTTTAACAACATGTTTTCATTGAATATATATATATATCCAAAGTTCAACTGCGAGCAAGCTCTGTTATTGTGAGTAGCACTACCGTGACCTATTTTCCATACATTAGCCAAAATAAAACACTCCAAAAGTTTGAAGCAATACCAAACTTTATTTCAGAGAAATTCGCATTTAAAAAAGGTTTTCCTTCCCAGTGTAATTCATGCCAGCAGAGTACCGGCAGCCTGACGCGTTTCACCACTAACTTGTGGCTTGGTCACAGTGACTGCACCTTTCCCCACACGTGATTAAAAACACCCACATGGTTAAAACTAACAAGGTGACTCCCATTTGTTACCAAACCAATTCTGCCATTTTGACTTGGGATCACCTGGTTTTATACGTGGTACAAACATTTTCTGCAAGAATACAACCCAAGCTCGTGTAACTTTACCCACATTTCTAAAAAACATCATGCATGTTATCTAGTGCATATCTAATTCGTATACAGATCATATAGTATTGATATATCCAACAACATTTTTCTCAGCATGTAAAGTGCGTGGTGCACACAATTTGCATTTTATCAAGAGCAAACAGAAACCTGCAGCGAGCAGGCGGACCACACCCCGGGTCACGAGATGCCGGTGCCCGGCGGCAAAAATTGAAGAAAACAGCCAAGATGTAATAACTTGAGAAGTTTATTAGTGCTAAACACTGCAAAAACAGAGCACAAGGAAAAAAGTGGGAGGCAGTGCGTTTCGTACTTGCAGTGCTCTTGATCACACAAAGGCAACAATGGAAAGTGCATAGTTAAATAACTTCCTAGGTCCCTCCACTATGTCAATGGCAACCGTTTATGTCAGCAGACAATAGTGGAACATGCAGGCGGACATATTGGAATGTAAACACACCAAAGTGGTATTGGTGAACCAAATCAAAGTCTGTGCAACTGCGACAGTGTTCAACAGTTAAGAATTGTAATTGAGAGCCCGGGCACATGTTTTAACACACTTAAAAAACATTCTGAGGCATGGTTGAGATATCACATGATAAAAATGGCTAAAAGAATAGTAACAAAATATTAAGGTGCAAGTGCTCGCAGCAATGGATAGAGCCCTTAGATAATCAACGTATGAACATTAGATAAAAACACAATGTTAAAATGCACAAATTGGTAAAAGCACGGTCACAGAATATTAAAGTGCAAGTGCTTACAGCAATAGTAATAACCCTGAGATAATCAATAAGTCAACATTAGATGGACACATAAAGTAAAGGTGCACATGTTGGCAGCTGAATTAAACTTGTCAATGGACAATGATCATAAAGTGCAAATGCAGACAGCATGGGAGCCAAAATGGCAAATACGTACGTGTGCAAAACAGCAGAATACAGATTGTGAAAGTCTCAGGACGACCATGAGTGGACACAAGCCACCACAGCTTGCCCCAATTATGGATGGAATGCATAATGCAATGCTAACAGTTGTGCAAAATACGCTGCAGAACAAAGATTCAATAAAGTGCAAGTACACGGAACAATCAACAATTAAAGTGGCAAAATATGCAAATGATCTATAAAAGACCCTACCATGTGATAAACAAACACTCGAGACATGAAGGACAAGAGCCAGAAAACCGGACTGCCCAGAATAAACCCCTACTGGGTGCTCCTAGAGAAATAAATGAACATACTGTGTAAAAAACGCAATGACAATGGACATGAGATACCCGCCACTCAGTGTATAAAGTGTGTGACAAAGTTGGAACCGGAAGGGAGCCCACTATAACCCAAAAGGCAGGAAAATTAGCATTGGAGTCTAAGCAAAGAAGGTGGTGGGATGGGAAAAGGAACCCAAAAATCAATCAACTCAAATTTAAACATGAAATACATTCAAGAGTTGAGGTAACAAGTAAAAGGCAAGAACAGCTGTCATGAACCACCAAATTCTGCCCTTGTGGACTTCGTGGTCAATGATGCACCGCGGCATGAGCTCAGTGATTCCTCCAAGATGACCGACGGCCCAGAAACGCTGCGCTCAAGCCTTTGCGCGCAACCCTCTGCTTCCTAGAAAATGTCCCGCGGCTCTGGGCGTCTCAACGCAACTGCTTGGAGTTGCTAGACGTATGTTTCGAGTCCGTTAACCATGCTATCTCCAGTTCTTATCCTTTTTTCTTCCTTCCTGGAACCCCCCTCCAGATTCCTACCTTTTCCCGCTTGACCGTATCCCACATCCCAGACCCCGTCTTGCGCTCGTGGCGAGGTGTCCCGAACATCCTCTGAGCGTAGGCCACTTGCTCCTCCTCCTTCCTGGATTCGGGGCTAACATTCCTGGATACTGAACGCTATCCGGCTTAGGCAGCGGCTACCCCACGCTGGAACGCGAAGACTTGCGCTCAAACCTGTACAAGTCTCGGACAGCAAGGAAGAAGGAAGTCGCATCCAAGAAGACCACAAGCAAGGAAAAACAGGTGAGAAAGAGACAAGCTTGTGACAGATTGAGACGCCAAAAACCTAATACAGAAGCAGACATGGAAGCTGCAGTTCAAGACCTCATGAGAGGTATGCAAGAATTAACCACAGAGGTTCAAAACCTCAAGGCAGAAAATGCAGCTTTAAAACAGCTTGTCCTGTCCCGGGATTCCGAGGTCAAAGAAAGCGCCCTGGTAGGAGGTGTAGTGGACAAATATGATAGATCTTCCAAGTCCCTGTGTTCCTTCCTTGATTCCTGCCTAGTGCACTTCACTTTCAAACCCTACTATTTTTCCACGCCACGAGCGAAAGTTGGATTCATGATATCTCACCTCACAGGTAATGCCTTAGCATGGGCAACTCCCTTAGTCAATTCGGGAGACCCGCTCTAGGATAATTACGATGGGTTTGTGGAAGCCCTTAAGGCCATGTTTGATCGACCAGAACTTGTCAACAGTGCACAAGAAAGACTTCTTGAATTCCAGCAAGGGAGTCGGATATGCTCACTTAGGTGACTCGCTTCAAGCAGCTAGCTAAAGAAGCCGATTGGTCTCAAGAAGCCAGTTTCACTCTATTCCGAAGGGGTTTGAATGATGAGGTAAAGGACGAGCTAGCCAGAGTAGCCCGTCTGAGTTCCTTCCAGGCCCTCATGGACCTTTCCCTAAAGATAGACTTCAGGATCCAGCAGAGAAAGGCAGAGAAAAGAAAGGCTAAGACAACATCCCTAAGGACAACCGCAGAATGCCTGTCATGATGCCTACCCCCGGGCATCCGGATCAAGCCCATCAGCCCCCGGAGCAGGCATCCAGACATTTACAAAAACCCCAGCAGCCCCAGCTAGGGGCTGTCTGGATTCAGTCCTGGCGCCGTAGGCACCAGGCTCATAATAAAAATCGGTCCTGGCGCCATAGGCGCCAGGCTCATAGACATTACTTACCTCATGCAGACCATGCTGCAAATAAATCCAAGCCAACGTGAGGCCTGGATGGGACTATTTTACTACAGGGACTATTTTTTACTCGGGTGTGGTCCTGGGGAACTTCTTTCCTGGGACTACTTTGGAGGCTATTTAAACCACGCTCAAACAGCAGCACATGCTTCGTGTTATTCTGCATCCAGCAGCGTGACTCTCACTGTGCCTGCAGCCAGCATCCAGTCTTCTGCCACGCCCACGTGCCTGCAGCCAGCATCCAGTCTTCTGCCACGCCCGCCTCGAATCCGGAGCTCCTAGAATAAAGAGGAAGAAAAGGACAAGGTTAGAAAACAAACTTATTTCAAATTCCTCACCTGATTCCAGATCCATTTCATCTCCCGACCTGGAAAGTACATCAGTCCTGCACGCGGCGCTTCGCCAGCTCCAGCACGGCGCCATACTCACCAGTTCTCACAGCATCTTTCGATCCGGCACTGTCTCCATCATTTCGTCGCTGTACTCCGGCACCTAGGGGCACAAGAATAACAAGGTGAGCCAAGGGAATCAACAAATAACTCTTACCACCATAGACTTACCTGATTTTACCACCGGCGGTATTATTCTCCATATCTTCATATGCCGCATCTGTAAAGAGGGAGAAAAACAACACGTTAACGCATGCAATAGTTACCGGACAGTGTTGGGTAACACAGACTCTTACCTGAACGCCAGCAGCAGCTACGAGACCTTCTTCTCACGAACTCAGTTGCAACTTAAGGAAGGAAGGGGACAAGAGTGAACATCGGGCACATTGAACTCTTTGAACTTGATACTTACCAATCCCGCCTGGGACATCAGAGTCAATGCTTACCGGAACTCTCCCAACGCCTTCAAACCAGTGAAGTAACTGGTATCTGCGCGCCCCTGCAAGACACGCAGGATGGAGAGCTCATCTTTTACAAACATAAGGTGAGGTTACTAAGGGGATATTGGAGGTGATTAGTGGGGGAGAGCGAGAACAGCTGGGAGGCCATCACTAAAACCCACAGGTGGCTAATCCCTGTCTCCACTTGCAGGAAAATACTTCTTCGGGTCCAGCAGTCAAGACTAGGCGGGCCAGTCCAGATAGTCATCTCTGCACTACGCATCACGTTGACGGAGACTGCAGCTGTCCGGGTCCGATCGACACCCCTGTGGGGTCCAGGTGAGCGTAACAATACCCTTGTCCCAAGGAAACACCCGCTCCACGTGCCTCAGATCCAGAACCTATGCAATTGGGTGCCTTCCGTGGACCAATTACTCCGTAAGAAAGGATCCGTAGGATGAATACCGGACTTTGCATGTACTGTGCCTCTGATAAACATCTTGTGAGAGAATGCCCTATAGCGCCACCCTGGCGTTCGGGAAACACCAGCTCCCAATTCTAAGCGGAGCACAGCTTTGGGAGAAAGATGCCTGCTCTGCATCCATTCCTTCCTTGAATACTCCAGGACAGAACACCTTAGTGATTCTCCAGACATTCTTTACATCTACTGAGTAAGAATCTTTTCCCATCCTGGCTCTAGTGGACTGCAGTGCCATGGGTATTTTCATAGACCACGACTGGGCTGTCACTCATAACATCCCTCGAGAGCCCAAAGAGGTAATACAACCCGTTGAAGAAATTGACGGCAGACCATTGTCTTCAGGACCCATTACTCACCAAACCAAAGAAGTACTACTCTCAATAAACAACCATCAAGAAAGGCTCTGATTTGACATCATAAAGGCTGCTCATTACCCCATGTTTCTAGGCATGCCCTGGCCCCAGAAGCACAATCCTTATATCAACTGGGCAGCCGGATCCCTATGTCTAGGTTCTGAATTTTGTATGTCCGACTGCTTGTCTCAGGAAACATTACAAAACCTTCCAGTGAACTCCCAGAACCACAGGCAATCATCCTTAAGTGTGTCCAACATTATCCAAGTACCTGAGATCTATCAAACGTACTCAGATGTGTTTTCAATAGCCATTGTTCAAGCTCTTCCACCCCACAGACCTAAGGATTGCGCAATTGACACAGATGCCTCAGCAGTGATTCCATCCGGGAGAATGTTCATATTATCCGAACCCGAAAAAAGGACTCTACGAGAATACCTGGATACCAACCTGGCAAAAGGGACCATCCGGCCTTCAAAATCTCCAGCCGGTGCTTCCCTAATCTTCGTTCCAAAGAAAGACTCTAAAGAACTTCGGCCCTGTTTGGATTACCGTGGTCTCAACCAATGTACCCTCAAAGACCGCTATCCGCTACCACTCATTTCTGACATCCTGGAGGCAGTTTGTGGTGCTGTCATCTTCACTAAACTCGACCTTAGGGGTGCTTACCATCTCAATTGAATAAAGGAAGGTAATGAATGGAAGACGGCCTTCAGAACTCCTTTTGGCCACTTTGAATATCTGGTAATGCCCTTCGGTCTCGCCAAAGCACCTGCAGTATTTCAACGATTCATGGATAGAGTTTTCTCTGATATGCTGTTCCTTTTTGTCATCGTGTACCTGGATGATATACTGATTTACTCCAAGGACACCCAGATCCATCAAGAACATGTAAAAGCAGTCTTACAACGTTTACGTGAACACAAACGTTGTAAGACCTGGCCAAACCCGAAAAATGTCTCTTTCAGGCCCAAACCGTTCATTATCTTGGATTTGTGCTCAGCCCCAAAGGAATTGGAATGGATCCGGCCAAGATCGACTCCATACTTTCTTGGCCAGCACCCACCACTATGAAACAGATTAAATCCTTCCTGGGACTTGCACATTTCTACAGAAAATGAATTCCCACATTTTCTGACATAGTGCATCCCACAGTGGCACTCCTAAAGAAGGATACACCATTTAAATGGTCTACTGCTCAAGCGAAGGCCTTTCAACAACTGAAACAAAAATTTACTGAAGGTCCAATCCTGGCTCAACCCTACATAGATTGGCCCTTTTTGGTGGAAACAGACACTTCTGACTATGCCATTGGGGCGGTCTTAAAACAAGAATTCGAAGACAAGATGGAACATCCTATTGCCTACCTATCCCGCACCTTGATTCCCAGTGAAAGCCATTATTCCGTCCTGGAGAAGGAGTTATTGGCCATCCGACAAGCCTTCACCGACTGGCGCCATCTACTCTTGGGTGCTAAACATCCAGTGCAAGTACGAACAGATCATCGAAACTTGCAAGTCCTACAGTCCCTGGAATGCAGAAACAGTCACCAAGCCCGTTGGGTCTTTTTTTTTGCTCAGTACCAATTCCAAATTCATCACTTTCCTGGAACTAATAACATTGTCGCAGATGCCTTATCTAGGCGTCCTGACTACGAGTCTGTCGAAGCCCGGGCCTTTCCGTAGATGTTCCCTAATACCGTGTTTGTGGCACAAGCAATTTCCCTCCTGGAAGACATCCCTGCAAGAACACCTTCTTCCGATCTCTGGAAGGAATACACCAGGAACAATCAATGGAACTTAATAACAAAAGATGGTTACCTCTTCAAGGACAGATGGCTGGCCATACCCACACAAAGGCTGAGAGACAAAATCATAAATCTCTGCCATGACACCGTCCATTCAGGACATCGAGGCATCACTACCACTCTCTGTCTCATACAGAGACAATTCTGGTGGCCGAAAATGATTGCTGACATAAGAACCTACATCCATTCTTGTACAGTGTACAATCAGAACAAACATGACAACAGAAAACCTGCCGGTCCCCTACATCAACCCGCATTACCAACACGCCGTTGGGAAATCATCGCCACAGACTTTATTGTGGAATTACCCCCATCCAGAGGATATACAACCATAATGGTTACCATCGATTTGTTTACCCACATGGCTCACTTCTCACCGTTGTTCACAATGCCATCCTTGCTTGAATTGGCTGGCATATTCATAAAGCACATATTTAGGCTTCATGGATTACCTTCCAAGATCATCTCCGACAGAGGACCTCAGTATATATCCCAGTTCTGGAAACAACTATGCCAAATATTAGGCATCCAGCGTGCATTATCTTCGGGATATCATCCTCAGACTAATGGGGTAACAGAACAAGTAAATCAGACCCTAGAACAGTACCTCTGCTGTTTTGCAACCAAGGTCCAGGATGATTGGTCGCTTTTGATTCCCGTAGCTGAATTCGCTTACAACAATTCCGATCATTCGGTCAGCAAGACAAGTCCATTCTTTTGCAGTCAAGAATTTCATCCTTCGGTTCTACCATCTGTTCTACCACATACTACCCCGGTCCCTGCAGTTGATTCCTGGATTGAAACACTGGTAAACGTACATAGAGACGCTAAGGAACACCTGGAAAAGGCCAGGATAGAAGTCAAACGATATGCAGATACCAAGCAGAGACCTAGCCCTTCTTATGAAGTCGGGGATAAGGTTTGGCTATCCTCAAAACTTCTTCCTCGACATCTACGGCCTAATAAACTGGCTCCCAAGTATTATGGACCTTTCTCCATTAAGGAAATTATTAACCCAGTGGCCTTTCGGCTCCAGCTTCCAGAATCCTGGAAGAGAATACATCCGGTCTTCCACACTTCCTTATTGAAACCATATTTACAGTCCACCAGAACTACTCCTAGACCTAACCCTGTGCTCATCAATGACCAGATTGAGTTCGAGGTCTCCAGGATATGTGATTCCAGATACAGACAGGGTCAGCTCCAATATTTGGTAAAATGGAAAGGATACCCCCCAGTGAGCGCACTTGGGAACCAGTCTCAAACATGAATGCCCCTGTCTAATACAAAGGTTTCATCGAGTCCACGCGGGCAAACCTGGTGGTTCTGGGTTCAGGAGGAGGCATACTGTCATGAACCACAGAATTCGGCCCTTCTGGACTTCGTGGTCCATGATGCACCGCAGCATGAGCTCAGTGATTCCTCCAAGATGGCCGACGGCCCAGAAACGCTGCGCTCTAGCCTTTGCGCGCAACACTCTGCTTCCTAGAAAACAGACACGCCCCGCGGCTCTGCGGGTCTCAACACAACTGCTTGGAGTTGCTAGACGTATGTTTTGAGTACGTTAACCGTGCTATCTCCAGTTCTTACCCTTTTTTCTTCCTTCCTGGAACCCCCTCCAGATTCTTACCTTTACCCGCTAGCCGTATCCCACATCCTGGAACCCGTCTTGCGCTCGTGCCAAGGTGTCCCGAACATCCTCTGAGCGTAGGCCACTTGCTCCTCCTCCTTCCTGGATTCGGGGCTAACATTCTTGGATACTGAACGCTATCCGGCTTAGGCAGCCGGCTACCCCACGCTCGAATCCGAAGACTTGCGCTCCAACCTGTACAAGTCTTGGACAGTGAGGAAGAAGGAAGTCGCATTTAAGAAGGAAAAACAGGTGAGAAAGATAGAAGCTTGTGACAACAGCAGGAAAAGAGAACTCTGATAAATCGGGGCAGGCACAACAAATGCCACAGTGGGAGAGGTTGCTCTTGCTAGTGCCAAGCAGGAAAACAGCTCAAGAAAGAGAAACACAAGTGGGGTCAATGGACTAAACACCAATAAAGGTGTGTAAGTCCTCATCTACATTGTGACGCAATGGTACCTTTGTGTCTAAATCCAGAATGTATTTGGTCTCCAGCTGTCGTAGCTGGAAAACTCGATCACCTCCCCTAGGATTGATCATGACAAACAAAGTTAATAGCTGAGCATTCTTTCCATTTTTTTCTTTAAAATGCTTTGCCATGGGGTACAAGGTATCAGATGTCTTTATAGCCCTCAGATGCTAAAGGATCCTAACCTTTAACTTGCAGGTAGTGCTGCCTATGTACCACTTGTTGCAAGGGCAACAGAGCATGTAGACAACAAAGACAGTGGAGGTCATTACGACCCTGCCGGTCCGGTAACTACAGTAGGTTTACTGGCACTGTTAGTACCAGACCGGAAGAGTACAAGTTTGCAAGCCGGATGACCTCCCGCGGCACCAGGTCTGACCTGGCGGGCGGAACGGCACCAGCTCACAGACTTTGACGGTAGCACCCGCACCGTTATTGATGGTGCCGGTGCTACCGTCATCTCCATTCTTATTGAGTTTTATGGGACTCAAATGGGAATGGGGATTTATCATTTACCGGCGCCTGACTTCCAGGAACATCAGCGTTGTAATCCCCTGTTTTTTCAGGGAAGCCAGGTGCCAGTAAATATTGCAAGTCCGGCGGCAACCTGCCAGTTTTACCGGCAAGGTTACTGTCGGACTTGTAATGAGGCCCTCTATGACAAGTGATGGATTTCTTAGTGGCACAAGATAGGGCAGTGACCGGACGGATGTAAGATCTCTGTGCAATAGCGTGAGAACACACTTTGCATTTAGGGCATTTGAGAAACCCAGAGGGTGTTGAAGAAAGCCAGATGCCATGGGCTGCATTCTTGGACTGTGGTTGCAAAAAACTCCTCACCAATTTATCTTTAAAAAACTGAGCTCGTCTGAATGTGAGTACAGGACGTCGTGCCAATTGTGATGATAGAGCATTATCCATCTTGAGCACATGCCAGTGACGTTGGACAATTTTTCTGACACTCTGTGATGAACTGCCAAAGGTGACAATCAATCGAGGATCCTCACTGATGGTCTGCTTCTCCAGTTTATTCAAGGACTATACATTTTCACGATGGAGCCATCGGGCCTTGGTATAAGAACTCTCAATGACACCCTTGGTATACCCATGCTTCAAAAAGATGTGTGATGCTAGAGCACAACATTTGTCAAATACTGCAGAATCTGAGCAGTTCCTGCAATATCGTACAAATTCCCCATAGGGTATGCTCCTCTTATAACTTGCTGGATGACCACTGGACGCATGTAGAGGGAGTCCTGAACTGGTGGGTTTTTTGTACACCGATGTATGTAAACCAAGTGTATCCAAGGTCACAACAGCATTGAGATACACAATCTCATTGACGCTGTGATTTTCAGTAAACACCAAATTGACGGAGTTGTCATTAATGTGTTGACAAAGGCTAACAATCTGACTGAGTACCTTTCCATATGACAAACACATCATCAATGTACCTCTACCACTATACAATTTGTTCGGAAAAAGCGTCACCTATAATGTCACAAAAAAATGTAGCCTCCCACCAACCCATCATGAGGTTAGCATAAGGGGGCATGTAGGATTATTTAGCGTGTTTTGGGAGCACAGCACCATTGCATGGGATTAATGTATTGCTATAATGCGGTACAAGCAATTGCGCCATTTTTTTTTCTCCTGAAATGCTTCTGTTGCAGGAGACACATTAGAGGATTAATGAACTAATATAATTAACAGTACTAACATGATCTTAATCAAATAACATCATAATGTGTTCTCCAGTGCAACATGAGGTGGAAAAGACAGGCTCTGAAAGTCATTTAAACGTGCACTTGGATTCATTTCTTTTTCTCTGTTCACTGTGTTAGCTGGATGCAAAATCTGCATGCCAGGAAATGAGTAGATACAGTTTCTAAACCGTATAAACCAAGCCATTGTTAAAAGAGGAGGATAGATTATTGTGCATTTTCATTGGTGACACGTCACCTTAAGGGCTGTAACAGAGGTCTCTTGGTACATTTCGTAGAGGAAGAAAGGCAGAGGACATTTTACACAGCTCCGGGGAAGACCTGGCTGGAGTTTCTATGGGGTTTCCTGATTGAGAGGTGCCGTCCCAGTCCATTGCTGACTTTCCCAGGCTGAAGATTCCAGTCAATAAGCACCGGCTTGAGAGACCGCAGATCAGAACTGCATGTCCTCGCTGGGGTGCTTTGAAGGAAAGCCTTGAGCCATTTAAAGAAAGTGACCAGTCCGGGGAGTTCGCGTGCTAAACAGCTACAACTCGCTGGTAATTATCTTGTATGAAAGAGAGGGTGCGGTATGCGCATGAGACCTATTTTAGACAGGCAGCATAGCGATAGCTTTTCACTCTGTTCAAATGACACATTTTAATGTTGCCAGCTGAAGGCAAAACAAACGATGTAATTTTTTCTCTCTCTTGTGCAAATATGAAATGAAATTCGTAGTGTTCTTGCATTTTGTCTTTCTCATGTTTTTATTTCAGAGAGGATTGTCTCACGAATGGTAATGTATCATTTTAAAATGAAATTGTGATAACACAGTCTGCCTAAGAGTATTCTTGTTTCTGTTTCATTTGGTGTCTAAAACCAACATTATGCCTTTGAGGGAATGATGCTTAAAGCGCCAAGTTTCTATGCAGATAAAGTAATGCTATGAGCAATTATAAATAGCTGTGTGCGTGGTTCCACTCAGTGTATATATGAGGGTGTGATTTCTGAGTGGAACATAATGAAATAGTTTTCTGGATGTATATGAGTCAGCAGAAAGAGAGGCCTCTGGAAATAGTTTCACTAATGTAAATAAATTAGTGATTATACCACATGTTATTGGGAATACTTTATGGAAGCATAGCTCACTGGTGTAGATAAATCAGTGATAACAGCCATAAGTGGCATTCCATATGAAAATGTGGTGTTCTTGAATAATGTAGAAGCCTGAGGCCTCTAGAGATCACAAGAACAGTCTAAACAAAAGAAAGGGGTTTTGTATGTTGGGGCCACAAATAAAACAAAGAAATTATGCTCATCACTATACCACAACGAAATGCATACCAACTAAATGTATCTGTGTACTGAAATAATGCATATCCACTATATTACTATAATATCAAACCCAATCTGAATGCAAGGAGTGATTATTGCTGAATTACTTTATTTTTGGCGGTGAGAAAATACCGCTAGGCCCCAAATCTACACAAAATACCCTACATATTTATGGTGCGTTGGCCGGGAAAGTGATCATAGAGCACCTACTGGGCGTGACAAGTGTGTCTCACACCGCCATCTGTACATTAAAGGGAACCCATTTCATAATAGCAGTGTGTCACTAAAAACGAATTTCAGAATGTCTCAAAGGGAAACCACATTCTCAGACCTAGTGCAATATTTAGAGGCAAAGTTATTCGCACATGGGACGTGGTCATCAAACAGTACCTCAGAATGGCATGACCGCATTCACGGTGAGGTGCAGAAAGAAAAACTAGACAATATTTTTGCAGAAGGCAGCATAATTCAGGTCTGCCTTCTAAGGTTATTAAATGCAGCCGATAAAAATGCAGAGAAAGACTGTTTGATATGGCTATGCGCCAAAATCTGGTTTATTTTGAATAGGTCCCTCCGAATGCAAGAAAATGACACCCAGCTAATTAACAGGTTGAAGACTGACTTAGATGGGGCAAGTAAAAATCAGGAAATGTTAAGAGCAGAATTGGATGTATGCCAAAAAGACATGCAGTTAAAATGCAGAGATTTTGATGTTCAATTGTCCAAAAGCAAGAAACAATTTGAGGACAGTGAACAGGAATTGGTACACTTAAAAGCAATGGTGGACCACATTAGACAAGATAAAGATGAGGTTGTGTCAGAGATGCAGATTTTACAAAAAGAACATTATGAGAAAGAAAGTGACCTCCAAAATGCGGAACAAGAAATGGTTAAAATGCTTCAAGAAAGAGACAAGAGGAATAAAGAATTTAATGAGTGCCAAATGCAAATGTGCGACATGCAGGAGGTAATTAATAAAATGAGTGATGAAAACAACTATTTGCAAAACAAAGCAAACAGGCTCCTTAAAAAGTGTAAGGACTTAGAACAGCAAATGTGCATTCCCATGTCCCAGGAGAGGCGGCAGGGTACCACATTCAATGGAGTTGAGGTGAATTCTATTTCTACCCAAAGGGCTAGTGCCCCAGTGACTGGGCCGGTGACTGAACTTGGTTGCAGCGCCCTTGGGGGATTTGATACTCCCATTGGGGGCCGCCACAAATCCCATACACCTGGAACCAGGGTTGAGTCACCAGGTAGTGCAATTCCATGCATTGCAACAAGTAGCCCCATAAAGATAATGAAATCCATTAAAGCCCTGATCAAACCATTTAAAAAAGGAGGGGAATGCTGCATTGAGGATCACTTAGAAGCGGTTCATGACATTTTTAAAGCACTCCAGATACCCAAGGAACAGTACAGGCAATATTTTCATTTAACTTTAGATGACCCGACGGCCAGTATTATAAGAGGATTGAATGAACAGCAGAATATGACATGGGAAGAGTTCGAAAAAGAGATCAGGCGTCATTTTCCTCCTTTCCAGTCATTGCAGGAGGCAAAGAAAGTCGCTTACACAATCACTGCTGGGCCTAATACATCCCCTCGCCAGTTTTGACAAGACTTAAAAGGACCATTTTCTCGCTTTGATGTATCTTTTGACCCCAATTCCAATGAGTTTAAAACTGCCTACTTCTATGGGCTGCAGAAAGACATCATATCCCAATTGGTCCGTGAATTTGACCGTGACAAGTCCCTGGAATGGATTGTACACCAAAGCACAAAACTATATGAGGTACTCTATTGTCAGGGTAGAGAAAGTGATAAAATGAGAGATACTAGACCTAGATCTAAAGAACCCTCAGCAACAGTGATGGAAATCAGGTCAGCCAAAATGTCCCTTGAGTCTGCTCAAAGTCCAAGTAAAAATAATTTGGCACCTGAACAGAGGGGTAATCAACAAAGGTCATCACACACTGCACTAATGTTCCAATCACATGATCCTAGTAATAGGGAGAGTTACATCAGCCCCAGGTACTTAGGAGATAGGCCCCGGGCAGGCTATCGACCTGATATGTCAGGTATGAACAATAACCAGAGACAAAATCAGGATCAAAGAAATGATGGTCCTTATCAGACATTGGGGACACAAAGCAGATTTGATCCCAATACCATGATATATGGTAATCAGGATAGACCCCGATATGTGGATCGATTTGCTGATAATGGGAATCAACATAGGGGCCAGTACCCACAACCTGAGAGACAAGACACGAGACAGAACATGAATTACACTTCACGTCAGTACAATGATTCCCCACCAGGGGACTACAACCAAAGGATGGGTGCACCCCGCTCCCCTCCGCAAATGAATCAAAAGTTCAGGAACCATTCCAATAGAAATCATTCTCCTGAGAGGTATCAGAATAGATCCAATCAGGGAGAAAACAACCAATATCGATCTTGGCCACAGAGAGAGGATTCTAGAGAGATGGAAAGATTCCAGTGCCTCGAGGCCCAAGTGAAAATGTTGGCTGAGCAAATAGGAAAGTTCTACACAACACAAAAACAGTCATCAAAGGAGGGGGCAGATGGCCATAGCAATGATGGGGGGGCTTCTGAAAAGTGACTAAGTACTCATGATACCTGCAGCGCCGAAAAGACAGTTTGCTCTGATGTAATTTTGCATAATGACTCTGAGATGCCTAATGATTTAAAAGTGAAAATACCAGTACATGAACATGTAACAGAAAATGCAAATACTTCTAAAAGAGAGGTACGGTTTTACCTAGAACTAAATCAATCATTGGCGATATGTACAAATGAAATAGGAAAACCTGAAAATCCAAAAGAACAAAGAGACAGGTTTAAGAAAAATGACTCATGCATGGGGAATACCAGTGAACTGGGAGTAAGTGGCGATGCTATAGATCCTTCCCTGGGCAATCCAAACAATGACCAAACACAGGCAGGAAAAAGAAATACTCAAAAGGAGGGTACAGGTCAATCACCTGAAGAATTCTTTGAACCACATATTTTTGAAGAGGTTAAAAGGGCTGGTATCATACTGAATAATCACAAATCCACAGAACTAGACAATGACAAATTGCCAAGTGATGTTGTTACACATGTTCAGTTGGAGGGTTGTAGTGTGACCTCTGATGATACCTGGATGGATGGGCCAACGGTGGCCACACTCCAAAAAACCTCTGAACATGGGGAAATGAATAAAGTCTCTCACACAGGAATGAGCAAAAAGGAGGGAAAAATGTCTTTCCATTTACCGATGTGCTTAGCCAAAAGTGTAAAAGGCCTGAGAAAGGTGAGCCCTGAAATCAGTAAGAATTTGCATTTCCTATGTGTATTAGAGGAAGTTGAAGACAGGTATTATGCTCCCATCATTGTGGAAGAAAAATGCCATACATTTGCAATGATTGACACTGGCGCACAGGCCACAATCATGTCTAAAGAATTAGTAAAGAGTATCAATGAAGGGAGATCCCCGCAGAATCAGATCACAGTAAAGGAGAATCAAGGTCCAGTGCATAATTTTAACGGGGAGGAGATGCCTATTATAGGCGCCACCGAGGTTGACATAAAGATAGGTAAACACAGAATGAAACAGGAGGTATTGGTCACATCCATTTGTGATATTCCATTTCGAATGGGAACAGATTGCCTGAAAAGATTATCTCCGCTCATAGATGGGGTCAATGGAGTACTGTGGTCCTTAACAAAAAAACCATTGAGACCTAAGAAACTAAAATCACAAAACAGCAATATAAATGAATGTCACACTGTTGCAAAAAAAAATGATGCAGTGGAGGTGTATCTCCAGAATAGTTGCATACCTAGCGTCACTGTTATATTAATGTGTCAAGACAAGATGCAGAGTGAAAATAAAAAATTACCTGTACAAATATACTTAGACCCAAGGAAAGAATGGCAAACTGCCATAGATGAGCACACCTTACGTTTTTATTTAAAAGAGAAGACATGCAAACAGAATACTGCTCCTAGTGCAGTTTCAGAAAAACACATTACCACTCTTACTGAAATACACATGGAAGATGAACAACCATGGGTTCATGTTGGGATAAATGACTATTCTAAAACAATAAAAGCCACTTTAGCACTTGAACAGGAACGGAGCTTCATTAACGAGAAATCGTTGCAAAAAATAATGGAAAGGGAGGAGATCCCGAAATTTAGGATTAAAAACCAGCATGTCTCTGGTTTGGACGGTCCAGACTTTGAAAACCGAATTGCAGGTAGATGCATGCTGAAAATTAGCATTGGACAAAAAACAATTTACCATAATGTTTGGATAGTGTGTGGAACACAAAATGACTTTTACATGGGCAATGACATCATGCACAGAATGTGTATGGTGCTAGATTTCCTTAATCAAAAGATATGGTCATGCATAGGCAGGCCGGCACCTGAATTTGAAGACAAAAGATGGGCTTATCAATGCGCACAGCTGGTCCCTTATGCAATTGAATTACAAATGAGGAAAGATATTGTTGTCCCTGCATTCACCAAGCAGTTTGCAATAACACTGAAATGCAAAAATGGACAGCAGATGAAAGATTCTGATGCATTTGTGTGTCTGAATGAATCCATAAAACAGCAGGGCCTGTATTATGAATACATTCCATTGGTAGATGTGGGTGAAGGGTCTGTAAAAAGTATGGTGAATAATAAAGGTTATCAGAATATTCATTTAGAGGAAAACTCCCCAGTAGGAATGGCCATACGAAAATCACATTACACAGCTGATCTAAATAACATGGTGATTGGAAATATCCCTGAAAAGTATGTAGATGCTAAGGGTGAATTGCCAGAATACCTGGACTCTCGGCCCAAAGGGATATTTAAAATTCATTCTGTGTACCCTTATGATTCAAGCGAGACAGTGTGCTGTCATCAAGAGGATTGCATAACATTTAACTTAAATGAAAATGAAATAGAAAATCAGCCCATTGAAGTGGAAGCTGATATGCCAAAACATTTAAATGTGGCAGCTTTACAAAGAGACACAGCCACACAATTAGAGGAAAGCTCCGAGATTCCCATGCCAGAACATTTTCCAGAATTCCCCAAAATGGTAGAGGAGCAGATTTTGTTAGCAGATGCATGTGACAACAAGGAGGATAGGAATGAATTGAGGAAGATATTTATGGAGTTTAAAGATTTATTTGCAAAAGATGCTTATGATTGTGGGCTAACTAATTTACATGTGGTCACACTTCCGGAAGGGTATAGCAGAAGCCCAGTATTTGTACGCCAGTATAGACTACCGCTGGCATGTTTAGAATCATTGGCAGAGATTATTAAAAATTTGGAGTCGCTGGGAATAATCAGGCCCATTCATAGCACATCCAATACACCTATAGTAGGTGTGTTAAAACCAAACTGCCAATGGCGACAGTGTGCAGATTTGAGAGAGTTAAATAAAATAGTGCAAGTATCCAGATGGCCACTGCCATTCATTGATCAGGGATTAGCTCAGGTACATGGTTCAAAAGTGTTCACCACATTAGATCTCACCTCTGGATATTGGTGTGTGCCATTGGCAGAGGAAATATATAATTTATTTTCCTTTTCATTTGATAAGACTCAATGCGCATGGGTTGGAACTCCATTCGGGTATGTCAACAGTGGGAGTGAATTTGGCATATTTTTGAGAAAGGCTATGCCTGATGCAGCAGAAAGAGGAACCATAATTTATGTGGATGATGTCCTGATAAAAAATGATAGCTTGAAAAGCCATTTTGATGAAATAAGACATGTTCTTGGCCAATTGCAGAAAGCAGGATCCAAAGTATCTTTACAAAAAGCACAATGGTGCAAGAAAAAGGTGCATTTTCTAGGCCATGAAGTGACTGAACATGGACTAAATCCACAAAAGAAGAAAATAGAAGCCATACAGAAACTAAAAGATCCTAAAAATATGAAAGGGGTAAAAAGTCTGTTAGGAATGACAGGCTATAACAGGAAATTCATTGAAAAGTATGCAGAAATCACTCAACCATTGACTAAACTGCTTAAACTGAATACACCCTGGAAATGGGAAAAAGAGCAGTCTGAGGCAGTGGCTAAATTAAAGGAATGTCTTGTAAAGGCACCATGTTTAGAATATCCCATAAAGGACAGGGATTTCTTTATAGAAATAGGTTTCTCTGAACATTGTATGTCAGCAGTGTTATGACAAAAACATGATTTGAATCACAAAACCATTGCATATGCAAGTAAGGCATTTTCCCAAGTTGAAATTAAATTCAATGAATGTGAAAAGGCCCTATTAACCACTGTGTGGGCGCTACAACATTTCCACCCCATTGTTCAGCGAGAAAAGGTGATTATTGAGACAAATCATCAACCTTTGCAATTTTTAGAGAGTAAAAGAATTAGGTCAGGTAATTTGGCGCAGTCCAGAATCACTTCATGGACGCTAGCATTACAGGGTTTTCCTGTAAAAGTGAGATATGGCCAAAATAAAAAAAGCCCAGTTGCTCAAGGTTTAGCAGATTTACATGACTGTGCAGCTGAACCAGTATCAAATGAAATAGAAGTGGAACCTAATTGGCAGGAATTTGAACAATCACCACATAAAGCTTTTGATGAAAAAACATGCAAAGACTTGCCAACTGTATATGTTGATGGTTGTGCCTTTCACATTGAAAATGACAGTGATAAACAATTAGTGTCAGGAATAGGGAATGTCTGGTTGAAGTGTGAAGGTGTCCCGAGTATAGGGATGAGAATTGGTGCTAGGAGCAGTCAGGTAGCGGAATTGGCAGCCATTTATAAAGCAATTGCTACTGCAGTTGATAATAAATTCAGTGAAATTGTCCTGGTGACTGATTCTGATTAAGCACGAAATAGCTTTGTGGAATATTTACCTGGCTGGAAAGCGAGAGGCATTATAACATACAATAAAAAGCCACTTAAACATGGAAAAATGATTCAAGCCATAGACAAATTGGTGTCAGAAAATGATTTAACAATATACTGGAGGAAAATTCATGGGCATTTGAAAATTCCAGGAGAGGATAAGGAGGGAAATGATAAGGCAGATCACCTGGCTAAAATTGGGGCTGTCATGGGAGAATTGCTACCTATTGAACATTTACTGGGTGAAATACAAATGGATGCAGTAACACGTTCTAAAGCACCAAAGGAGACAGATCAACCAGTGGTACAGTGGAGTTATGATACACCAGACCAAGATCTCATTGAGGCACAAAAGAATGATCGCATTTTGGGAATCTATTATAATCATTTGATAGATCCTGAAAAAAAACCTTTAACAGAAAATGATTGTATGGGAAAAGAAGAGTTGAGGGTGCTATTAAAGAATAAAACATGAATAAGACTACAAGATGGACTCATGATTAGAGAGTCCATAACAGGACAAATACAGTGGGTGGTACCCCTTTCATTCAGAGGGTTAATGCTACACCATGCGCATGATGCTATAACTGCAGGCCACAGAGGCTCACAGAAAACAATGGAAATACTAAAAGATTATGCTTATTGGCCACATATGTCCCAAGATGTAGAATTATATACTAGAGGATGTCTAATATGTGCCCAATTTAAACCTGCTTCACCAATGCATAGAGCTCCATTAATGAAAAGAGGCCTAACTCTTCCATGGCCAGATTTGCAAATAGACTATGTAGGGCCTGTAAAGAGGTCGAGTATGGGGAACCGTTATATTTTAAGTGTGGTGTGTTTGATGTCTAAGTGGACTGAGTGTATTCCTGCACCAGACTGTAGTGCGCAAACAGCAGCCACATTGCTGGTGAACCATGTGTTTTCAAGATTTGGGTTGCCACAAAGAATAGAATCAGACAGAGGAAGTCATTTTACAAGTGCTCTAATGAGTAAGGTATGGCAAATATTGGGTGTGAAGAGAAAGCTACATATCGCATATCGGGCGGCTTCTTCAGGTGGAATTGAACGAAGCAATAGGTCTGTTGTGGACATTTTAAAGAAATTTGTGGCAGAAACAGGTTCCAGCTGGGATTTACGCTTACCTTTGGTTCTGATGGCAATCAGATCATCTCCTGCCAAAGCAACAGGTATTAGCCCTCATGAAGTTTTGACAGGTAGGAAAATGGTGTTACCACAATACCTGCTATACAGGACACATGAGCAAACACTTGTGAGCGCAACCACAGTTCATGAATACATTGATGAACTGAGGAAGCATTTACAATATGCATTTGCTTTTGTACAGAAAAATTTAGAAAGAGCTGCTCACAGTGCAAAGTCATATTATGATAAAAAGACGTTAGTAAAGGAATATGGTGTGGGCGATCAGGTGTATAAATTTCATTTTGGAAAAGGTAAACAGAAAAATTCCAAATTTCTAGCAGCCTGGCAGGGGCCATATCGAATTATAGATAAGGTCTCTCCTGTGGTCTATAAAATTTTGAAGACTGAACGTGAAACAGCAACAGAGCAGTTTGTTCACGTAAATCAAATAAAACCATGTCACCCTAAACATGAGATTAAACAACTTTAAAAAGGTAAAGTGAATGGGTCTAGTCAATAGTAGTGGCAGAGACGTTAAATAAAGATGGTTGATTATGATAATGGCACATAAACACTGTAATATATGTGAATATATATAAAAAAAATGGAAGCTAAAATTTATGGAATTGTTGTGAAAATGTATTAAATATTGAATGCTGTTTTATGTATGTTTGTTTTCTCTTTAACCTATGTTTAATTTCAGAAAGCAAGTGGAAAAAGGGCGAAATATAAAGCATGTTTTATTTTTGGCAAAAGGGTGAAGTTAGTATTGTGCTATGTACTTAATTTGTTTCTTTTCTATTTGGTTTAGAATATTAACGTATTTGTACCGGAGGTCACGGGAGACGGAGTCCTGGAGTCCCCTGGATGAAGATCGAATGATGCCTGCCTCCGGGTGGAGGTGAAGACAAAGTAACCGGAATGCCAAAAAGTGAGGACTCCTTTGGGGGAAGGATCCAAGAGTGCCAAGATGGAAGAGTACCCGAATGAACCAAATGATGTGACATCGCTGGTCGGGACATATCAGAGGCAGACAAGTGTCCTGGAGTATGGAGTTCCACGTATTTATTATTTTAATTAATTATTTTAATCTGTTATGTTAATTCTTTGTTTTAGTTATTTGTTTTATTTTATTATTTTGTGATTGAACTCAAGTACAAAATTAAGACACTGGACTATGGACACTTCCATTGGGAAGAAAAATATAGAACATTTTATAAGAACTGATGGACTAAAAAATGAATTTTAATATTATGATGATTGAACAGTGATTTTTCAATTTTCATTTTTCACACCTGAATATTAATTGTATTGGATTGTTACATTTTAAAAAAGAAGAAAGGGAGCAAGTTGGATTTCTTCCAATTGTGGCTTGGACCATTGCCAAAATTCTCAGAAAAAGGAGGGGATATGTAGGATGATTTAGCGTGTTTTGGGAGCACAGCACCATTGCATGGGATTAATGTATTTCTATAATGCGGTACAAGCAATTGCACCATTTTTTTTCTCCTGAAATGCCTCTGTTGCAGGAGACACATTAGAGGATTAATGAACTAATATAATTAACAGTACTAACATGATCTTAATCAAATAACATCATAATGCGTTCTCCAGTGCAACATGAGGTGGAAAAGACAGGCTCTGAAAGTCATCTAAACGTGCACTTGGATTCATTTTTTTTTCTCTGTTCACTGTGTTATCTGGATGCAAAATCTGCATGCCAGGAAATGAGTAGATACAGTTTCTAAACCGTATAAACCAAGCCATTGTTAAAAGAGGAGGATAGATTATTGTGCATTTTCATTGGTGACACGTCACCTTAAGCGCTGTAACAGAGGTCTCTTGGTACATTTCGGGGAGGAAGAAAGGCAGAGGACATTTTACACAGCTCCGGGGAAGACCTGGCTGGAGTTTCTATGGGGTTTCCTGATTGAGAGGTGCCGTCCCAGTCATTGCTGACTTTCCCAGGCTGAAGATTCCAGTCAATAAGCACCGGCTTGAGAGACCGCAGATCAGAATTGCATGTCCTCACTGGGGTGCTTTGAAGGAAAGCCTTGAGCCATTTAAAGAAAGTGACCAGTCCGGGGAGTTCGCGTGCTAAACAGCTACAACTCGCTGGTAATTATCTTGTATGAAAGTGAGGGTGCGGTATGTGCATGAGACCTATTTTAGACAGACAGCGTAGCAATAGCTTTTCACTGTGTTCAAATGACACATTTTAATGTTGCCAGCTGAAGGCAAAACAAACGATGTAATTTTTTCTCTCTCTTGTGCAAATATGAAATGAAATTCGTAGTGTTCTTGCATTTTGTCTTTCTCATGTTTTTATTTCAGAGAGGATTGTCTCACGAATGGTAATGTATCATTTTAAAATGAAATTGTGATAACACAGTCTGCCTAAGAGTATTCTTGTTTCTGTTTCATTTGGTGTCGAAAACAAACATTATGCCATTGAGGGAATGATGCTTAAAGCGCCAAGTTTCTATGCAGATAAAGTAATGTTATGAGCAATTATAAATAGATGTGTGCGTGGTTCCACTCAGTGTATATATGTGTGTGTGATTTCTGAGTGGAACATAATGAAATAGTTTGCTGGATGTATATGAGTCAGCAGAAAGAGAGGCCTCTGGAAATAGTTTCACTAATGTAAATAAATTAGTGATTATACCACGTTATTGTGAATACTTTATGGAAGCATAGCTCACTGGTGTAGATAAATCAGTGATAACAGCCATAAGTGGCATTCCATATGAAAATGTTGTGTTCTTGAATAATGTAGAAGCCTGAGGCCTCTAGAGATCACAAGAACAGTCTAAACAAAAGAAAGGGGTTTTGTATGTTGGGGCCACAAATAAAACAAAGAAATTATGCTCATCACTATACCACAACAAAATGCATACCAACTAAATGTATCTGTGTACTGAAATAATGCATATCCACTATATTACTATAATACCAAACCCAATCTGAATGCAAGGAGTGATTATTGCTGAATTACTTTATTTTTGGCGGTAAGAAAATACCGCTAGGCCCCAAATCTACACAAAATACCCTACAGCAAATGTACTACCCATGTCTGTGCCTCGCTTTTGATGATAGAAGACATTTTCAAAAAGAAAAACATTGTTCTTTAGACAAAATTCTAACATCTCCAAGATCATATTGCTATAGGATAAAAAATTCAACGGTCGTGATGCCAAGAATTGTTTACAAGCATTAATACCGACCAGGTGATCTATGGAAGTGTAAAGGGAAACAACATTGAGGGTCACCAAAATCAAACCTTCTTCCCATGGTACCTGGTTGATATGTGCAAGGAAGTCCTTAGTGTCTTGTAAATACAAGGGAAAAAACGAAAACAAAAGAAATCAATGTCTTATTTATAAACTATGACATGTTTTTCAACCGAGATCCTGAGAAGTTGACAATGGGTCTGCTGGGATGATGCACCAATGATTTGTGAATTTTGGGAACAAATAAAGGATGGGGATTGTGAAAAAAGACAGGACCAAGAACTTAACAAGATCCTCATCCAGGATACCTATCTCACACCACTTGGTAACCATGCTGCCCAGATCATGCTGTATCAAAGGAAAAGGATTAGAGGACACAGTGGAATAGCATGAGTTGTCTGTAGCCTCATTCACATAATCACAGTGAATCATTAAGACAATATTGGTGCCTTTGTCTGATGGTTTCATGACAATATCTGACAAATTCTGTAACTCCTGCAAGGAGTGCCCTTGCAATTTGGTGAGATTACGTCTTGCCAATGAAGCCAATGACTTGTGTAACTTCCTTAAGTCTGCGATACACAGATCATGAAACGCCTCCATGCAACCCCCGACTGGCATGGGGCGATTGATCTTCGATTTGGCCTTCAATCGTGAATCAACGGACCAATCAGAGTCTATATCAAACTCTTTAGTTGGATCAAAGGAAGCATCCTAAATATGGCCAAATCCGTCAACATTGTAATGTCTGAGAATAAGAGATTGGTCTTCCCTCATGGGGCGAGGATCGCACAATTTTCACTGGGTTATTTGCAAACAATTTCTTCAATTTGATTTTGCAAAAAAAAGAAACAAAATCACAACGAGTTTGTACATAGTCATGAGACATGGTGGGACAGAAATTGAGCCGCAAATGAAGAAGTTTGTTTTGATCATTGGTTAGAACATGAGAGGACAAATTGATCACCTGTGTCTCTTTCATGGAATTTATTTCTTGGCCCGTTCCCCAAAGTGAGTTAACCTGCTCTTGGACTTTTGATTTGAGTCCTGTCCCACGTTGACCTCGGCAGGATTTCTTCCAACTGTTGTATGTTTGCCTTTTCCGCGACGCCTGCCTCGTTTTTGGGATTTTCCACCTCTGCACAGGAGCCGCATTTCTTCTAAAAAATGCAGCCGTACAGTGGGCTCATCATTCTCAGAATTGGATTCAGATGATACTGCCCCAATTTCTTTGGGTATAGATGGCAATATATCGGATTGAGTTTGGGTGCGTCGAGTGTCAAAGCGCTTGACAAAAGTGTAAACTCTCCCACTACCATAATCAGTTTTTTCACGGGTGCATTTCCTGTGCTTTTGGTGTTTTATTTCTTCCTCATAAGTCACAAGATTACCATCTATCTTGGCACAGAGTCTATAGCCATCTTCGGTTGAGGGGATGTCTTTAAGCTCAATTTCTGCCGCCTGAATGAGTTTGAGTGCCACTGCATGATCCAATTTGGCATATTTCACCAGTATAGTCAGCAAGTGCGCTAAACATTCTCTGCTCGCTAGTCCCCCCTCCTCGAGCATTGCAGGATCCTGATCCTCAAAAGAAGGGGTGATCATCACTCGTAGCCCACTCGGGACATGGCCAATGTCCAGATAGTTCTGAAGGGAGTGTTCCTCCCACCACTTGCAGATCTCTTTCCTTTGTTGCTTTTCTATTTTCATGATTAAGATCATTCCCTGCTGATAGCAGGGTCAGGCTGTTTATTGAAGCAGGTGCTCAAAGAACTCATCACATTCTGCTGTTCGTTAAAAAGGCTCTGAGCCTGTAATAGGCGTGCTGCCTCTCTTGTGCCCTGCATGCTGTGTAAAACAATTGCACTATCAATAGAGGCTCTCACATAGACGCGACTAGACAGAAACAAATGTGCTTAATAGCACAACATGACTTGTAGGAAAAACTGGTGTGGAGAACAGTCAGGCAGCAATACCCCCTGAGTATGTAACAAGAGACCAGAGAGGCACTGCTGCTTACCGGTATTGAGATGGCGTATACCCTCCGACAAAAGTCACCATCAACCGGACGATGCGCACAGCAGGCTCCCGGCTCTTGTTGATGCTCTAGACTGACTCCTGGAATGAGCCACCAGAGGCTGCGCACTGTGGATCAAGCCGCATCAGAAAGAAGATTGTCAATCCTGGTGCCGGTCCGTCATGGGAAAGCACCATGAAATGTATCAAGAGCAAACAGAAACCTGCAGCGAGCAGGCGGATCGCACTGCGGGTCAGGAGATGCCAGCAAAAAAGGAAGAAAACAGCCAAGATGTAATAACTTGAGAAGTTTATTAGTGCTAAACACAGCAAAAAGAGGGCACAAGGAAAAAAGGGGAGGTAACACGTTTACGTGCTCGCACAGTGCTTGATCATACAAAGGCTGCAATGGAAAGTGCATAGTTAAATAACTTCCCAGTTCCCTCCACTATTTCAATGGCAACCGGTTATGTAAGCAAACAACAGTGGAACATGCAGGCAGAAATCTTGGAATGTATACAGACCAAAGTGGTATTGGTGAATCAAATCAAAGTTTGTGTGAATGCGACAGTGCTTAACAGTTACAAATTGTAATTGAGAGACCGGGCACATGTTTTAACACACTTAAAAAACATTCTGAGGCATATCTATATATGTAAAAATAGGAAAGTCCATTTCAGCCAAGTCACACATTCTGCAGCTCCACCTAGTAGCCATCGCTGGAAGTTCACCTCTAGGTCTTAGCCACAACAGCAAGGCATTGTGGGTATGCAAATTAGCTCTATATATCCAAATATATATATATATATATATATATATATATATATATATATATATATATATATATATATATATATAAAATGTCTTCACCGATCCCTCAGTGTAGTTACGAGCCGCACTCACAGAATGGTGATGCAAGTTCCGGTACACTAGAGAGACAGCACCTCAGTCCGGCATAATGAGATGTTTTAAAATGTCCTTAACTCAAATAATATTAAAATCATTGCTTAGAGCCCACACCCAGCATACGAACAACGGAGAGCCAGCAAAAAAGTATGACGCGTTTCGCTACAGCTCATAGCTGGTCATATATATATATATATATATATATACACACACACACATATATATATATATAATAGAGTGGCGATAGCCGAACTATAGTTAAGGTGATACCCTTGAGTCATAGTAAATCCAAACATTCTATTGCTAATAACTTTTGACTTGCAGGACTGATATGCCTGATATTTCCACAACAGAAAATTGTCATGCACCCCCCCCGGACTTGATATTTTGGGAAAGATGCATAAAAAAATAAACACATTATTAGGAAAGCCAAAAACACTATTTTCGGTCTAATCCCATTAATTTTCCCATAGAGACAAAGTCCAAATTTGGCAAAGCCGAAGCGCAAAAACTGCTGGGCGGATTTGGACCAAGCAAGCAACAACTTGGGCATGAAGCGTTGACTTTAATTCCAGTGACAGGTTTGGGGTTATTCAGTCCAGGCTTAAAAAAAATTTATGACTGGGAAGGGGGTGCCCCATGCTCCAGAAAATATAGCTGTATCTCCCATTGTGCTTTGCAGCAGAGATACTTTTCGGAAATGGTAAACCGCCATATTTTTTTTTGATGCAAGTGATTATTGGGGTAATACCCAGGTAAAGTCAAAATGAAAAGTGCTCAAAAAGCTATTCGTAGGAGGAAAGAGGGTGAAATTGCATCACGTTAGAGGTGGGGAGGGAGAAAGAGGATTCCATGTGAAAGAGAGTTGGCGGGGTTCTGGGGGGCCAGTTAGAGTTTGAAAGTTTTCAGATTATAGGAGGAATACTAGGGGAATATTGTGAGATTACTGCGGCAACAACAGAAGACGCGCTCAGAAAAGAAAATGTGTCACATGAACAAAAGAGTAAAAGGGGGTAGTGCAAGAGGGCCCGAGAGGGAAAAAGCAGCTGAGGTGAGTGGGGCGGGGTCATAGAGAGAGGATTGGGCACTTGGTGAGTGCCTAAGAAGACTGAGAGGAGTTTTTGATTTTTGAAAATGTTTTAGATTATCGAGGGAATATGGGGAAATACCGCAGGCATGTGTATTTCATTGATGATGAATGTGTAGTTAATTGCCATTATTGGAGGAATATCGGGGGAATCCCACAGGAATCGGGAGAGAGTGAAGAAAAAGAAGGATATTTTACACCTACAGTGATCACGTCTACTAGGCAGGGGGTAATGGGTCTTTGTGCAAGTGGCCATGGCCAAAGGCCATGGCTAATGGGCCCCAAAGAAATGTATTGGTGCAACATGTACAGTGAAAAAACATGTGTTAAGAGTTAAGGTGATCAGTGTTGATGAAACAAAACCCTTGAAATTCATTGCTTGCATTTGAAGCAAGTCCACCTTAACTTTGAGTTCTCTGCTGCGCAGCAAATGACCACAATGATGGCATCACAGAATTTCAAGTGTTTTGTTGTACTATAGTTTATTTGGGGCTAATTGGCCATGGCCGTCGTCCTTGGCCACTGTACATGTTGCACCAATACCTGTCATGCATTCAGATGCAAAACGTGAGCCAGAAGATCACACCTTTCAGTAATTAGCCTCTTCTGTCTCACGTTTTTCATCTGAATGCATGATTAATGCCATGGTGTATATTCCAGCTGACTTTTTTCCTAAACGATTCCGATTAGATTTAGTTACTCAAATATGTTTTTTTGTACATCTCCTGAACTGCTATGAAAATAAACCGTTCAGTCTTGATATTTCTCTCCCTTTGCTCTGCGCCACGCTCTATCTCCCTGCCCATACATCTGAAGGAAGAGCTATGTTAGCTCGACTCATTCCCTCCCTCCTCAACTCGATTGCTCTCTGCCCAGCTCCACCTTTCATGCTGGTGCCTTATGGCTATATAATAACAAGTTCATTAATTTAGTTAGCCTTCGGACCCATTAAAACATATCTTTAAAGCAGATTTAAAAAATTAGCTTCTTCATTGGGCACTGTCAGGCAGAAATACAACAGTTGACTTCCTGAGACAAACACAGTCATGTGATTTATGGTTTAGTCAAGGATTCCTTGCATGTAAATATCTGTATGCATTAATCTATTTATTTAGAAGTATTATGCAATGCATTATTGTGCCTTGTGAGGCTGCACATGGCGTATAATGGCAGCATCTGTACGTGTGGGATATATTTGCCGTTTTACCAAATAGTGACTATGCAAGACTTACGTTGGTATGATTGGGGCATCTGAGGCTGACCTTGACATGTGACAGTCAAAACTTATTTGCTTTGCCATGCATTCGTGTTATTTGTGGCTTCAAAAGAACAAGTTACTTACCAACTGGTAACATTCTTTCGACTGGATGTTCCTCCAACGTATTCCTCATTTTAGATATATCCGTCCAGCTTTAGCTGCTTTGAAAATTTTTCCTCGCCAGAGGGCGCCGTGCATCGATGTCGTTGAGTCAAAGTCCCTCGAAGGCATCCGTCGAGGGTGACATCATCGGGTACACAAGTAGCACGCATGGCGCCCGTTGGCCTCGGTTCTGTTTTTCCCCTCTTGCTCTGCTATATAGATAGTGTAGGTAGCCAGGTGTCAGCCTTGCGAGAGTTGAAGTGATAATATCACAACGGAAAATCTACAGAGGGGTAGGATGGGAGGGTGATGAGGAATACATTGGAACATCCAGTCGAAAGAACATTACCAGTTGGTAAGTAACTTGTTCTTCGAATGAATTGTGTCCTCCAACGTATTCCTCATCTTAGATAGACTCCCAAAGCAGTGTAAAAGTCCTTTGGAGGAGGGAGTAGATTTTTAATATTATATAGCTGAATACAGCTCTGCTTTATCAAAAGCAAGCTCTTTAGAGTGGGAAGCATCCAGATTATAGAATTTAGAAAAAGTGTGCAGCGAAGACCAAGTCGCTGCTTCACAAATAGATTTTATGGGAACACCTCTTTGAAGGGCTGTCGAAGAGGCTATGCCTCTGGTTGAATGGGCCCTCAAGCCTTCTGGTGGATCTTTGCCCGCCAATCTGTAGCATTCTGAAATGCAAAGCACGATCCAACGTGATAGGGTTTGTTTTGACACCGATTGACTCAACTTCCTTCTGGTGTAGCCAATGAAAAGTTGATTATCCACTCTAAGCTTGGAGAGCCTAGAAATGTAAAAGCTTAGAGCTCTTCTCGGGTCCAGCTGTGCAATCTTTGCTCCTCCTTGCTGGGATGAGGTGGAGGATAGAACGCGGGCAGAATAATCTTCTGATTTAAATGGAAATCAGACACAACTTTAGGTAAGAACGAGGGTTTAACCCTCAATAAAACTATCCTTGTGGAACACAGTATAGGGTGGCCAAGAAGGCAGTGCCTGCAACTCGCTCACTCTTCGTGCAATTGTTAAAGCAACAAAGAAAACTGTTTTCAACATTAGTAAACTTAAATGGCATGTGTGCAAAGGTTCAAAAGGGGCACACATCAAAAAACTTTAGAACCAGGTTAAGGTCCCAAACTGGGATTTGGAAAGAAGAGGGAGGAAACACATTGATGAGTCCCTTTAAGAATTGTACTATCAAAGGAATTTTAAAATAGGAATATTCTTACGAAGAGCGCTTGAAGATGGAAAGCGCTGCAAGATAACCTTTAATGGTCCCAACATTGAGACCTCTATGTGCCAATGATAAGAGGAAGGATAATACTTCTGAAATAGGACACAGAAAAGGATCAACATTCTTTTCCCTGCACCAGTTGCAAAACATCTTCCAGCGGCAACGGTACAAAGATTTTGTTGCTGGCCTTCTCGCCGAAAGCAACACCTCCATGACGTCATCCGGAAGGTCCCAATCCTTGTATCTCATTCTTTCAGATATCAAGCATGAAGTTTGAGTGTCCTGACCTCTGGATGGAAAACCTGGCCCTCCTTTTGTGAGAGAAGGTCCTCTCTCTGAGGAAGACGTAACGGATGGCAGATGGACATATCTAGAAGGTCCGGGTACCACATTCTCCTGGCCCAATCCGGGGCCATTAGGATCATGTGGTTTTTGAACCGTCTTATCCTCCTGATGAGTTGAGGAATCACGGGGATCGGAGGGAACGCGTATAGCAGTGGGTAGTTCCACTCCATCACAAACGCGTCCCCTAGGGCTCCTCTCGGGGGAAATTCCCTTGAGCAATACCTTTCGCACTTTCGGTTGATTCCGGTCGTAAACAGGTCTACTTGAGGGGTTCCCCAAAGGGTGAATATCTCCTGAAGGACTTCCTGAGCCAGTTCCCACTTTTGGGACACTGTACTCTGCCTGCTCAGAGCATCCGCCGTCATATTTGTCTCCCCGGGTAGATGAACTGCCGATAAGGAGATTCCTTCCTGAATTGCCCAATACCAGAGCCGCATTGCCTCTCTGCACAGAGTTAGTGACCCTACACCTCCTCTTTTGTTTATGTAATGCATGGCCACTGTGTTGTCCGTCATTATCAGGACATTTTTTTCCCCTGACAGATGGCAGAAAAGCCTTCAGCGCTGGTCTGATTGCTCTCAGCTCTAAAAGGTTGATGTGTAGTTTGGACTCAGATGGAGACCAACGACTGCTGATTGTCAGATCATTGGCATGAGCTCCCCACCCCATGAGTGAGGCGTCCGTCACTACTGTAATCTCCAACCATCGTTGCCAAAATGTTTCTCCTTTTAGGATGTTCTCTATGCAAGTCCACCACAGAAGATCCTGCCGAAACTTGTTTGGTAGCTGAAGGAGATTTGTCATTTGTCCTGAGAATTGGTACCATTGAGTCTTTAGAGCCCAGTGAAGGGATCTCATCCTCAGGCGTGCCTCTGGCACTAGGAAAATGCAGGATGCCATGAGGCCAAGCAACCTCAAGAAGTCGTAGGCCTGGAGATTTTGGGCATTTTGGAATTTGGAAACCATCTGAAGAATGTCTTGAGCCCTCGACTTGGGAGGCGAGCTCTTTCCCAAGGATGTGTCTAGTACAGCCCCTATGTACTGGATCTGTTTGGAAGGTGTCATTTGTGTCTTCTTGACATTGAGGGAGAAGCCCAGTCTGTGGAGGAAGTGGCAGGTGACTTTTCAGATGATTCAGGGCTTGCTCGGCAGGACGCGCCCTAGTCAACCAATTGTCCAGGTTGGGGTAGACCTGAATCCCCCCTCTCCTGAGGTGTGCTGCCACCACTGCCATCAACTTGGTGAAGATACAGAGGGCGGAGGTCAACCCGAATTGTAGGACTCCAAACTGATAATGCGAGTCGCCAACCGCAAACCTCAGGTATTTTCTGTGCTTGAGATGGATTGGCACATGAAAATAAGCATCCTGAAGGTCCAATGACACCAACCAATCCTGAAGTTGAAGGGCCTGAAGCATCTGAGAAAGAGTAACCATCTTGAACTTGTGCTTCCTGAGGAGCTTGTTCAAGCCTCTTAAATTGAAGATGGATCTCAGTCCTCCGTCCTTTTTGGGGATCAAAAAATATGGGGAGTATCATCCCTTGTTCCTCTCCGCTACAGGTACTGGTTTTATAGCACCTTTCTCTAGCAGGGTTAAAACTTCCTGCTGAAGGAGCGGGTCGGGAAGCTTCAAAGAGTGTCTCCCCGGTGGATTGCTTTGAGGTTGCGTTAGAAAAGGAAGGCAGTAACCTTGGGCTATTATTTCTAGAGCCCAAACATCTGAAGTAATGGCTCGCCATTCTTGCAGATGCTGTGACAGCCTGCCTCGACAGGTGTCTTGTGATGCAAGTCCTCAAAGTGGTTTTGTGGCGGTTGCTGCAGCTGCTGATGGCAAAGGGGCTGCAGCTGGGGCTGGCTTAGCACGTTTACCTCGTCCACCACAAGTGGTTTTTCTATCGCCTCTTTGACTGGCCATTCCTCTCGCCTTTCCATATGAGGAGTAATAACGATAGGATTGTCCCCTTCAAGATTATCCTGATGCATGAAAAGGCTGAGGTTGTCTAATAGTAGCTCCTAAAGATTTGGCTGCTGCATTTGGGGTCTGCAACCTCTCAAGGCTCTCATCAGCCTTGTTGCTGAAAAGGTGAAACCCTGTCGTCCCTATCCGGAGGGATGGAAGGGTACGCCACCTTATTAGAAGCTGTGGCTGCCTAGACCACCAGACTCTCAGGAGTAGGGTGTTTGGACAGATCGCCGGGGTCACTACTGGAAGGGCAGTATTTTGAAGTGTGGGACGTATTCACAGAAGGAATTGACTCTGGGGTCTCCCAATTTTTGGCCACCCTATTCTGTAAGGCTACATGGAAGGGTAAAATCGGATCTTCGGTGGGGCCATGATCCAATATGTCAGTCAAGTCATCCTTGATGAACTGAGTTGGTGGTCTAGCCCATCCTAAATAATCCACCACCTTTGTCATCAGTTGTTTGTATGAGGGGGCGGGCATGTTCCCCTGGTTCTGGCCTGGCAAAATCTGTCTCAGGTGATGTGTCAATTCCACTTGCTTTATGCAAGGTTTCCACTAAATCCCTCATTCTGCTTTCTTCAGAAATTAGACATTCTGGGACATTAGGGGTGCCATACTCTAGGCCAAAAGGAACATCCTCCTCCTCACTCAGACCTTTCTTGTTCTTCAAAAATTGAAGTCAAGGATTTAAAATATTCCTTCCTTGGTAGAGGCTTATACATTTTTTCTGGAGGAGCTGTTACAGTGGAGGCTGAAGTTTTTGTAGTCTTTGCAGCTTTTTCTTTTGCTGCTATTTTGTCAGTTTCTGGCTGAACTGGAGCCTTTGAAACTTTTGGCACCGAAGGCTTCGGGGTCGACATCGACAAAGGCGTCGATGACGTCGACGAAATGACAGTCGTCGACGGAGCTGGCTTCAAGGGTGTCGAGATGCTCTCCGAAGGCTCGTCCTTCGAGGTGTGTCGGGTTCCGGATGGCATCGATGACCTCGAGCGGTCGGCTTGACTTGAGCGATCTTTATCACTCGGGGTCCTGGAAGGTTCCCGATCTTTCCTCCTTCGATCACCCGGGCTCGAGGGTGCTCGAGTGTCGGAACGGTAACGCTCTCGGCCGGCTTCCGAGGAAGGCACAGACCAAGGCTTAGCCTTTTCAAAAACCTCCATCATTTTAACTCTAAATGCTTCCCATTCTTCGGAGGAAGAATGTTTTTTGGGGCATTTCATTTTCTTGGGGGATTCATCCGAAGACGAGGTGGAAGGGGACCGGTGGCGTCTCTTTTTAGACTTTTTCGTTGAAGATGAAGAGTGGTGTGAACCATTTCGGGACTTAGACCTATGTTTTCGCCTTTCGCGTCGAGGAGATTTCTCCTCATGGGATATCGACTCGACACTTGAGGCTTTTGGGTCGGGTTTTCGACCTATCTGTAGTTTTCCCTTCCTCTCTCGCAAGGCCTTGCCCGTCATTGCCTGACACTTCGTACAGGCCTCCATGTCGTGGTTTTCACCGAGGCACCACAGACATTCTCGGTGCGGATCTGTGATCGACATTTTGGAACCACAGGTTTTACATTTCTTGAACCCCGAACGCGGGGTAGTCAGGGTCGATGATGAGGACATCTCGAATATCTTCTTCACAATAACTGCATCACAGAACTATCGAGGCGAGCCGAGTCTCCGAAGCAACACGTACTGCGGAAAAACGGAACTGAGGCCAACGGGCGCCGCGCGTGCTACTTGTATACCCGATGACATCACCCTCGACGGAGGCCTTCGAGGGACTTCGACTCAACGAAATTGACGCACGGCGCCCTCTGCCGAGAAAGAAATTCCGAAGCAACTAAAGCTGGACGAATATATCTAAGATGAGGAATACGTTGGAGGACACAATCCATTCGAAACACAGTTATAGACATACAACCATGAACCAGAGAAGCACATTCATGTCAGGGTTACTCATAAAGCACAAGATGGTATAAACATTTTAAATTCCAGATTTATATATAAAAAATATGCAAGAACTATTACAAACCGATATCTTTGATGGATGCTGCAGACAAGATGGGATCGGTTGCACTAGCAATGGCTCCAAAAATCATACCTTCGTGCCATAGCCAAGTGTAATTAAATAATTTAACAGCCAGCACTCCAATTAAAATAGTACTTATCAGATACCCAGGAATTGCAAGTAGAAGTATCTGTGAAAAAAGATAAACTATTATATTATTGCATTACAATTATCAACAAATGAACGTGGCCTTTGCTATTTACTGCCAGATTGCAATGCCAAAGTCAATTCAAACACATTTTTATGTTGATTCTAAGGAATAACCCTTAAATGATTACTGTGGACATTTTACTCGCAGTCTGGAATCCCGGGGGCCCCAGCTGATGATGTAAAATATATTTATCTCTCTTGACAATCATACACTACTAACACGATAGAAGCATCTGATACACAGTAGACACATTTCTAAAACATCATTGAAGCAGGGCATTTTGCGTTGTGCCCCTGAAACACTGAGGAAAATGGCAATCATATATTATAGGCCAATCGAAATAACACCTTTTTGAAATATTGTGGAATGACATATAATAAGAGTGGTTTTAAATATAGTGGCAAGATATACAATACACACCATAAAATAAATCACATTTCAATTGTGAAACAACAAAGTATAATCAAAGTTGCAAGTATATCAACAGCTTTTGAAATTACAAGGGATACCATTTCCAAAGGATATCTACGTAATGCTAATTTAATCCAGAGTGTCCTAACATATCAGGTTGTCATGAAGATATTTGAGGGTGCTGTTAATAATGTGATGTTCATTGTTTCATCCTACTACAGACACTACTCAAATACACAATGTCCTCTTAAATATGCCAAAGATCATAAAGGAACAGCCTGCTGATTAAAGAATGTTCATGTCAATTTCCAGATTGCCAAGTAACTTTAAATTGTCCCATTCAATTACTAGTTAAAATCGGAGTGTCAAAAGCATCTCCCATTGTTCCCTAGTCATGCTTAGTTTAGTTTAGTTTATTATTTGTAGAACGCACCTAACCCTGAGGTATCCGGGCACATGAGCATAGGTAATTGTTACAAGTACATACACATAGAGACAGTTGACAAATGGCTTGTTGACATGGGTTACAAATTGGTCAACATGCCAACATCAGGAATAAATACAGAGAGGTTGAAGCAGCTGAGGAGAAATTCACAGTTGGCCCTAGACCCAAGTTACGTAATGGTCAACAATGGTTACAAAATGGTCAACAACCCTACATAGGCGGTGAAACCATAGTATTAGGACAAGAGCCAGACTTGGAACTCCATACACTAGCCCAACACAGGCCATATAAATAAAAGCAGTAAGATCAGCACAACAGATGAAGAGTAGGTGGCGAATATAGGTGGTGGACGCGATCAGAGTTAAGTTTAATGTTGCTGGGCAAGGAGCCAAGCTTTCACTTTAGATCTAAAGGTCCAAAAAGAAGGTTCAGCCCTGATGGCTGTAGGGAGGGAGTTCCAGCACTTTGCAGCTAGCACAGGGAAGCTAGACCCACCTGCAGTTTCAGCTTGTACTTAGGGATGTTGAAAAAGTGTGAGTAGAAGGATCTTGCGGGTCTCAAAGGTTGGTTCCTGGTGAATTTGTCAGCCAAATATTTAGGGGCTGACACATTCTTTCTAATTTGCTTTGAGAGATGTTTTATGTATTATGAGAATTTTGACAGAGCCTACCAACTTGTTTTGCCAATTTTCATATTGCCAAAGACGACTGCAATGCTAGTTTCACACAGCCTAAGAAAATACCCAAACCAGATGTATAGCGGCCGCAAAAAATGGCCATGCCAGATCCACACACCCATGCAAGTGTTTCCCAGTTAAAGCGCACTCTAGAATCCACATTGCAACAGACAACGACCAGTACATTGTCTCAAGAAATGTCCTGCCTATTTGAGAGTGATGCCAATGTTGCCTCACGTAAGCAATGTCATTCTAGTTTTTATAATACCCTAAAAAGTAACATTACTAGTTACACATTACGCCCTAAAAAACAAAACACCATTCCATTTAAATATTACACTAGAATTGCCTCATGCACTTTGATCTCACCCCAGAAATGCCTCATACCACATTAACGTTTCTAAAAACCTACATTGATTTTTACACTTCTCCTAAAATATTGCCCTATTACAATTTCACAGTGCAGGAGCAGTGACCAATGCCACTTTCAAAGTTCCTCCGGAAAGATCACATTCCATTTTCAAGTTGCACCCACATTAACCCCAAGACCATTCACATTACTCTCAGAATGGTCCCATGTCACTTACACAATGCTACCAGAAGTGCACCATAAGACTTTCAGATTGTCAGACCAGAAACCTCTCTAGGCCACTTCACATCGACCCCACAACTGCCCCATACCACTTCGCCTTGCCGACAGAATTATCCTATGCCACTTCACAATGTGCCCAGAAATACTCCAGGCCACCTTCTCTGTGTTGCCCCATTTCATTTCACATTTCTTCAAAATTACCTGACATCTGGTGAATATTTGTTGTTTGTCACTTGACGCTGCCCCATAATGGACCATGTCACTTTCACATGACCCCAGATTGCCCATTGTCATTTTGTGTTACCCCCACGCCAAATTAGAACCCCAGGAAATGACAAATTCAACTTCACTCTACTCCAGAATGTCCCATGCCATTTCACATTGATCATGGTTTATCCATGTCATTCTGCCTACTTTCTCCAAAACTGTGGCTGATGAGCTGATAACCCAGCCGGACTAACACAACATACGCTCTCCCTCACATATACAGATACACACACAAACACGCTCTCTCTCTCTCTCTCTCTCCCTCCACCTCCCTCACTCTGTCTCTCTCTTCCTTTCTCACAGATGAGAAAGCGTCCGCTCCTTGTCTCTACCTGGCATTGGGCGCAAAGGCTCAGAGATTCAAGGGTGACTAAAAGACCACACAGAAATGCATGACATCAATCCTGGGTATGATCATTAGACCAGTCTGACAGAGGATGCAGTAAGTGAGCTGACCCTGCCAATCACCTTGAAACAAGCCTGGACTACAGCAATGTGTAGACACCCACTGTTCTTCCTTTTGCAAACCATTAGGCGCCCAGAACAAATGGGCTCCCATCATTGCTTTCTGATAGCCCTAGGTTCACCAACACCATGCAGTGTCTGCACCTGCATCAGTGTGGAGAATGCTTTTCAGATCCTACTTACCTGCCACCCAGCACCGCTGCATGTGCACATTACGAGATTCTGTTTTTGGTATACTTGCAAAGTTATAACCTGCTAACTGCCTCTGCATTCGTTTACTGGTTTTACCGATGCAGTTTTGGAACAATCTAATTTCATGTTCCATTCCAGGTTTTGGATTAAACCAGCAGATGCATTCTGGTGCATGTATGCTGTCCAAAGGACAGAGGGCCGGAGGAGGTATACTAAGTACATTTGTTTGCAGCAAGGTACTAAGAGCTGGAGAAGCCCGGATTGCATTCTCCTGTTCCAAACTACTGCAGGCTAGGCTACAGAGAGCTGGGGGGTCTTTAATTAGAAACCACTGCTGCAGGCTACACAAGCCAGGGCTGGGCTTAATTGAACACAGCTGCCTGAGACTGCAAACAGCTCCATCCTGTTGGCTGGAAGTACCTTTATAAGCTCACTTTGAACAGAAGCAGTTGTCAGTCAACTAAATCCACTTGTGTTCCTGTTACCAGTTTTTGACCTTTCCTGAAAATGCTCATTTTGGCTTTTGAATCCTGTTTGCTGTTACTGCTCGCAGCACCCTTTCCAGTCTGCTTTTGTTCTCTACCTGTTGTTCAACCTTTCCTTGATTTCCAGCATTTGACTTCTGAAACACTGTCCTGTTTTGTTGTTAAAGACATTCAGTTCTTTACTGATATCTTGTCTGCCTTTCTGATTTTCTGTAAAACCCCTGATTTCTGTTAGCATTTCTGCTTCACAGACTTGTTCTATTTCTGTCTAGCTTTTCTCTTTCTCTCTGCTTTCCCTGTCTTTTGACGTTTTTCCTGTTTGTTCCTTGCCTGTGATATTACCCGACTTCAGTCCATAGTTCAAGTGCCTGTTCTTAAGCACGTGGCGTTTCCTGAATCCCTCATCTTCGCTGTGTTGGCAGGGACCTATCTTGCCTTGTTTATTCTGCTATTCCAGCCTCTGCCTTGTACTTTGTTTCCCTGTCCTGTTCTGTTCTGTTCCTGGTTATTTCTTTCAACGCTGCTTTCTACCTGTATTACATCTTGGTCCACTGCTGTGCCTCTGCTTTGAATCCGTTTACAGTGTGACCCCTTGGTTGGTATCCATTCAAATCAGATAAGGGAAATACTTCTGTTGCCTTTGGCTAGTCCATTGATGTCTTACCAGCCTCAGTATATGGTCTCCAGGTTTACCCTTGTACTGAGTACAACCATCTCCTTGGCATGCCTAAGTCATAACACTGCTGTATGACCGTTGTTAAGAGTAATCTGCTGGTACCGATCCCAAGGGCTTTACCTAATCCTTGGAGACCCTTTAGGGTATTCCAGTACACCCTTTATTCTGATCAATTGTGTTGCCCAGTATATTTGCTTGTCTTGCTTTCTCTCTGTCTCTTTGTTTACAGTCAGTTTATGCCCCTGCAGTTCCTGTGAATACCCGTTTCAACTCAGATCAGCTTGGTATGTACCCTGTTTCTGTTATATGCTAACATTGCCTCTGGAATCTCCCCTGATCTACCGTGCATACTGTGAGATATAGCCTTTGCCCTGTGCTCCCCGGCCAGACTCCTGAGAGATTTACTGACCATAAAAAGAATTTGATTCTTGGGCCAATGCTTAGCACAGTTAGATACAAGATGCCTCTGAAGAAAAACAAAAAACCTTGGTGTACCCCTACAATCACCAAGCAAACTGCCAGCACCCAGTTATGAGTCTCTTACTTACCGGTAATGAAGACACAGTCCGCAGAGAGAATGGGTATCTCTGTGCTAAACATTTTTCACAGTTTTCTGCCCAACCCAGTAATGCAGGATGGGACTCTGTGTTTTTTTCTAATCCTGACTTGATGACCGTAACTCAGTTACAGGAAGAAAAGAGCTATCAGTCATTGGCATGCCCCTCCAAGACAAGTTTTGGTTGGGATGCTTCAACGTATAACCCTCTGAATATTCTTCCTACTGTGTACTGTTCCATTGAACCTATTAAGTATTGCCCTGTCACTGTTCAGTGTCTTAGGGCTAACATCATGAATCAAGATTCCAAGACGCTTTATGTTGGTCCTATACATTGTCCAGATAGACAAGCCCGTAGTCGCAAAATATCACCCATGCCTCTAGACTGTACCACAGATGAACAAGTTACTTCTTACCTTGTAACGTTCTTTCGACGGGATGTCCTCCGACGTATTCCTTATCTTTGATAATACGTTTCCAGCTTGCTGGCCTCGGAAATTTTTTCTGTAGAGGGCGCTGCGCATCGATGTCCGCCGAGTCGATGTCCCTCGACAGCCACCGTATCGGCGCCAACGTCACCATGCCCATAAATAGCCACGCGCTGCATCCGTTGCTCAGTTCTGTTTTGTAGCATAAGAAAAGTCATGCCTGAATTGGTTATTGACCTTGAAGGAGCATAAACTGCAACCACAAGGGAAGTATTACTGCGAGGATGGATGGGAGGGGCGATAGGGAATATGTCGGAGGAACATCCCGTCGGAAGAACGTTACAAGGTAAGAAGTAACTTGTTCTTCGAAGGGATTGTGTCCTCCGACGTATTCCTTATCTTTGATAGACTCCCATAGCAGTGGCATGTAATTGGAGGTGCATCCCTTTAGAATGTAATACGGCCTTGCCAAATCTGGTCTCTCGACTAGTGGAGGAATCCAGGTTGTAAAATGTTGTGAATGTATGTGCAGACGACCATATGGCAGCCGCACATATGTCTCTGACTGGTAACCCTCTTTGGAGAGCCGAAGAGGCTGTGATACCCCTGGTTAAATGAGCCCTAAGATTTTGGGGTGGCTCTTTCCCTGCCAGTTTGTAACATTCCAGAATGGCCAAAATAATCCACCTGGAAATGGTTTGTTTTGTTATGGGTAGTCCCAACTTGTGACCTGAGTATCCTACAAACAGTTGGTCAGCTTGCCTGATCCTAGCCATTCTGCTGATGTAAAAGCTGAGAGCTTGCCTTGGGTCCAGCCTATGTAGCCTTTCTTCCTCTTTCCCCGGATGGGGAGGAGGGTAGAACGAAGGTAAGGTAATTTTCTGAGTAATATGAAATTCAGAAACCACCTTTGGGAGGAAATTAGGCTTCACCTTTAGGACAACTTTGTCCTTGTGGAAAATTTATGTGGGGGTTTACAACAGAGAGCTTGTAGCTCGCTCACCCTCCTAGCAGATGTTAGTGCTACCAATAGGACAGTTTTAAGCGTGAGAAATCTCAGCGAACAAGAGTGAAGTGGTTCGAATGGAGTGCCCATTAGGAAGTTTAAGACTAAATGTAAGTCCCATAAGGGAACCTGGAATGGTTTTGGAGGATAAACATTAGTTAATCCCTTGAGAAATTGTATCACTAGCGGTAGTTTGAAATACGTTGGTTCCTCCGCAGTGAGCTTGAAGATAGAAAGCGCTGCGAGATAGCCTTTTACAGTGCCAACTTGAAGGCCTGAGTTTGCCAAGTAGAGTAGAAACGATAACACAGTTGGTGTACCACATGAAAAAGGGTCGATATTCTCTTCCCTACACCAGCTGCAAAATTTGTTCCAACGGCAGTGGTATAAAGACTTTGTTGCTGGCCTTCTGGCCGAAAGCAACACCTCCATGACGTCATCAGGGAGATCCCAATCCTTGTACCTCCCCCTTTCAGAAGCCAAGCGTGAAGGTTGAGGGTTCTGGTGTCTGGATGGCGAACCTGACCTCCCTTCTGCGAGAGAAGATTCTCTTTGCGTGGAAGACGGATTGGAGGGCAGATGGACATATCTAGAAGGTCCAGGTACCACGTTCTCCTGGCCCAGTCCGGGGCAATTAGGATCATGGTTTTCCAGAATCTTCTCAACCTCCTGATCATTTGAGGAATAACAGGGACTGGTGGGAACGCGTAAAGGAGTGGAAACTCCCAGTCCACTACGAACGCGTCTCCTAGAGCTCCTCTCGGGGGAAATTCCCTTGAACAGTACAGATCGCACTTCCTGTTGGTGCTTGTGTCGAACAGATCCACCTGAGGTGTTCCCCAAAGGGCGAAGATCTCTTGAAGGACTTCCTGAGCTAGCTCCAGCTCGTGGGAGACTGTGCTCTGCCTGCTCAGAGCGTCCGCTGTCAAGTTCTTCTCTCCGGCTAGGTGAACTGCCGATAGAGAGATTCCTTCTTGGATTGCCCAAAACCAGAGCTGCATCGCCTCTCTGCACAGGGGTAGTGATCCTACGCCTCCTCTTTTGTTGAGGTAATGCATGGCCACCGTGTTGTCCGTCATTATCAGGACGTTCTTCCCTTGTACAGCTGGCAGGAACGCCTTCAGCGCAAGTCTGATGGCTCTCAGCTCTAACAGGTTGATATGTAGTCTGGACTCCGATGGAGACCAACGACCGCTGATGGTCAAGTCGTTGGCGTGGGCTCCCCACCCCGTGAGTGAGGCATCCGTGACTACTGTTATCTCCGGCCAGGGTTGCCAAAACTGTTCTCCTTTCAGAATGTTCTCCTGACAGGCCCACCACTGAAGGTCTCGAGCTACTCTGTCGGGAACCTGAAGAAGATCTGTCATTCTCCCTGAGAATTGTGACCACTGAGTCCTCAGTGCCCACTGGAGGGATCTCATTCTCAGGCGAGCCTCTGGCACTAGGAAGATGCAGGATGCCATGAGGCATAGCAACCTCAAAAAGTCGAAGGCTGGGAGACGTTGGGCATTTTGAAACTTGTTGACCATCTGCAGAATATCTTGAGCCCTCACCTCTGGTGGCGAGGCTTTTCCCAGGCAAGTGTCCAGGACCGCTCCGATGAATTGGAGTCTCTGTGATAGTATCATCTGTGACTTCTTTAAATTGAGGGAGAAGCCCAGTTTGTGAAGGAAGTGGCAGACATAATCTAGCTGGATCTGAGCTTGTTCCGAAGATACAGCCTTGATCAGCCAATCGTCCAGGTAGGGATAGACGTGGATCCCTTCCCTCCTTAGACTCGCAGCCACTACCGACATTAGCTTGGTGAAGATCCTCGGGGTGGAGGTCAGCCCAAATGGCAGAACTCGAAATTGATAATGAGAGTCGCCAATTGCGAACCTCATGTATTTCCTGTGTTTGAGATGGATAGGCACATGGAAATAAGCATCCTGAAGGTCCAAGGATACCAGCCAGTCCTGGAGCTGGAGGACCTGAAGGATCTGAGAGAGAGAGTTACTTGTCCTTCCTGGGGAACTTGTTCAATTCTCGTAAGTCCAGGATGGGTCTCAGTCCTCCGTCCTTCTTTGGTATGAGAAAGTAGGGGGAGTACCAGCCCTTGTTCCTGTCCGCTACAGGTACCGGTTCTATGGCACCTTTCTCTAGCAGGTCTATAATTTCCTGCAAGAGGAGCGGATCTGGAACTTTTAGAGAGCTGTGCCCCGGTGGATGACTCTGAGGGACGTGTAGAAAGGGTAGGCAGTAACCCTGGGCAACTGTCTCCAATGCCCAAGCATCTGACGTTATAGCCTGCCATTCCATCAGATGGTGAGTTAACCTGCCCCCTACAGGTGTCTTGTGTGGAAAGACCTCAGAGTGGTTTGGGGGCGGCTGATGCAGATGCCGAGGGTAAAGAGGCACCTGCTGCTGCTGCGGCCTTAGTACCTTTGACCCGTCCACCTCGGGTGGATCTCCTTTGGCCTCTTTGAGCCGGCTGTCCTCTGCCTTTCCTGAATGCAGAATAATAGCGAAAGGACTTTCCTCTTCCAGAAGTTCCTGAGGGGCGAAAAGGAGTTTGGCGGATTGCAGTTCCTAACGATTTTGCCGCTGCTTTATATGTTTGCAATTTTTCCAGACTGTCATCAGCCTTCTTTCCGAATAATGAAGAGCCGTCAAAGGGCATATTCAAAAGTCTGGCCTGTACATCTGGAGCAAAGCCAGACTTTCGCAACCACGCATGCCTGCGGATTGTTGTACCTGCCGCCATGGCCCTGCTGATACTGTCAGCGGAATCAATGCCAGATTGAAGTGACTCGCACATGGCATCTTTGCCATCTTTAATAATGTTAAGGAAGGCTTCCTTTTCCTCTCCTTCGGGTATGCAGTCAGCCGCTGATGAAGCACACTCCCACAGTGTGTGGCTGAACCTGGCGAGCGTACAGGTGGCGTTGATGGACTTCAACGCCATACTACAAGCAGAGAAAACTTTCTTCGCCATAGAATCGTACCTCTTGTCATCTCTATCCTGTGGGACAGTAGAGTAAGCGGTCCTACTGCTAGATGAAGTTGCCGCTTGGACCACCAGGCTCTCTGGAGACGGGTGTTTTGATAAGTATTCAGGGTCAGCAGCTGCTACCCTATACTTGGCTGACAATCTTTTATTGACCGCAGGGATAACTTCAGGAGTTTCCCAATTAGATATAATTTTCCTTTGTAAAGCTGCATGGAAGGGGACCACAGGATCCTCCTGTGGACCTTTGTCTAATATGTCTGTGAGGTCATCCTGTTGAAAAACAGGCAAAGGCGCAGACCAACCCATAAATTCAATAATTCTTGCCATAAGGGTTCTATAGGGTGTTTCAGCATGTTCCCCTGGGTCTGGCTTAACAAATTCCACTTCTGGGGAAGTGCACAGTTCACTTGCCTCATGTAGTGACTCCTGTAGGTCCTTCAACCTTCTTTCCTCAGAGGTGAAATCCTCTGAAACAGGCAGAGTGGTCCTCTGCAACCCAAAGGTTTCCTGGTCAGAATCTTCCCCCTCTTCATAAATTGAAGATAGTCCAGGGTACTCTGTACTCTGACCTCTGAAATGGTGTAAAACCCATCTCTAAGGCAGAAGGAGCCAAACTCGTCATTCTTGGGCGAGAAACCGTCAATGTCGTCGACGCCGATGTGACAGGCTTCGAAGGCGTCGAGAACGGCGTCGAGAAAACTGGAAGAGGTCTCGAAGAACTCAAGAGGATCGGGATCCTACTCAAGGATGTCGACGACGGTCTCGGCGTCGTGCCGGAGGCCCTTGGAATCACCGTTGGTGTAGCCTTGGTCTTTTCTTTCATCGGCGTCGATGTCGGCGTCGATGATGGCGTTGAGCCGATCGACCGATGCGTCGAAGAACCCTTCGACAACGGCGTCGATGGCTCTGATCCATGCGTCGAAGGAATCTTCGACGACGGCGTCGAAGACGGTGCCTTCTTACCAGATGGCCCGTGGCGCTCTCGGGTGGAATGTTTCGCCGGGTGCTGCGACTCGCGGCGTTTTTATTTTTTCGGTTTTTCACCCAGGGTATCATCCTCAGCTGTCTTCGAGGGGGTCGAGGCCGCTTTCTCAAAGACGCTTAACATTTTCTTTCTGAATTCCTCCCACTCAGCCTGAGAGCTGTGCTTTGTGGGACAGGAGACCCTTTCTGGGGAAACAGAAGACGACGAGGAAGGGGATCTTCGACGTCTCTTCTTTGAGTGTCTTGATCTCGATGAATGGTGGGAGCTACTTCGAGATCTAGAATGGGAATGTTTTCGACGGCGAGGAGACGAATGCCTCGACTCAGCCGAAGAAACCTTCGAGGAGGTTTTGACTGACTTACCTTTCTCGAGCTTCCCCTTGCGCTCCTTCAAGACTTTCGCCGTCATGGACATGCAGTCCTCACACTCCGAACAATGGTGCTCGGCTCCCAAGCACCACAAGCAGATCCTGTGTGGATCTGTTATCGAAATTTTTTTACTGCAGTCTCGACATTTCTTGAAGCCGGATCGCGGCGTCGTCGGTTCCGATGAAGATGGCATCGAGAACGAGTTGGTATTTATTCGAGTAGATATAGAGGGTTATCCTGCCTGTACTGAGCAACGACGTTCCGAGGCCCCACGTAGCACGGAAAAATGGAACTGAGCAACGGATGCAGCGCGTGGCTATTTATGGGCATGGTGACGTCAGTGCCGATACGGTGGCCGTCGAGGGACATCGACTCGGCGGACATCGAGGTGCAGCGCCCTCTACAGAAAAAATTTCCAAGGCCAGCAAGCTGGAAACGTATTATCAAACATAAGGAATACGTCAGAGGACACAATCCCTTCGAAATACTCTGACACTCCAGAGATTTATGCTAAAACTAGATCATTGCGAAAGTATTAGAATTGCATTGTGAAACCTAGGCCTTTACCCCACTATTCAGGACTCTCAGGAATCAATTGAGCGACGGCAGAGGCAGCTGCATCAAGAACCGTGAAGTTGCAACGCCGGAAATTTACATTGGCGCCCGGCCTCCCGGCGCTTCATCAGAGGAACGTGAAGGCCAAGCAAGGAAAATGGCGCCCGTAACAGACGCTGCGCACCAGTGAAATAGAGGCCAGCTGCACATCGATAAGACCCGCTCGTTTGAGGCGGAGTGCAGAGTTGGGGTCGGAGAGCATGCTGCAGATCGACCCAACTCCTGGCGGTGCAGCAGAGCAGAAGCGACAGAATCCAGACCCAGCGGCAGCCCACCTTTGCCCTCCCCTCACCTGCAGAGAAGGACACCGACCAAAGAGGCATGCGCTGGTGCGGACGGCCCAGCTGAGGTAGGCAGACAGGAGCTGCAGAAGCTCGGCCCATCTCCCGCCCCTTACTGGTGTCTGCTCAAGTCCTCCGGTGCGGGGGCTGCATTGAGCTTCCGCACAGTCGCGGAACATGTGTGTAGGAGTACTCCTCCTCCACTCCCCAGCCCGAGCCCAGCCGGAGGCGGACGAGCCGCGCCAGCCCCAGCGTTCGGGCTTGCTTGCTCCCACCTCCACAGTGGGGCTGCCTCCTCGGCTCCCAATAATTACATCAGCACAATGGGAAGGAGCGCAGCGGCACCCCTCCCCCCCCGGCAGGGCTCTGAATCTTAGCAGCAACAATAAGTGACAGCCATCTTCACATGTCCCTTAGAAGCCAACTCTCATCAAGTACAAAGGACCTGCCCTCATTTACACTTACATCCCCAGAACTTGGCCCCGGGGCCCTGGCAAAACCAACTCCTAGTAATATCTGAGGAAGACCGGATACTATATCAACCATCTGGGAACTACCATTCACCCAACCCCCAGCCTGGGCAGCCATTGGTGTTTTCTCAATGTTACCATCTCTATACATGAGAGACTATAAGGGCAAGCTGCAGCCATCTACGCTCCAGCAGGGGTTCTGAGGCAATCCACAGTCAATCCACAATGGCCAACGGGGGTGGGGGTCATTTTTTTTTTCCACAATATCACGAAAGCTGTAGTGTACTATATCGTGCCCGCCCTGGAGAAACTCAGCGGAAAGGCAGCGAAAAAGGGATAAGTACAAGTGAAAGTAGGGCTGCAGGAGGCGAAGGTGAAGAAAGCTGTATCATTGGCCAAACCCCGCCAGGATGCACACCAAAGAAGGCATCATGATGCAGAGTTATGCCCTCCACTGTAGACCGAGCATAGCAACGCAGGGCACTGGAAGCGCAAGCCTTTTGTCTATTAGCCCCTACTGCTATAGTGGGAGTTCATTAGCTTCGCCAGGGACAAAACTGGACCCACGCACATTAGCTGCTTTGCAACAGTTTAGCTTCACATCCACAACTATGGAAGCAGAGGAAGTCCAAAGCTCTTCGGACATCCCAGGCAACGACTGTGACAGTGCAACCAAATCAGACATTTGCCTTCTCTTCGGTGAAATCAGGTCAATGAAAAATAGCCTCACAGAAACGGGTCTGACCTGCAAACAAAGATGGCGAAAGTTGTCGATCGCTTAGAAGCAGTCAAAAGTAACCAGCAATCGGAAGATATTGCTAACATGCAGTACGAAGCTAGACTCCTAGACCTAGAACAGAAAGAGCGAGGCATTGAATCCAAAGTCGATGACTTAGAGAATCGAGAGCGGCGATCCAACATTCTCATAATAGGTCTAGAAGAGGAAGAAGGGAGAATCCCCCTCCGGCTTGGAAAGCAAAGTAAAAGCCTTAATCTTGACCCTTTACAGCGACACGACTCCCCCAGTGCTCGAGTTCGATAGGGTGCATAGGGCGGGCGGCCTACCGAAAGGGCCCCGCTCAGCCCTCGTCAAATGCCACTATTATGTACAGAGACAAGACATTCTGCAGAAGGCAAGAGAAAGAGACACAATAGAATTTCGGGGGTCGAAAGTAAGACTCTACCAAGACCTATCAGCAATGACATTAGCAAAAAGAAGAGGATGTCGTCCCCTTACGGGCTGGCTGCAGGAGAAGGGAGTGAGGTACCGATGGGGCTACCCCTTCTCACTCACTTTCGAGTACAATGGTGAAGAATTCAGGATAACCTCTGTGGAGGAGGCTGAGCAGGCCCGCTGTCACCTCCAAGGCCCTGCCGTGGGTTCGGACACGGACAGTCGGAGGGAGCCCACAGGCCCGCATCGAGAGTCGGTCAACAAGCCACCAAGACGAGGCCGAGCACAACTAAAATGGAAATATAAACGAATGAATATCCTTAAAGAGTTTGCACCGCTCTTTCATACCATGAGAAGTTATCAAGCTCCATCTTCTTCTAGACCCAACACTGCAGAACCTTTGAGGCAACCTGCCAACTGGGGTCTATCAGAACGATTCGGAGTTCGCGTTCACCTCCAGATGTTTGCTACGCATTGTTCCTTACCTATATACAGGTTGTTTCCTCCTTGCACAAATGTTATAGTTCCAATACTTCCCCCCCGTGAGTATCTGTGCCCCTCCTGCCCCCCTGCCCCCGTGAGTATCTGTGTGCCCCCCTCCTGCCCCCCTGCCCCCCGTGAGTATCTGTGTGCCCCCCTCCTGCCCCCGTGAGTATCTATGTGCCCCTCCTGCCCCCCCTGCCCCCCGTGAGTATCTGTTTGCCCCCTCCTGCCCCCCCTGAGTATCTGTGTGCCCCCTCCTGCCCCCGTGAGTATCTATGTGCCCCTCCTGCCCCCCGTGAGTATCTGTGTGCCCCCCTCCTGCCCCCCTGCCCCCCCGTGAGTATCTGTGTGCCCCCCTGCCCCCGTGAGTATCTGTGTGCCCTCCACCTGCCCCCTGTGAGTATCTGTGTGCCCCCCCTGCCCCCTGTGAGTATCCTTGTGCCCCCCTCCTGCCCCCTGTGAGTATCTGTGTGCCCCCCCTCTGCCCCCCTGCTCCCCATGAGTATCTGTGTGCCCCCCCTCTGCCCCCGTGAGTATCTGTGTGCCCCCCTGCCCCCCGTGAGTATCTGTGCCCCCCCTGCCCCCTGTGAGTATCTGTGTGCCCCCCTCTGCCCCCCTGCCCCCGTGAGTATCTGTGTGCCCCCCCTGCCCCCCGTGAGTGTCTGTTTGCCCCCCCTGAGATTCTGTTTGCCCCCCCGTGAGTATCTGTGTGCCCTCACCCTGCTTGCCCCCCTCTTGCTCTGCGCTCCACCCCCCTCCTCATTTCCGTCCTCTTCAACTTCCCTCCTACTCCCCCCTCCTTTTCTCCCCCCTCTTAGACTTCCGCCTCCTAGCACTTACTCCTATCATCTGTTCCGTGACTCTTGATAGCAGCTTGTCTGTACCCCCCTTTTTGTTCTCCCCCTCCCCTACTTTTCAATTTGTCACTGACTTTTTGCTCAGTAGCGTGTCTTGTTCTCCTTCCCCCCTCCGTCCACTTGCCCCCCCACCCACCCCGCCTCTTGTTACCACCTGCACTGCGTAAATTGTCGTCAGACTTAGTAATGTTACTGCTTGCTCTGTTTTCCTTCCTTTCCATCACCCCTTGCCTTACTTGTTCTATGCACTTGCACTATCAGAAATGTCGACAGGCCTATTATGATAGTTATTTTCACATTCTGTATTGTTTCAAGGACTTTTGCTGAATGTAACTGTATCTTCCTATGTCCCCTCCCTCCTTGAAGCGCTTTGAAACACATTGCGTATAGGCGCTATATAAATAAACTATCATATCATATCATTAAGGGCCCGGAGAGGGCCTTTTTGATCTAGGGCGTCTCGTTTCTTTTTTCTCTCTCAAATGAGAATGCTCCCGGTAGCATCTCATAAGGGGGAGGGAAGATCTGCTCATCTACTCAAGACAATTGGTCTGAACCACATTAAGATTATGCGCACACACTACGCAGCATTGCGACTAATCTACCACTTTACTGCTAAGGGAAGGGATCAAACACTGCAAAACTCACAAGGCAATTGGGCGCCAATTGCTATCTTCCACAGTGGGCATGGCTCGCTCTGACGGCATAGTCTTCGGTTCCCTAAACGTGAAAGGCTTAAACTCACCGCAGAAAAGGTCAATGCTAGCACGACAGTTTGATCAATCTAAACTCGATGTCCTTTTCATACAAGAATCAAAATACACTAGTGGTGGAGAAAGGAAAATCTCGGGGAAAGGAATCGGGGAGGCGATCTGGGCATCTAGTCCCCAGAAGAAAGGCGGGGTGGTCATTCTGTTGAGGAAATCCTTGGGAATTCAGATAGAACATGTATATAAAGACACTCAAGGGAGATACATTGCACTCAAGGGTAAAATAAGAACTCATCCCATCACACTCTGCTCAGCCTAGGCACCCAACCAGGGACAATCTAACTTCTTTGAACCCCTGTTTGATTTTCTAGAAAACTGGAGAGAATGCACACTGGTTTGTGGAGGGGACTTTAATGTGGCGGCTGAACGAGAGCGAGACTGGCACCCGCTACAACAGAACACACTACCCCTAAGCAGTCTCCAAGGAAATAGATTCCTTAGCCAATTGAGGGAACACCACCTAATAGTCACCTGGCGCACAACACATCCGGAAGGAAGGTCCCACACTTTTTTTCATCCCCACACCGTACATTCTCAAGAATCGATTACCTCTTGTTAGGAGCAGAAAATGAAAGCAATGTCCTAGGAACCTCCATCCAAGTAGTGGCTTGGTCAGACCACGACTTATGCACTTTAGATCTAGACCTGGGCCCTCTTAAAACCCCTGATCGTAGATGGCGGTGTAACGACTTTCTGTGCAGAGATCCAATATTTAAAGAAACCCTTTCTGAAGCCATCACAGATTATTTTGAAGCGAATGACACAGGCGGAATGTCACTGAACACAGTCTGGTAGGTACGATAAGGGGAATCTTAATATCGGAGGGAGCGGCAAAGAAAAGGCTTAGGCTACTCAGGGAAGGAGAGCTAAGGGTAGGCATTGCTCAGCTGGAAAGAACCCTGAGGGAACACCCCACCAATACTGAAGATACAGTTATGAGCATTAAAAAGATGAGGGAAGATCTAAGGGATATATGGATACCAAAGCACTTATGCAACTTAAATATCTTAAGCAAAAATTCTTCGAGAAGGGAGACAAAGCCCACAACATGTTAGCCAACAGACTCTGAAAGCAGAGAGCAGACAGAGCGGTGTTTAGAATTAATGACGAGTCTGGATCCTCCCTCACAAACCCACAAGATATAGTTGACTGCTTTTCAAGATCCTAATCAAAGCTGTACTTGGCTGAGGACAGTAGCTCCCCGTTAACTATTGAATATTTAGCTACCCTCCCCCGCCCATCAATAGCTGAAGACCACTTGGACATGCTAAACGCTCCAATTACCATAATAGAAGTGCAAGGAGCCATTTCAGCCCTTAAGGCGGGCTCAGCACCCGGGCAAGATGGATATACACCAGCCTTCTATAAAGCGAACTCTAATACACTCTCCCCCTTTCTTGCTAAACTGTTCAACTCAATCTTAGTGTCCGGGCAAGCCCCCAAGTCCTTTACTGAATCCATAATTATCGTCATCCCCAAGGAAGGGAAAGACTCTTTAGAATGTGCTTCATACCGCCGAATCGCCCTAATAAATGTGGACGCTAAGATCTATTCCAGTATCCTAGCCGGCCGCCTAGCTCTAGTTCTCCCCCAACAAGTCCACTCTAATCAAGTAGGATATGTGAGAGGTAGGCAAGGGGCAGATAACATCAGAAAGACCTTAGACCTCATGGCCACCCTCCGAGAGGCAGGGGACGACCCACTCCTACTTTCAGTAGATGCCGAAAAGGCATTTGACCGTGTGGAATGGCCCAATCTAAGAGCGGTTCTGCATTGGGTGGGGCTGGAAGCAATGTGGATACAGGGGGCAAAGGAGCTGTCCCAGTCGGCCCAAGCTAAAGTTTCTATTAATGGAGTTTTCTTCAGTCTTTTTAACCTCACACGAGGCACGAGGCAAGGCTGCCCGCTTTCACCCCTTATCTACGCCCTGGTGGTAGAGCCTTTCACTCAAGCCATTTGGTCTAATACCATGATTAGAGGCATCCCCCAAGGGGGTAAAGAATATAGGTTAGCCATGTTCGCCGACGATATCCTGCTGTACCTCACCCGACCATTGGATTCCATCCCTGCCTTCTTCCGAGAGTTGTCACGCTACGGCGTCCTTTCAGGTTTTCAGGCTAATCTCCAAAAAACCATATCAGTCCCCCTAAAAAAGAATGTCGAACTACTGGCACTCCTAAAAACGAACTGGAACTTCCAGGTACAAACAGACTCCGTCAGGTATCTGGGGGTAAATATCACAGTCTCCCTCTCAGACCTCTTTGAGGCCACCTATACCCTCTTATGCAAGAACATCCAAAAGGATATCAATAGATGGCTTAAATTACCCCTGTCATGGGCAGCACACTTCACCACCATATAAATTAACATTTTACCAAGATTTTTGTTTTTGTTTCAATCCCTCCCAATTATCATTCCAGAATCTTTCCTGACTGAGTTGAAACACGTTCTACTGGGAATCCTATGGGCTGAGAAAAAAACAAGGATCCAATACACTATGTTAGTACAGCCCAAGGTTGGGGGAGGAATGGGATACCCAGATCTAGAACAGTATTACAGAACTTCACAACTTCGTATACTCCCAGACCATTTGTGGGAGAATGCCGAAAAACAGTGGGTAACAATAGAAAATGATATTTTCGCACCGTTACGCTGGGAGAATGGCTGTGGGTCCCACTATCTGCAATGACGCAACGAGTAAAAGAACACCCTGTCTTCAAAGTGTTGTGGTCCCTCTGGTGCCCGGTCCGAGCCATCCAAGGTTTAACAACTTGTCCATCCCCCCTTAGCTGCATTTGGTCCCCCCCATTCGAGACTTGTTGAATGAAGTACAGAGGTTCCAGCACGGTACGAAGCTGGACTCACTCGAGCCGGGCAGCTATGGAAAAAAGGTTCATTTGTCACCTTGGAAGAATTTAAATGCGACCTACAAGGTTCAGGAGTATCCCCCATGCTTTACCTTCAGCTAAGAAGTGCCTTGAACGACACCCGTTTGGGAGACTCCCTAAAGCACACTCTGACACCGTTCAAGCAAATATTAAGCACCGCCCCAGTCATCGAAAGGTCTCATAGCACGAATATATAAGTCATCAATCTCCAGAGGTCACCTCCGGCGCCTGTCGTCAGAGGTTAAGTGGGAATTGGAGTTGGCAATAGCGTCCCAACCAGAGATATGAGGGATATATAAAGGGGGGTATGGGCATCATCAATTTCCATGCAATATAAAATGCACAATGCACGACTACTGATGAGATGGCACTACACTCCCTCACGCCTGTCCAAAATGTTTCCAGGAACATCGCCCTACTGCTGGAGAGGCTGTGGAGAACACTGCGATTACTGGCACCAATGGTGGAAATGTAGTAGGGCCCAGATGTACTGGAAGGAAGTTCTGGGATGGATCCAGGCCATAGACAGGGTTTTCAGGGAGCTATCACTGTTACTGGTTCTGTTTGGGGTTGAATCTGATGGGGAAGTATCATATGAGTCAATGACATACATGCCACGCAATTTGTTATTAGCTGCTAGAGTGTGCTTGACCATTAAATGGAAATCACCTGTGCTCCCCTCAAAAAGAGAATGGTTAATCAAGGCACATGCTATTTATGAAATGGAAAGCCTCACAGCCGCAATGCATGAATCCTGCAGAAGAACAAGTTACTTACCAACTGTAACGTTCTTTCGACTGGATGTCCCTCCCACATATTCCTCATCTTATGATATTCGTATCATGGCAGCTTCGCTGCTTCGGAAAAAAAAAAAAAAAAATCGCAAGAGGGCACTGTGCACGAGGTCGTGGCGTCGATGTCCCTCGACGGGCTCCCCATCGTGTCGACGTCACCATCAGTATAAATAGCTTGTGCTGCGCCCATTGGCTTCAGTTCTGTTTTAAGTGGAAATATTTGAGGAACACCGGGCATGCCTATGGACAGATAGACTCTTCGTGAGAGGAAAGTGTAAGGAACGTAAACTGTACTGTGGGGTAGGATGGGAGGGGCGATGAGGAATACGTGGGAGGAACATCCAGTCGAAAGAACGTTACAGTTGGTAAGTAGTTGCTCTTCGAATGGATTGTGTCCTCCCACATATTCCTCATCTTATGATAGACCCCCATAGCAGTGGTAATTTTGGAGGTGGGAGTACTAGTTATTGTCTTCATGGACGGAATGAAGTACCGCCTTGGCAAATAAACCCTCATTAGAGGAAGAAGCATCTAAGCAATAATGCTTGATGGAGGTATGCATTGATGCCCATGTTGCAGCCGAGCAAATGTCTTTTGCAGGGACTCCCCTCTTTAAAGCCGCAGAAGTAGCCATTCCCCTAGTGGAGTGAGCTCGTAGCCCTTCCGTGCAGTCTTTTCCTGCTAATCTGTAGCATTCCAATATAGCCAGAATGATCCAGCGGGATATAGTTTGTCACTGCTAACCCCAATTTACGGCCTGTATAACCCACAAAGAGTTGATCATCTTGACGTAATTCTGACATTCTTGAAATGTAAAAACTGAGGGCCCTCTTGGGGTCCAGTCTATGCAATCTCTCCTCTTCTTTGCCCAAATGAGGAGGAGGATAGCATGTTGGTAAAATAATTTTCTGTGACAAATGGAAGTCAGAAACTACTTTCGGTAAGAAATATGGTTTAACCTTAAGAACTACATTGTCCTTGTAAAAGATGGTATATGGAGGTTTACATGAGAGAGCCTGTAGTTCACTAAACCTGCGGGCTGATGTTAATGCCACAAGAAGGAAGTTTTTAAACTAAGTTTAAATCCCAAGTTGGGACATGAAACGGTACTGGTGGATATACATGGTAAGTCCTTTCAGGAACTGAATGATTAATGGAATTTTAAAGTAAGAAACTTCTTCCGAGGAGCTCTTAAAAATGGACAGCGCAGCAAGATATCCTTTAATTGTTCCAATCTGGAGGCCCAGATTGGCTAGATGTAACAGGAAAGAAAGCACCATTGGGGTGCCACATTGAAAAGGGTCCACATCCTTATCTTTGCACCAGTTACTGAACTTGTTCCAACAACACCGGTACAAGTATTTTGTTGCTGGCCTTCAGGCCGAGAGCAAAATCTCCATTACGTCATCTGGAAGATCCCAATCGTTGTATCTCAACCTCTCAGAAACCATGCGTGAAGTTTGAATGTCTTGACCTCTGGATGGAGAACCCGACCTTCCTCTTGCGAGAGAAGAGCCTCTCTTTGCGGAAGACGTATTGGAGGGCAGATGGACATGTCCAGATGGTCCGGGTACCACGTCCTCCTTGCCCAATCAGGGGCAATTAGGATCATGATTTTCCTGAACTTTCTCAACCTCCTGATTACTAGTATTACAGTAGGGGGAAATCCCAGTCCACCACAAACGTGTCTCCTAGAGCTCCTCTCGGGGGAAATTCCCTTGAGCAATACTGTTCGCACTTCCGGTTTACCGTGGTCACGAACAGATCCACTTGAGGGTTTCCCCAAAGGGTGAAGATCTCCAGAACGACTTCCTGAGCTAGCTCCCACTCATGGGAGACTGTGCTCTGCCTGCCCAGAGTGTCTGCCTCCGTGTTCTGCTCTCCGGCTAGGTGAACTGCCGACAGAGAGATTCCTTCTCGCATTGCCCAGAACCAGAGCTGCATTGCTTCTCTGCACAGTGGTAGTGATCCTACATCTCCTCTTTTGTTGAGGTAGTACATGGCCACTGTGTTGCCTGTCATTATCAGGACATTCTTTCCCTGTACAGAGGGCAGAAAGGCCTTCAGCACTATTCTGATTGCCCTCAGCTCCAATAGGTTGATGTATAGTTTGGACTCTGATGGAGACCAACATCCACTGATTGTCAGATCGTTGGTGTGGGCTCCCCACCCCGTGAGTGAGGCGTCCGTTACTACTGTTATCTCCGGCCATGGTTGCCAAAAAGATTCTCCCTTGAGAATGTTGTCGTTGCAAGCCCACCATAGTAGATCCTGAGCAACTGCGCTCGGGACTTGCAGAAGATCTGACATACTCCCCGAGAACTGGGACCACTGAGTTCTGAGTGCCCATTGAAGGGATCTCATTCTTAGTCTGGCCTCTGGCACCAGAAAAATGCAGGATGCCATGAGGCCAAGCAACCTCAGAAAATCGAAGGCCAGCACATGCTTGGCTTTCTGGAATTTTGTTACCATCTGCTGAATGTGGAGAGCTCTTACCTCGGGAGGCGAGGCTTTGCCCGAGTAAGTGTCTGTCATGATGCCTACCCCCGGGCATCCGGATCGAGTCCATCAGCCCCGGGAGCAGCCATCCAGATACTCATTAAAACCCCAACAGCCCCGGCTGGGGGCTGTTTGGATTCAGTCCTGGCGCCTTAGGCGCCAGGCTCATCATACAAATCAGTCCTGGCGCCATAGGCGCCAGGCTCATAGACTTTACTTACCTTATGCAGACCATGCTGCAAATAAGTCCAAGCCAACGTGAGCCCTGGATGGGACTATTTTATTACAGGGACTATTTTTTACTCGGGTGTGGTTCTGGGGAATTTCTTACCTGGGACTACTTTGCAGGCTATTTAAACCACGCCCGAACAGCAGCTCATGCTTCGTGTTATTCTGCATCCAGCAGCGTAACACTCACCGTGTCTGCAAGTCAGCATCCAGTCTTCTGCCATGCCCGCCTCGAATCCGGAGCTCCTAGACAAAAGGAAAAGGAAGGAGAAGAGGTTAGATCACGGACATTATTTGATTCCTTACCTGATTCCGGACCCAGCACATCTCCGAGCCTGGAAAGGACATTATTTCAGCACGCGTCGCTTCGCCAGCAGCAGCGCCGCCTTATACTCACCAGTCCACCGCATCTTTCAACTCGGCGCTGGCGCCATCATTTTCTTAGTCGAAACCCAGCACCTGGGTGAAAACAAAAGGAATAACAAGGTGAGCCGAGAAAACCGACAAAGACAATCTCTTTGCCACCATAGGCTTACCTGCTTTACCACCGGAGGTATTATCCTTTAATTCGCAGCATCTTTCCATGCCGCACCTATAAAAGGGAGAGAAAACAGCAAGTTAAACTCATGCAACTTTTAGCGGACAGTGTTTGGTAATACAGACTCTTACCTGAACACCATCAGCTGCCTCCAGCCATTATTCTTTTGGACCCAGCTGCAACCTAACGAGGGAATGGAACAAGAGTGAACATCGGACATATTGAACTCTTTGAACTTTATAGACACTGGAGTCAATATTCCTCCGGAACTCCTCCAGTACCTTCAAACCAGTGAAGTAACTGGTATCTACGCGCCCCTGCATGCCATGCAGGTGTCACGCTCACCTGATTCCCACGGAGGCGCAGGTCTGGCTTCGAGTGCTGATGCTTCTTCAATGGTGAAGCGCAGGACTCTGAGGATGGACAGGTAGGGCCCCTCTACTCTGGCTTCTCTGGCTCGCAGGAATATTCCCCTTAGGGTCTGGATGGATGAGTTCTCCATCCTGCTTCTGATGCAGGGGCGCGTTGAAACCCAGTTACTTCACTGGATTGAGGTTTGATGGGAGTTCAAATAAGCTTGACTATTCAGGTAAGGCGCTGTAAGAGTTCTGTAGCAAGTTCAAAAGTTCAAGCTTAATAATAATGTTCATTGTCTTATTGCAGCAAGCGCTAACGCTTATGTCTTTTTCCCCTTAGGGGCCGGGGTTCGAAATGCCGGAGATACGGCGCCAACCCGAAGTGAAACGTGCAGTTCCAGTAAATGACAGGTAAATTCTGGATGAGCGTTCGGGTAATGTCTTTGCATTCGCTCATTCAATGCCTTTGTCTTTTTTCCCCATAGGGGCCGGGGTCCGGAATGCCAGGAAGCGGCAGGACCCGAAATGAAATGGGAATGACCCAACAGGTAAGTCTTAGAAGGAAATTGAGCTTTTCCTATTCCCTTCCTTCTCTCACCTTGTGTTCTTGTCTTTGTCTCTCTAGGCTCTGGGAAGTGGCTGCGGATCCGGATGATCGCTGCTGAAGATGGAGGTGCCCAGGAAAGGTGAGTGAAATGCAGCGCTGCAGCGATCGAAGTGAAATGCTTTTAAAATGATGTCTTCCCTTTCAGGATCGTCGGTGTGAAGTATCTGTGATGCAGCTTTAGCAGGTAAGGTCTTCTTTCTCTCCAATTCTCTCTTAGCAGGTGACCCAGGATGCTGACAGGCGTGGCTAAAGTCCAGATGCAGGAGCTGACACGGTGAGCGTCCAGCTGCGAGGAGCAGAACAACGCGAAGCGTGAGTTGCTGATCGGGCGTGGTTTAAATAGCTTTGGAAGAAGTTCCAGGTATGTATCCTTCCACCGATCAGGTATGTATCCTTCCCCGACCACACCCAGGTGGAAAGTAGTCCCACAGGTAAAGTAGTTCCATTCAGGCCTCAAGAGGGCCTGGATGTAGCAGCATGGTCTGCATCAGGTAAGTGCACATTAAAACACTTGAACACATGTCTAGCTTTATGAGCCTGGCGCCTAAGGCGCCAGGACAGGGGTCCAACATGAGCCTGGCGCATAAGGCGCCAGGACTGTGTCCAAAGGGCCCCAGCTTGGGCCCGCTGGCACTTCCCTGGGGGGAATGATGCCTGCCTCTGGGGTTGCTGGGTCGGACCTGGCTCCTTGGAGGTAGGCATCATGACAGCAGGATGGAGAGATCATCATTTAAAAACATAAGGTGAGGTTACCAAGAGGGGATATCGGAGGTGATTAATGGGGAGAACGAGAACAGTTGGGGGGGGGGGCATCACTAAAGTCCATGGGTGGATAAATCCCTTTCTCCACTTGCAGGAGAATACTTCTACAAGTCCAGCAGACAAGATTAGGCGGGCCAGTCCAGACTGTCATCTCTTCACTACGCATCACGTTGGTGGAGACCGCAGCTGTCTGGGTCCGATCGACGCCCCTGTGGGAACCAGGTGAGCGTTACAGTGTCCAAGACTGCTCCGATAAACTGCAGTTTTTGGGATGGTATCATGTGGGACTTCTTGAAATTGAGGGAGAATCCCAGATTGTGAAAGAAGTAACAAGTGATCGACAGATGTTTTTATTCGGGAGAACATGCTCTGATCAACCAGTTGTCCAGGTAGGGGTAGACGTGAATCCCCCCTCTCCTGAGACTCGCCACTACCGTCATAAACTTGGTGAAAACCCTCGGGGCGGAGGTCAGCCTGAATGGCAGAACTCGAAACTGATAGTGTGAACCGCCAACCGCGAACCTCAGGTACTTTCTGTGCTTGAGATGTATTGGCACATAAAAGTAAGCACCGTGAAGGTCCAATGATACCACCATTCTTGAAGTTGGAGAGCCTGAAGGATCTGAGAAAGTGTTACCATCTTGAACTTGTCCTTCCTGAGGAACTTGTTCAAGTTTCTAAAGTCCAAGATGGGTCTCAATCCTCCGTCCTTCTTTGGGATGAGGAAATAAGGGGAGTACCAACCCTTGTTCCTCTCCGCCAGAGGTACATGTTCTATTGCACCTTTCTCCAGCAGGTTTAAAATTTCCTGCAAAAGGAGCGGGTCTGGAATTTTGATAGAGTTGGCTCCTGGTGGATGATCGTGAGGCCTTTTTAGGAAGGGAAGGCAGTAACCTTGAGCTACTGTTTCCAGTGCCCAAGCATCTGAAGTAATGCCTCGCCATTCTTTCAGATGCTGAGAGATTCTGCCTCCCACTGGTGTTTTGTATGATAAGGCCTCAGAGTGATTTGGAGGTGGGTGCAGGAGCGGCTGAGGGTAAAGATTCCGTTCCTGAAGATGGCTTTGTAGTCTTTCCTCGTCCACCACGAGTGACATTTATTTTGCCCCTTTGAAAGGCCTGTCCCCTTCCTCTACCAAAAGAGGAGTAGTATCGAAAAGGACGACCCCTCCAGGAAGATGAGCCCAAATAGGGTTTCTGAGGCTGTCGCATGGAGGCACTAAGGGATTTAGCTGTCGCTTTTGAGGTCTGTAGTTTTTCTAGGCTCTTATCAGCCTTACTACCAAACAGCCTCAAGCCATCAAAAGGCATGTTGAGAAGCCTGGCCTGCACATCTGGTGCAACCCCCGACTTTCTCAACCACGCAAATCTGCATAGCAATGTGCTAGATGCCATGGATCTGCTAATACTATCAGCAGTAGCCAGTGCAGACTGGAGACATTCCCCCATTGCCTCCTTCCCGTCTTTGACTATATCCAGGAAGCCTTCCCTTTCCTCGCCTTCCGGAATATGTTCAGCCCCAACCGAAATGCATTCCCACAGGGTATTTGTGAACCTGGCCAGGGTACAGGTGACATTGGTTGACTTCTAGGCCATACTACCCGAAGTAAAAACCTTACGGCCCAAGCATCAACCTTCTTATCCTCCCTATCCGGAGGTATGGTTGGGTATGCCGTTTGTCTCAAAGTAGTTGCAGCCTGAATAACCAGACTTTCTGGAGTGGGGTGTCTAGTCAGGTACTCAGGATCAGAAGTAGAAGTTATTTACTTCTTTGGAAAATTGCTGTTAATCGCAGCAATGTTATCAGGGGTTTCCCAGTTCTTTTCCACTGTCCTCTGAAGAGCCCTATGGAAAGGGAGAACTGGATCTTTCTGGGAGCCCCAAACTATTATATCTGTCATATCATCCTGTTCAAAAGTGGGTGAGGCTCTTACCCAGCTCATGTATTCTACCACTCTGTTCATCAAACTCCTGTACCCTGAATCTGCATGCTCTGCAGGATCAGGTCTAGCAAACTCCAATTCAGGTGATGTGTCAATGCCACTAGCAGAATGTAGAGTCTCGCACAGCTCTCTCATCTTTGATTCAGGGTCTATAAGTTCCTCTGGAACCTGTCTAGTGCCATATTGCACTCCAAAAGGAGATATATCCTCATCCTCTGAGCCAGTTTCTTCGAAAATTGAAGACATAAAAGTCTGACTTTGGTAAGGGTGTAAACCTCCTCTCTTCCTCTTGATTTTTTAGCGAAGGAATGGAGGGTTTCTTCGAAGGTGTCGAAGGAATCTTCGACGAACTCGATGAAGTCTTCGACAAAGGCGTCGAAGATACTTTAGGCTGTCGAAGCTGTTGGCGCCGATGGCGTTGATGAAGTTGCACTTCATTTCGACAACTTCTGCTTTTTATGAGGTATCAGCGAAACACTCGACTCTCGAGGATCTCTCAGCGATTTGTCGACTCGAGTTTTACGGGTTTCACCCATACTACTGGGTTTTACCACAGTAGTTCCCGACTTCCCTGTGTCGTCCAATGGAGTGACCGGGGTCTGGCTCTTTTGTGGTTTCTTTGAGGGGGTTGAGGCTGCATTCTCAAAGACCTCCATCATTTTTCTTCTAAAATGTTCTCATTTTCTTGGGGAATCCGATTTTGTAGGACATCAAACCAATTCAGTCGATGTATCAAAGGATGACGAAGGAGATCTGTCTCCTTTTAACTTTTTAGAAGATGACGAAGATCATCTCCATCTACTACGAGATCAGGATCTCTTTGAGTGTTTTTTGTGACGTTCCGATTCTTTTGATTTTTTATGCCTTTTTTCGACGACGCCTTCGAAGTGGCCTTTGACGCCTCCCGCCCCACCGCTAGTTTACCTTTCTTCTCATGGAGGGCCTTCTCCGTCATCGACTGACAGGAGCCACAGTCGCTGGTTCGATGATTTGAACCCATCCTGGACCAAAGACAGATGCGGTGAGGATCGGTGATAGACATCTTCGAACCGCAATCAATACACTTCTTAAACCCAGTCTTGGGTGTAGAAGCGGTAGATGATGATGACATTTTCTGACAGCCTTTCATCCTTTCTGAGGTCAATAAATGATTTCCAATTTCGGTTGGGTGATAATTGTATGTAAATATGTTCCATGTACAGCGCTTTAGCAAAGGCGCTATGTAAATAACAAATCATTAACTCTGTCCATCCGGAATTTGACCATCAGATTACATAAAGAATTTGGCACAGAGTCCTTACCTCTCTGCACTGTTGTAGAATAACATTGGCATGCCATTAGGCAGTACTAGTTCCAGGAAAATAGGACTTTCAGTAAACATCAAAAGACAAATCTGCTATCAAACCTCAAAACATGCAATACAATTAATGTTTGCTTTATTGTGTAATTGGGTAGGTTGTTGTGTCTTAAAAAATCAAATGTATACAGAGATCAAATGGCCAGACCTTAGAGAAATAATGAAAGGCGTATTGTGTGACTTATCGCTCTGTATTATATGAACATCGCCTTCTGCAACATGTTTTAGGAAGTGAACCACCTGTAGAGTGGCTGGGAAAATCCTTCTATCCTTCTAATCATGGTTTACTGAAATCCTACTGCTACTGCAAAGCTTTTCTGATTTGAGTGAGCATGGACATTTTGACTGGTCACTATCAATGGTATATTAGTTATATCTTCGAATATCTTGCATTGCTGAGGCAATTAACTGTTCCTGTTCTATGTGGGTGATTCTACCACTGCTGAATTGGTGAGGCACATGCTGGGCATGTTCTTTGTGACACAAATTTGGACTGCTGAGTCCTGTGATGTTCCAGTTATGTGGTTGTAGCTTGTACTGCTGTGGGTAGGGCCTCGATTTACCTCCTCAATGCGGGGGTGCTTGCACTGCTCCATCCCATGCAGTTCTTTTCTCTATGCAAGTGGAACTTAATACTGTTGTGACCCACAATGTACCTGCTCCAAGTGTAATAATCTTGCATTGTTGAGACTCGCAATGTCTAGTGCTCCACGTCACACAGCCAGCGTCAACCCTCCACCAACACACACTCGATCCACACCCCCCACATCAGCCCCTCCTCCTCACCACCTACTCCTCTTCCTCGAGAACGCAGCGTCCCCTTGACATTGAGGTCTTACGAAGATAGCCGCACCACACAAACTCTGCACAACTCGAAGCCCCCACCTCTTCACCTGTGAATCCCTCTCACCCTACCTACCAGAACGCCATCTCCCACTCTCAGCTCCCCCTCGACCCCCACCCACGACCTCCCCTTTGAAAACCTTTCCTGTCTCTCAAAGTAGTACGTCTTGCCCTTTCTATAACCGCCGCCTCATCCTCTTTCCCCTCTGACCCTCCTACCCTCTCTCACACACCCTGGCAGTCACACCCAGAAAATGCAGAAAAAGTGACCGGCCCTCTCCCTCGACTCTCCATACCTCACCAATTCTTCATCGGTCCAACCTCCAATCCTTCCGCTCCCCTGCCATCAGACCCTCCCCTCTCCCTGTCTTCACCCCCTTGAACTCGACTTCTCACCCAGTACTCCTAAACCCCTAGTGCCCGACAGACTCAAACCCCACACAACTTCCATGACCCCAAACTCCTCACATGCACCACTCTCCACCCCCCCTTCTGCTGATCCTCACCCCCTCCCCTCTCGCATACCTACCACCGACCGCCTACTCTTCCCGCACCCCATTAAGCTAACACACTCCCCCTTTGTTAGGCAGAATTATATGCAGTACCCTTTGGGAACACCACACACATTTAAGACTACAAGTGACAGTACAAATTCACCTTTGGTACAATCCTGTCCTACACAGTAAAAGTGGTAGCGATGGCTGAGCAGCCAGACTTATCTCAAGAGCAAGTGAGCAGTATCAAATAGTTACACAAAGGACAGCAATTACTATGATTCAAACAAACACTGACTCAAGGTTTCTGAGTAAGAGAATATACATTTATTTACACATCAGTTGTATGACATTTCACTAAAGTAAAGCAGTTGAAAAGAACAAGTTACTTCTTACCTTGTAACGTTCTTTCGACGGGATGTTCCTCCGACGTATTCCTCATCTTAGATATCTCCTTCCAGCTCTGCTGGCCTCGGAAAATGTTTTCTCTAGAGGGCGCTGCTCGTCGACGTCCTCCAAGTCGATTTCCTTCGACAGCCGCCGTATCGACGTCGAAGTCATCCTGCCTATAAAGGCCGCGCGCAGCGTCCGTTGCTCAGTTCCGTTTTGTAGCCCACAATAATACTTTCTGGACTAACTAATCACCCTGAAGGAGCGTAAGATGCAACAACAAGGGAAGTAGAACTGCGGGGATGGATGGGAGGGTCGATGAGGAATACGTCGGAGGAACATCCCGTCGAAAGAACGTTACAAGGTAAGAAGTAACTTGTTCTTCGAAGGGATTGTGTCCTCCGACGTATTCCTCATCTTAGATAGGCTCCCATAGCAGTATTCTATTATCGGAGGAGGGAGTACTGACTTCACGCTGTCTTCTATTGATGAATAGAATGCAGTACAGCCCTTCCAAACCTAGTCTCTTGACTGGAGGAGGAATCCAGATTGTAAAAACGTGTAAAGGTATGGACAGACGACCATGTAGCGGCCGCACATATGTCTTTAACCGGCACGCCTCTTTTGAGGGCCGATGAAGCTGCAATACCTCTGGTCGAGTGAGCCCTAAGGTTTTGAGGGGGCTCCTTCCCTGCCAGTTTATAACATTCCAGAATGGCTAGAATGATCCATCTGGAAATGGTCTGCTTAGTTATTGGTAACCCCAGCTTGTGACCTGTGTAACCTACAAACAGCTGGTCTGCCTGTCTTATCCTGGCTAGTCTACTAATGTAAAAACTTAAAGCCCTCCTAGGGTCTAGCCTGTGTAACCTCTCTTCCTCTTTCCCCGGGTGAGGAGGAGGATAGAAAGATGGTAGGGTAATCTTCTGAGTGATATGGAATTCAGAAACCACCTTTGGGAGGAAATTAGGCTTCACTTGCAGGACAACTTTGTCTTTGTGAAATATAGTATGAGCGGGTTTACAAGAAAGAGCTTGTAATTCGCTCACCCTTCTAGCAGATGTAAGTGCTATTAATAAAACAGTTTTAAGGGTAAGGAATCTTAACGAACAAGAATGGAGAGGTTCGAAAGGTGTACCCATCAGGAAAGTTAGTACTAAGTTTAAATCCCATAGGGGAACTTGGAATGGTCTTGGGGGATAAACATTGGTTAATCCCTTTAGAAACTGTATTACCAAGGGTAATTTGAAATAGGATGGTTCTTCCGCAGTACGCTTAAAGATGGATAGCGCTGTGAGATAGCCCTTTATGGTGCCAACTTGAAGGCCTGAATTTGCCAAATATAGTAGGAAGGACAAAACCATTGGTGTACCACATGAAAAAGGGTCGATATTCTGTTCTCTACACCAGCTGCAAAATCTGTTCCAACGGCAGCGGTATAAAGACTTTGTTGCTGGCCTCCTTGCCGAAAGCAACACCTCCATAACATCATCAGGGAGGTCCCAATCCTTGTACTCAGCCTTTCAGAAGCCAAGCGTGAAGGTTGAGGGTTTTGATGTCTGGATGGAGAACCTGACCTCCCTTCTGTGAGAGTAGGTTCTCTCTGAGTGGAAGTCGAATTGGAGGGCAGATGGACAAGTCTAGAAGGTCCGGGTACCACGTTCTCCTGGCCCAATCCGGGGCAATTAGGATCATGGTTCGCCGGAATCTTCTCAACCTCCTGATCATTTGAGGAATGACAGGGACCGGTGGGAACGCGTACAGAAGCGGAAACTCCCAGTCCACTATGAACGCGTCTCCCAGAGCTCCTCTCGGGGGAAATTCCCTTGAGCAGAACAGGTCGCATTTCCTGTTTAGGCTGGTGGCGAACAGATCTACCTGAGGGGTTCCCCAAAGGGCGAAGATCTCTTGAAGGACTTCCTGAGCTAGCTCCCACTCGTGGGAGACTGTGTTCTGCCTGCTCAGAGCGTCCGCTGTCAAGTTCTTCTCTCCAGCTAGGTGAACTGCCGATAGAGAGATTCCTTCTTGGATTGCCCAAAACCAGAGCTGCATCGCCTCTCTGCACAGGGGTAGTGATCCTACGCCTCCTCTTTTGTTGAGGTAATGCATGGCCACCGTGTTGTCCGTCATTATCAGGACGTTCTTCCCTTGTACAGCTGGCAGGAACGCCTTCAGCGCAAGTCTGATGGCTCTCAGCTCTAACACGGTGATGTGTAGTCTGGACTCTGATGGAGACCAACGACCGCTGATGGTCAAGTCGTTGGCGTGGGCCCCCCACCCCGTGAGTGAGGCATCCGTGACTACTGTTATCTCCGGCCAGGGTTGCCAAAACTGTTCTCCTTTCAGAATGTTCTCCTGACAGGCCCACCACTGAAGGTCTCGAGCCACCCTGCCGGGAATCTGAAGAAGATCTGTCATTCTCCCTGAGAATTGTGACCACTGAGTCCTCAGTGCCCACTGGAGGGATCTCATTCTCAGGCGAGCCTCTGGCACTAGGAAAATGCAGGATGCCATGAGGCCTAGCAACCTCAAAAAGTCGAAGGCTGGGAGACGTTGGGCATGCTGGAACTTGGTAACCATCTGCAGAATATCTTGAGCCCTCACCTCTGGTGGCGAGGCTTTTCCCAGGGAAGTATCCAGGATCGCTCCTATGAACTGGAGTCTCTGCGATGGTATCATTTGTGACTTCTTTAAATTGAGGGAGAAGCCCAGTCTGTGAAGGAAGTGGCACACGTGATTTAGCTGGATCTGAGCTTGTTCTGGAGAAACAGCCCTGATCAACCAATCGTCCAGGTAGGGGTAGACGTGAATCCCTTCCCTCCTTAGACTTGCAGCCACTACCGACATTAACTTGGTGAAGACCCTCGGGGCGGAGGTCAGCCCAAATGGCAGCACTCGAAATTGATAGTGAGAGTTGCCAATTGCGAACCTCAGGTATTTCCTGTGTTTGAGATGGATAGGCACATGGAAATAAGCGTCCTGAATGTCCAGAGATACCAACCAGTCCTGGAACTGAAGGGCCTGGAGGATCTGAGAAAGAGTGACCATCTTGAATTTGTCTTTTCTGAGGAATTTGTTCAATTCTCGCAAGTCCAAGATGGGTCTCATTCCTCCGTCTTTCTTTGGAATGAGAAAGTAAGGGGAGTACCAGCCCTTGTTCCTCTCCGCTACAGGTACCGGTTCTATGGCACCTTTCTCTAGCAGGTCCCAAATTTCCTGCAATAGGAGCGGATCTGGAGCTTTCTGAGAGCTGATCCCCGGTGGATGACTCTGAGGTATACGTAGGAAAGGCAGGCAGTAACCTTGGGCAACTGTTTCCAATGCCCAAGCATCTGACGTGATAGCCTGCCATACCGTCAGATGTTGAGTCAACCTGCCTCCTACAGGTGTCCTGTGAGAGAAGTCCTCAGAGTGGTTTTGGGGCGGCTGATGCAGATGCCGATGGTAAAGAGGCACCTGCTGTTGCTGCGGCTTTTGAATATCTACCCCGTCCACCTCGGGTAGTTCTTCTTTGAGCCGGTCGTCCTCTACCTCTTCCGAATGCGGAGTAGAAGCGAAAGGACTTGCCCCTCGCAGAGGTTCCTGTGGGACGAAAAGGAGTCTGACGGATTGCAGCTCCTAGGAATTTTGCTGCTGCTTTTGAAGTTTGCAGTTTCTCTAAACTGTCATCCGCCTTTTTCCCGAACAAAGAAGAGCCATCGAATGGCATGTTCAAGAGCCTGGCTTGCACATCTGGGGCAAAACCAGACTTTCTCAACCAAGCGAATCTCCTGGTTGATGTACTTGCCGCCATTGCTCTGCTGATACTGTCAGCCGAATCAATGCCCGTCTGGAGGGATTCGCACATAGCGTCTTTACCGTCCTGTATAATATTCAGGAACGCATACCTTTCTTCTCCCTCCGGGATGCAGTCAGCCGCTGTAGAAGCACACTCCCAAAGTGTATGGCTAAACCTAGCAAGGGTGCAAGTAGCATTAACAGATTTTAACGCCATGCTACATGCTGAAAAGACTTTCTTTGCCATAGCATCATATTTTTTATCGTCCCTGTCCTGTGGGACGGTAGGATAAGCCGTCTTGACATCGGTAGAGGATGCTGCCTGTACCACCAGACTTTCTGGGGATGGGTGTTTAGACAAAAACTCTGGGTCTGTAGAAGATACCCTGTACTTTGTAGACAGTTTTTTATTTACTGCTGGTACTACATCTGGGGTTTCCCAGTTTCTCATGATCTTTCTCTGAAGAGCTTTATGAAAAGGCACCACAGGATCCTCCTGTGGGCCTTTGTCAAGAATATCCGTGAGGTCATCTTGTTGGAAAGATTGTGAAGGTGCAGACCACCCCATGAACTCTGTAATCCTGGCCATTAAGGCTCTGTAGGGGGTTTCAGCATGCTCCCCCGGGTCTGGCTTAGCAAACTCCACCTCAGGGGAAGTGTCTAACCCACTTGCCTCATGTAAAGAATCATGAAGATCCTTTAATCTGCGCTCTTCAGAGGAAAATTCCTCTCTAACTGGGGTTACAGGTCCCTGTAACTCAAATGTGTCTTCCTGTTCAGACAAATCTCCCTCTTCTAAAATTGAGGATATAGTTCTCAATTGTTCTGAACTCATAAAGGGAGTAAATCCCATTTCCAAGGCAGAGGGTGCCGAACTTGTCATTATTGGCCTCGAAAACGTCGATGTCGTCGACGCCGACGTCGAAGGCTTCGAGCGTGGCGTCGAAAACAGAGGCGGAGGCCTTGAAGACCTCGACAGAATTGGAATTCTACTCGACAATATCGAAGCCATCGACGTCGAGGGCCTGGGGATAGTCACTGGATGTGTGGTAACCGTGACTTTTCTTGGCGTCGACGCCGGTGTCGAAGCCGGCGTCGAGTCGACAGACCCGTGTGTCGAAGGTCCCCTCGACAACGGCGTTGAAGACATCGACCTCGGCGTCGACGGAACCTTCGTCGACGGCGTCGACGGAACCTTCGAGGAAGGTTTGGAGGTCATAGTCCTGCTCGAGGGTTCGAGACGCGCTCGAGAGGTTTCTTTCGCCGGGTACTGCGACTCGCGGCGTTTTTGACCTTCGGGTCTTTCGACCAGAGCATCGCTCTCGGCAGTCTTCGAGGGGGTCGAGGCCGCATTCTCAAAGACGCTCATCATATTTTTTCGGAATTCCTAACATTCAGCCCGGGAACTATGTTTCGTGGGGCAAGGGATTCTTTTTGGCGAAACAGAGGAAGAGGAAGACGGAGAAGGGGATCTTCGACGTCTCCTCTTCGAGTGCTTCGATCTGGAGGAGTGATGAGACCCACTCCGAGACCTGGAGTGCGAATGGTGACGAGGAGACGAATGTCTCGACTTCGTCGACGAAGAAGAAGCTTTAAAAGTCTTACCTTTCTCCAGCTTCCCCCTATGCTCCTTCAGGGCCTTAGCTGTCATGGACATACAGTCCTCGCACTCCGAACAATGGTGTTCAGCTCCCAAACACCACAGACAAATTCTGTGAGGATCGGTCAACAACATCTTTTTCCCACAATCTCGACATTTCTTGAAGCCGGATCGAGGAGTTGTCGGTTCCGACGAGGAAGCCATCGAGTACGGATCGAATAACTCGAGGTAAATAGGATTAATCTGACTAAGAACTGAGCAACGGTATTCCGAGGCACTGAGTAAGCGCGGAAAAACGGAACTGAGCAACGGACGCTGCGCGCGGCCTTTATAGGCAGGATGACGTCGACGTCGATACGGCGGCTGTCAAAGGACATCGACTCGGAGGACGTCGACGCGCAGCGCCCTCTAGAGAAAAATTTTCCGAGGCCAGCAGAGCTGGAAGGAGATATCTAAGATGAGGAATACGTCGGAGGACACAATCCCTTCGAAATCACGTTACAAATACACCTCACCACTCCCAATGGATTTGGGACAAGTTTAAACTCAAAAAGAAGTGTGAGCAAAATGTCACTCCAGCAATTTAAAAAGGGAGGGAAAAACAAAGTTAGGCTAAAATTGAGCAGCACCAACAGGTAAGTAAGCAGGGCAATCTAGAAAGAGGAACTATAGTGATGGAATCAAATCAAATAGGCTTAAGGCCAAAGTCAATAGGACAAAAGTCTTTCACACAAGATCACACAGTTCAGGGTAATTCGCGGTTAAGTCTTTTCCAAGGGTTCCGGACGAAGTTGGTCGACAGAAAAGTTATTTTAAAGAGAAGAGAAGGACAAGCCCTCGAATTGGCGAAAGGTTTCACACACCTTCACTGCAGCTGAAAGCACAACCGGATTTGCACAGTACCTTTAAATGGAGAAGCTGTAGCTGAGGCGGACGCTCCTGGTAGTTACTGCAGGCTCGCGGTTTCTGAAGCAACTGTCAGACTGACACGAAGTAGGAAGACCGGAGGGTCCTGCACTAAAAAGGGAAGAAACCAGCAGCAGAGCAAAGCAACGAATAAAAGGTGCGCGCCTTAAAACCCAAGCAGGTCCGACCTTCCTGGCTATCCAGCCCACTGTAGCTCTGTACAGCCAATTCAACCAGAGGAGGGAGTCCTGGCTTGCAGTTTGGGCAAACTGGTTGGTCCCACCGGCTCAGGGGAAGAAGATTCCTGGAAGATCCTCTCTGTTGCAGGAGTCTGAAGATTCGGACCTGCAGCAGGGCTTCACCGGGTGGTTCAGTCGTTGTAGGGGTCCTCTTCTGTCAGCTCCTCGTCGGTTCTTTTGTTCCAGTGGCGACTCTGCCTTTCCAATCCCAGAGACCTAATTTTTATGCAGTTTTCCCCCATTCACACAGCCTGGCTGTCAATCACACAGCAGGGTGGCTGTCTTGGCCGGACAGTCACCTAGCCAATCAAACAGGAGCGTGACTTGGATTACCAAAGGAACCCATGGCAGGGGTCTAAAACCCCTCCCTCACATCCTGCCTACCCAAACTTTCAGGTGCCTAAGGAGGGCTTCTGTGTAGAAGCCCGCGAAGAGACGGTGAACAAAGGAACCAAACCTGGTTTGGCGCATAGAGAAAAACACGAGAAAGACATTTTCAAAAAGAAATGGTGAATGTATAAAAACTTATATGGTCTAGCGGGTTTAAGTTCGAGGCTACCAAGATAGCCTAAAACAATACCAAGGTTACTTAAGATAACCGCGTTAAGATAAATAGGGTAGTTACCACTGCCACCAGCCAAGTTTTGATGAAAAGGGAGCAAAACAATGCTCCAAGAGAAATGAACAAAAAGGGATAAGTATTAACCCTTTCCAGTACTCCATGTAAAATCGTTTGTACTGATTCTGTGGATTTAAAAATACTAATAAAGTCAATGGCAACTTTACATGTTCTGGGAGACAGTAGTCAGTCTCAGAAAATTGAGTCTGAGTTGGGAAGTCTAAAAGACAACCCTGTGTCACTGCACTGAAGGTGCTGTGTAACACACAGTAAAAAGATGATGCCTGTGGAGTAGGTGAGGCTCCACAGTCTATGAAAACAAAAATGTTAAACAGACAGCAAAACACATGTAGAAGTGGGAAAATGGGCTCACACTCTTACCAGGTGAAAGAAATAAATCCTAGAAATCCAGCAAAGCTACTGAGGGACTCAGTAGGTAAGGGAAATTAGCAATTCTTGAGAATTCTCCCTAACACTCGCCCCCCCTCCCCCCCAGACTAAGGAACAGGAGGATTTAATCCACTCCTGGATGAATCTCTACCTCTAGTCGGTTAAAACATCCTAGAGAGACCATCAGCATTTTGGTGGTGGTGACTACCTGCTCTGTGCTCAATGGTGAAATCAAACCGTTGCAGGCAGATTGACCATCTCAGAAGTTTTGGGTTCTCCCCTTTCATTTGCATTAACCATCTCAAGGGTTGCTGGTCTGTCTGGATCACAAAAGTAGATCCATACAAGTATGGTCTAAACTTCTTCGGAGACCACATAATGGCAAAACATTCACGCTCAATGGTTGCCCACCTTGTTTCTGGTTCCTTCAGTTTCCTACTGATGAAGCAAAGGGGGTGCTCCCTACCTTTCTCATCCAGTTGACTAAGGACTGCACCTATACCTGTATTGGAGGCATCTGTCTGCACAATGAAGGGTTGGTGATAATCAGGAGCTCTTAGGACTGGAGCTTGACAAAGGGCTTTCTTCAGGTTTTCGAAGGCTTGAGTGCACTCCTCATTCCATCTAACCTTATTAGGGAATTTTGGAGAGGAGATTACATTCAAGGGAGAACCTATGGTCCCATAGTTCTCTATGAAATTCCTGTAGTACCCAGTGAGACCTAGGAAAGCTCTCACTTGGGTTTGAGTAGTAGGGATGGCCCAGTTTTGCACAGCTTGTACTTTGCTGGGCAATGGCCTTATTTCACCTCCTCCTATATCATGGCCAAGGTAGACCACTTTGCTCTAACCAATTTGACATTTGCTTGCCTTTATGGTCAGATGACCTGCTCAAGAGCCTGCGCAAAACATATCATAAGTGATCAATATATTCTTTCCATGTAGGGCTGAACACTGCAAGTCATCCAAGTATGCCATGCAGAAGTCCTCCATCCCATTCAGAAGTTGATTGACCATTCTTTGGAATGTAGCAGGTGCATTCTTTAGTCCAAAAGGCATAACCTTAAACTGGTAGAGGCCTGCTGGGTTAGGAATGCAGTTTTCTCCTTGGCATGGTCTGTCAGGGCAATTTGCCAATAGCCTGTCATCAGATCAAATGTACTGAGGTACTTGGCTGAACCAAGTCCATCCACCAGTTCATCTGTCCTTGGCAAAGGATGGGCATCAGTCTTAGTGACTGCATTTAGAGCTCTATAGTCCACACAGAATCTCAACTCATTGCATCCTGCCTTTGGTACTAGAACAACTGGACTAAACCATGTACTTGTAGAGGGTTCTATAACCCTGAGATCAAGCATCTTGCTGATCTCTCCTTTGATGTGGGATCTCACATGTTCTGACATTCTTTAGCCTCTGCTTTTCACAGGTAAACAGTCACCAGTGAGAATATCATGCTGGCCCCAAGGGGTCAGGCCTGTTGAAAGTGAAAACAGGGAGGCAAACTGATTTAACAGAACTTTGCACTCCTCCTGTTGCTCAGAATTCAGTTGAGAAGAGAGACTGACTCCTATTTTCTCATCCAAAGGTTGGCCCTAGAGGTTCACTCTCCTCTTCCTCTTGGCCCCACATCCCTTGGCACCCCCCTCCAAAATAGTAAAAACCTTGGCTGCACTATGGACTCAGGCCTAACCCTCATCCATCAGATCAATAATGTATCAAAATCCTGTCACTACCACCTCAAACTCCTTAGATGCATTTTCCCCTACCTCACCTATCCCATCAAACTCATTGCTGTTATCTCAAGACTGGACTATGCTAACTTCTTATACCTGGGAGCACCGGCATACCAACTTAAACTCCAAAGAACCTGAAACGCTGCCACCAAACTCTTTCTTGCCCTGGGACACAGAGACCACATCTCCCCCGCTCTACGCACCCTTCACTGGCTCTCTGTAGGACGAAGAGCCACCTTCGAAACCCTATGCATTACCAACCAAGCAGTGCACAAAACCGGCCCAACGTACCTACAAGAGAAGATTAAACCCTACCTCCCATCACGTAGCCTAAGATCAAGCACTGTCCTCTTACTAGTGATTCCAACGTCCAACTCAGTCCGGATTGGAGGATCTGCCTTCTCAGCCTTGGCACCAACTCTGCTGAACTCACTCCCGACTACACATTTGACACACAAAGACTACATGGCCTTCCGCAAAGCTCGAAATACCTGTCTCTTTCCGTAAACCTGAATAAGACCATCTGAGGCCGCTGAAACACTACAACACCATGGACCACAACCTTAATGACATTACATTGAAAAGTAACCACAGCCTGCAGACAAATGTTCGAGGAGATACCAAGCAATTGAAAGCGATAAATAAGTCACCAAGACAGAATCAGGAAACAGTTGCCATACGTGACAACCTTAGCATCCTGCAGGCGGTAGATATGACTGCTGAATATCCAGATCCTGTGCCATCTCCCTCTGAGTGCAGCTATTGCGAAAAGCGAGAATGTAATCCGGAACAGTTGACTGGTAAGAATAAAACATCCACTCCAGACACTCACCTCTCCTATCACTATGCTCACTCTCTACTCTACAACAACACACAATAGAGCGCTGCTACACCCATTGATCAATTTCGGCGTAGCTGCTCACATATGAACAATACTCCATGAACACCTCAACATCCTGCTAGAATGCAGCTATACCCCCGAAAATCAGCCTGGCTTCACACATAAGCATCCTACACAGGCCTAATGTCGCCAGAATGCAGTCTCTGAGACCAACCACCAGACTGCACACATTCAACTGATCTCTCAATACAACCACACATAATGTTAGGATGCAGCTACCATCAGGCAATCGCATCAGCTCCTCACATATTGAGTGCAACTGGTAATGTTATGTTATGTTATTTAGCATTTATATAGCGTGTTCATTCACATGAGACAGTTACACATTTTACAATTGTCAGGTATCTGGACTCAGTACATTTTGTGACTGCGGAATACTTACAGCATTGTTTGACGTTCATTTACAAAAGATCTTGTTGTTTAGACCTTTTAAATGCAAAATGTTGTCCTGGTGGGATGATTCTTCAGTGACTGATATGCATGAATCTACAAACATAAATATGGAAAGGTTTGATATATACATGTCCCCTAATTGAGTTCCTAAAGTTGTACTGCTACTGTTACATAAAGAAGGTCTTATCTGACCAATGAATCTGGTATGGACGATTTCTTATAAAGTGAATACATTCTTTCCCTGTTGGGTTTCCCTTTTAGGTTTGTGGTGAACGTGCATGATAACCGCTTGTCACTGAAAATGGCAGCGTATTTAAAGCGGAGTGATGTCGCGATCACGCTCGTTGTGCACGATCACGTCATCACGTAGCAGCCATTTTAGATTGGTATAAATTTACCTCGTTACTTGGCCGGCTGATAACATTAGCAAGATTTTGATAATTTGCTCTTGCTATGTCCATTACTACCTTGAAATGCTTCGCCATGCAGTCTGGATTCCAGACAAGATGCACCATGTAGATACATATTGAAAATTGGAGCAGAGCTCTGTGTGAAAAAGGTTTTCACCTGATATTATTTATGTGCAATGTTTTGTAATGGTATTATTAACAGTAGCCTTATATATACTATAAACAGAGGCTGAACTAGCTCATATATTAAATGAAGATCAAATTGTAACATTTAGCAGAAATAAATCATAGCTTCTTTATTAAAGTCTCTACAGTGTATATCTTATAGGCATACTTCAGTTGTGCTTACAAAACCGTTCTAAAGTAAATTGTTCATCTCTGTATCATCATTGAGACCTGTGTGGCAACTGTCCAGTAGGCTAATCCATTGTGTGCCTCCTTTGCTCGTAAAGTTTCCTCAATGTTGCCTCCTCTCGCGGGGCTGTCATGGCCACTAGTCAAGGGGCATTACCAACATCCTCCAAAGGGTCCAAATGGACCCAGTCCTGGCGCCTCTGGCGGCAGGCTTATAAGAAAGTGTGCTCTGCACACTTTGTGTCTAGGGCACGTGCATCCAGGCCCGGCATGGTCATTAAGAAGCATTGGAGAGCACGTGCAGAAGTCTATGGGAGTGGCAAGGTGGAGCCACAAGGCGGGGCTAAAGGGGAGTGGCTGGGGCCAGGCTATTTAAACCAGCCCCACTCACATGTAGGTGCTTCGCGTTAGTCTGCTGTGTGTAGCGTAACTCTTACCGCCATCTGAAGGTCTCTTACCTGCTTCCAGCTCAGCTCGCATCTCATCAGGTTCTGGAACATCTCCTTCAGCGCGCACCTACCTGATTCAGCCACACCATCGCTCGAAGTGCAGCTTACCTGATTCCATCTCTGCATCTTCAGCGCGCATCTTACCTGACTCCAGCCACACCATCGCTCGAGGCGCAGATTACCTGATTCCATCTCTGCATCTTCAGCGTGCATCTTACCTGACTACAGCTACACCATCGCTCGAGGTGCAGCTTACCTGATTCCATCTCTGCATCTTCAGCGCGCAGCACGCATCTTACCTGTCTCTGCAAATCCATCCCCTCCAGCGCGTAGCGTCTTACCTGATTCCCGGAGCCATTGGAGTCAGGTTGCATCCTCACCTGTTACGAACGTCCATCTAGGCGGAGTCCTCTTCTCGCCCAGCATCCTCACGGATCCATGCATCTGGAACCCGCCAACAGGTCGTCGGATAGCCGCTCTCCATCAGACGCCGCCAGGCCATCCCTGCAAGAGAAAAGGAACGCACAAGGTTAGAAACTGCATAAAATATCTTACGCTTGGCCGCGCAACACATAAGCCTTGCGTACAACCTTGAACCCTACTTACCTTATAGTGGGGCCCGCTCAATTCCCCTCTGGCACCGTTTGGACTTGCTTCAAACACCAACATCCTCCAAAGGGTCCAAATGGACCCAGTCCTGGCGCCTCTGGCGGCAGGCTCATAAGAAAGTGTGCTCTGCCCACTTTGTGTCTAGGGCACGTGCATCCAGGCCCGGCATGGTCATTAAGAAGCATTGGAGAGCACGTGCAGAAGTCTATGGGAGTGGCAAGGTGGAGCCACAAGGCGGGGCTAAAGGGGAGTGGCTGGGGCCAGGCTATTTAAGCCAGCCCCACTCACATGTAGGTGCTTCGCGTTAGTCTGCTGTGTGCAGCGTAACGCTTACCGCCATCTGAAGGTCTCTTACCTGCTTCCAGCTCAGCTCGCATCTCATCAGGTTCTGGAACATCTCCTTCAGTGCGCACCTACCTGATTCAGCCACACCATCGCTCGAAGCGCAGCTTACCTGATTCCATCTCTGCATCTTCAGCGCGCATCTTACCTGACTCCAGCCACACCATCGCTCGAGGCGCAGATTACCCGATTCCATCGCTGCATCTTCAGCGTGAATCTTACCTGACTACAGCTACACCATCGCTCGAGGCGCAGCTTACCTGATTCCATCTCTGCATCTTCAGCGCGCAGCACGCATCTTACCTGTCTCTGCAAATCCATCCCCTCCAGCACGTAGCGTCTTACCTGATTCCCGGAGCCATTGGAGTCAGGTTGCATCCTCACCTGTTACGAACGTCCATCTAGGCGGGGTCCTCTTCTCGCCCAGCATCCTCACGGATCCATGCCTCTGGCACCCGCCAACAGGTCGTCGGATAGCCGCTCTCCATCAGACGCCACCAGGCCATCCCTGCAAGAGAAAAGGAACGCACAAGGTTAGAAACTGCATAAAATATCTTACGCTTGGCCGCGCAACACATAAGCCTTGCGTACAACCTTGAACCCTACTTACCTTATAGTGGGGCCCGCTCAATTCCCCTCTGAATTACGGACAATAATCATTGGGAAAAGACATTGCAAAAGGATACGGACAAAAATCACTGTTACAAACACTTACCTTCGAAGTGGATTGGTCACAGCCAGTCTGGGCCGCCACGCACACGGGCCAGTGAAGCAACTAGGTCCATCAACGGCGCCCCTGCTGATGAGAAGCAGGACGGAGAGCTCCTCCTTACAAGACAACATGTGAGACCATATGGGAAAACGCATGCTCATTTCATTCTGGAACAAAGGGTTCGAGGGAGATCGCAATTCAACCGCAGCATTCTCACTGCCTCTTACCTTCTCTCAAGGGCAGTGCCAGCAGCCAGAGCAGTTCACACATTACAGCAGATGGGGGTAAAGGCTGATCCAGGAGAGCCAAGTCCAGGGAGGGCTCCAACCGTGCCCCAATGTCCCCGCAGAGACCAGGTGAGCGTAACAACGCAAAGCCTCTCTGAACCTCTGCCTGGGCGTTATGGACACTTCGGAAACTGACCAGTTGGCCCAATTGCTGGGGGAACTACGGGCCGAAGTGCATGCCTCCAGACACGAGACTAATGCCTTGAGAAGAGACCTTATTGTTGCCCGAGAACGAACTGATGATCTGGCGAGACAGATGCTTCAGACTCACGCAGGGCAGGTTCCATTACCCGGAATCGCACCAACCCCTTTGCCGCAGCCATCACCACCAGTCTAAGTGGTACTCCCGGGGGCTGAGCCTTTGGCCCCACCTGAATGTTTCACCAGCGATCCCAACAAATATGCCATATTCATGACCCAGTGACGTCTTCACTTTTTATGTCGCCCTCGGGCCTTCCCTAAAGATAGTGCAAGAGTTGCCTTTGTACTTTCATATTTGGGATGTAGCGCAGCCGATTGGTCCATACCATTACTAAATCAGGATGATCCACTACTTTGTAATTTTGGAGATTTCCAACGGGAATTAGAAAAGTTGTTCGCTAGGCACACCCAAGGACAAGCTCTAGATAACAAACTATTGTCCCTCAGACAGGGAAACCATGATCTGCTGACTTATATTGCCACCTTTACCTGTCTCGTAGCACAAACCAACTGGCCCGAGGAAAAGAGGACCACCCTGTTTTATCTGGGATTGCATGGGGAATTAAATGATGTGCTAACCCAAGTGGTCAACCCTCCCGAGTGTTGCGCAGAGTACATTAATCTGACGTTACAATTGGACCATATGTTACAAGACCGAAAGATGGACCGTACAAGAACTGAAGGGAGGTTGGTTTATATGCGACACCGGGACAACCAAGTCAAGACTCATGAGCCAACCGAACCCATGCAGATTGGGGGATTACGGGCTACTATCTCCAAGGCGGAGAGAGAAAAAAGGAGGCAACAACAACTCTGTTTATACTGCGGCAGGGCAGGATATTTCCTTAGAATTACCCAATAAAACCTCCCAGGAAAACAGTAGGTGCAACGGACAATTGCAATGATGAAAAAGAACAAACCCCCGGAAAACTCTGAAGCCCGACAAGCATAGGGGTCCACTTGTCGAGCGAAAATAAGAAAGTTGTACAGACCTCACACCTGGTCATCCCGGTACTCTTGGTCCATTATTCCGATCAGAAAAGGCTGCTCTTATAACCTCTGTGATCCGATGGGGGTACTCACGGCTCTTCGGGTTACGACAGATGTGAAGAGGTAGGAGGCGTCCCCCCAGAGGTCCAGAGGCCAGATAATCTGTGCTCTGTGCTCCCCGGGGGCCGCCCCCTGGGAAACCCTCTTGGGGAAGAAAACCCAAATCCTGCAGGTCTTGAGTAGGATGGAAGTTCGTCGTGGCAGGTAGAATGAAGGAGATTTTCCCGACTGAAGCCAACAGGGGGAAGAGGAATAACAGTCGAAAGGAAGCAGTGAGTACCAAGGAATAAGGAGAAGGAAGGCGAAGTAGAGCCGCGAGCGGCTGCTAGTAACAGAAGCTGCCGGCTTAGGAAGACCGAAGCCGGAAGAAAAGAAGAGGCCGAGGGCGGCAAAGACGGGAAGCATAAGAAGCAACCGCAAGCGACAGAAAATGAATAAGCCGCGGTTGCGGAAAAAGAAGGAGGGAGCGAGGGAGTGCTCCGAGGAGAAAAAACTAGCAAAGGTAAGATTTTACGAGCGAGCAGCTACAAGGGTAAGGCTGAAGAGCAGAGTAGCAACGCAGTTACCTGTAAGTTCGCGGTGTAGAAGTACGAACAAACGGTGAAAAGAGAGGAAGGACTAAGGTGGAAGAAAAGACAAGACCTGCATATTCAGTTGATAGAAACAATATCAAGGAGCCGCCATCTTGGATTCCACTGAGTGTATCGTGGTTGATGTAGCTTCCATTGTCTCCATAGGTTTCTACGCGTTCTTGTAACAGCTGCACGGATAGGCCTTCCCCCTCCAGCAGAAGCTACAATTGGAAAATGTCACCGCAGTGGATGGCTCCTAGTTGTCATCCGGCCCAGTGACGAAACATACCGACAAAGTGATGCTGGTGTGTCAGGACGGTCATCAGGAAGACATTTCCTTTGATCTTATTGGGGCCCCACAGTTTCAGATGATCCTAGGAATGCCATGGCTAGAAACCCATAATCCCAGGATTGACTGGCGAACACGTGTGCGGACCTTTCCTCAAGAATGTGCCAAAAGTTGCTACCACAAGGACGTGAAGAGCCCGAAAGTCAAGACGCAACCTATCCTGGGGCTCTCTGGTGCCTTACCCCCTGAGTATCTGGACTATCAGGATGTGTTCTAAAAGGAGCAAGCCAACACCCTGCCTCCACTTAGGCCTTACGACTGCCAGATCGATCTGGTCCCTGGAGCACAAATCTCCTGCAGTCGAATTTACGCTTTAACAGAGAAAGAAAATCAACATCTAAGGACTTAACTAGATCAGTACCTAGTTAACGGATTCATCCGCCCGTCTAAGTCTCCTGCTTCCTCAGGTCTCCTCTTCAGACCCAAGAAGGAGGGTGACCTCAGAACGTGTATTGATTATAGGGCATTGAATCAAATCACAATTAAGAACAGATACCCTTTGCCACTCATCCCTGAATTGCTCGATCAGGTGAAGAATGCTCGAATCTACACAAAACTAGACCTACGAGGAGCCTATCACCTTGTGAGAGTTAAAAGGGGTGACAAATGGAAAATAGCCTACGGAACCAAATATGGGCTTTTTGAGTATCAGGTGATGCCCTTTGGGTTATGCAATGCACCGGCGGCGTTCCAGTTCTTAATGAACGATGTGCTTCACGAACTGTTGGACGTCTGCGTCCTCATTTACATCGACGATATCCTCATTTACTCAACATCCAAGGAAGACCATGTTGGCCATGTGAGGGCAGTTCTGGAAAAGCTTTGTCAGCATCGGCTGTTTGCCAAATTAGAAAAATGCTTCTTCCATGTCACGGAAGTCAAATTTTTGGGCTTCATGCTTACCCCACGAGGAGTTCATATGGACACACGCAAGGTGGACGCTATTCTTCAGTGGCCATCCCCAACAAATATCAAAGGAGTGCAAAGTGTGTTTGGGTTTGTTAATTTTTACAGACAATTTATCCCAAGATTTTCGCAGATCGTCCACCCTATCACCTCTCTCCTGAGAAAGAATAAAAAATTCTTCTGGTCCTCCGAAGCAGAGAACGATTTCCAGGAACTAAAACAGGCCTTCACCTCAGCACCTGTTATTCGGCATCCCCAACCTGACCTGCCTTATGTTGTGGAAACAGATGCCACCAGTGTAGCCATTGGGGCAGTATTATCACAAAAGGATCCGGAGAAAGGCCAGCTACATCCCATAGCATTTTGGTCCCGTACATTTTCTGCACCGGAAATGAACTACGCAATCACCGACAAGGAACTATTAGCAATTAAAGAAGCCCTCAAAACCTGGAGACACTACCTTCTAGGGGAAAGGCACACGGTCACTGTTATCACAGATCACCGTAATCTGCAATATTTGAAAACTGCCAAGGCCCAATCTTCGCATCAGCTTCTCTGGGCTCTTTTCTTTGCCGAATACGATTTTGTTATTACTTACAGGTCAGAAGTGCGTAACGGAAGAGCAGACAGCCTATCACGCATGGGAGAGGACAAAGAGGCCTTTACTCCATCTGAACCAGTGGCCATTATTCCCAAAGAACGGATTTGAAACCAGATTGCCGCAACCACCTGCTGGGAAGATTTGAAGCACGATCTCCAATCTCGGATGGACCAGACAGCCCAACAAGAATGGTTAGGTAAGGGGGACCAATACTCCATCAAAGATAACTTACCCTATTTTCAAAGAAGACTATATATCCAAGACAAGGAAGTACAAAACAAAATAATAGCCAACTACCACGAGTCGTTAGTGGAAGGACATCCTGGAATTGCTTAGACTCGAGCCAAGATCTAAAAGAATTATTGGTGGCCGACCTGGAGAAAACATGTTGCCCAGGTTATTACAACTTGTGGTGTTTGCCCACAACACAAATCCTAGAAGTTAAGTCCCGCAGAGTTGTTGCGTCCATTAACAGTACCTCTCTATTCTCAAAACGGTTCTAAGTCACAGGTAGGGATCAACAGACTTCTTGCTCTGCGAGCATATCCTTTTTATATACAAAAAGAAAGTCTGATATTTAATTAGGTGTCACCTAACACTCTTCCCACATCAAGTGGAATCAATTATCACAAAATGTTATTAAGATTCAATACATCTCATAAAACAATCATAAAAATTATCATAGTACATAAAACATATACATTATGTTAAAACAACACAAGTAGAAAGACCATGGGTGAGTACTGTTGCAATAGATTCTTTAGGATCACAAAATGTGTGTGCATATCACACTCTGATTCCTAAGCCTCACTATTTTTGGTTTATTTCCTATTAGTGTATTACAAACAACCCAACTTGTACAAGTTTCTGTCCTTAATATACAGTCATGTAGGACATTCTTCAGGGGAAATTGTCTTGTGCCGGAATTAAAAATCTTCTTTTGTTGGGGAGAGAACCCTGTTAATCAAAAAATGGACACCCTATTAGTATCTTAGTACCAAAGTATCAATCTCTATTGGCATAAAACTGTACCCTAATCCCTCAAAGGGTATTTTAATATGTTTTTAATTACATACCTCTCTTTCCCATTAATAAATCTTGGGCCTGTTCTGGTATTTACTGCAGATTTCCAATTTCTTCAGGAATTCTTGCGCTTCCTCTTTTCTTCTTTACGATAGTGTACAATTAAGACAAATTAATATATTGGGACATCTACATATTCCCATTTCTATCAATTTAGAATGACAGGTAAATCTATGATGGTGAAGCTTACCTATCTGGACAAATCCAAAATGTCTAGTATTTTCTGGCTTCTCTCAATACAGGATTATGATGAATGAATGATCGCCACCCTGTATGACAGAGTAAATAAACTCTGTTATGAATCATAGCCTATGGGGGAATATACTCATGCAGTGATTCACAAAAGGTCAAAACACAAGTAAAAACTCACTTGTAAATGGCTCGAAATCTGGGTCCCATGTCATTATTCCAGAAGGGACTCCTAAATGCAAGGATAAATGCAACGGCTCCACTACCCTCTCAGGTTCAAACTCTGTGAGGATAGAAAAAGTTTAGAACCCCTATTAGGTCCCACCTCTCTTCTTTGATTATCAAGGAAAAAAGGCCCGCACACACCTATATAGGTCCTTCCCCACTTAAACAAATATTCTTCTTTCACAATTAAAGCGGTCAAACTGCTCCTGTTGTGCTCCAAGGATCTGCACCCTCGTATAGAAATCGCAGGCCAAAACGTACCCACGTGACGCCATGACGTCACCACACGCGTCAGAACGTACCTACGTGACGTCACCATGCGCTCGCGGCACGCGATGACGTCACCACGCCGCGCGAACGCATCAAACCGACCCAAATGTGTCACGGAAAAGATTCCAGCACACCCGTGTTTACTCTGGGATATGTAGGCTAAACATACCCATATTCAAGAGTCCTCAAAAACAGCGCTCATTGCTACCCCCCTACCAAGCATCCAGAATGGAAATTCATTAGACAGGTGTCATAACAGCTAGGCCAGGTACACTAAAAGACTATTGGGAAAGGGAAACATGGAGCGCTGGCCTCATAGAACCACACTGGAAAACCTATTTTCAGAGCCATTAGTAGAATTAATAGTAACTACACTGCTAAACCATGCCGTTCAGCTGCACCAAATTCTGCAAAATACCTCTCAATGTCAATCATTTCGAAAGTAATTAATGGCAATACAGTCGTTGGCAAAAACAACTCCCATATTACAAACAAAGTAAACATCATGTCATTGAGAAAGGTCACAAAAACATAGGTGTTAAGAAAGTATCACATGTAGTTAACCCCCCAAGAAATATTCAAAAGGTGCTTCAGTGTAAATCCCATTGGCATCATAGAGTGTTGTTGCACCTTAGTATTTCATTACCCAGAGGGGCAAATAACACAGGCATACCCAGGACGATCACAAATCATGAACACTAAGAAACCAACTTCCTCAGGTGAACAGCATTTTGATTTCCCTTCTTGATTTTCCGGTTATTATCAAGAGTTAACTCAAGATCATTCTACTCAGGTCAGACTTCAAACTGTCATGGTTCTCTGATCCCATACTCGGGCATTATGCCATTCAACTCCCTCGTTCAGACCTTTAATATGGCTTTTTGATAAGAAAATTAGTTTCTGTTCCAGATGCAGTAGTTTCCTATTAATCACCATTTGCGATTGCCCTTTGATCTGCTTCAAAATGCACCACTCAAAATCGTTACATGAATGTTTCATTTCTATGAAATGTTTGACCATAGGAGCTTGTTCCACCCTATTCCTAATATAGCTCCTATGTTCAATCATTCTAGTTCTACATTTCTGTTCGTTTTGCCAATATATATACGATTGCACGGACGTACAATCAAATGGATAACATTATTTGTGTTGCAATTAGTATGTTCATTAATGTTCCACATCCTGTCGAGGCCCAAATCCACATTCACTGTCTTTTTCGTTTGGGTGCACATTGAGCAATTGCCACAGGGAAAATGCCCTACTACAGGAGGTAGGTCCCACAGATTAGTTTGTTGAGGGGGCTTCTTTATGACACCCACATCATTTCTCATTATCAAATTACGTACAGTGGTGCTTTTTTTAAAGGCCACAATAGGCCTACCTACTTCCTTGGTCATGATCTTATTCCAACTTCTTGTTATAATGCCCTTAATCTTATATGACAGGTTGCTGAACGTATTAACAAACCCTAGAGGTGTTTCTTTTGTCCTTCTTTCCCTCTGAATTTGCTGATCAAGGAGAGATTCCCGATTGTTGTTGAAAGCCCTCTTAGCTGCTTTTTTTACCAAGGGGGTAGGGTAACCTCGATGTACCAACTTAGTAATCAAATTGTTAGCTCCGTTTTCATATGATTCATTAGTATGCTGTTCATTTTCAACCTTAAAAATTGTCCGAACGGGAGGTTATTCTTCACATGTTGGGCATGGTGACTCTTAAAATGCAACAGAGAATTCTTATTGGTAGCTTTAGTATAAGGTCGGACAAGAAGTGACCCATTCTGATGGTATATACAGATGTGTAGATAGTTTACCTCCTTGTTGCTGATATTGCTGGTAAATTTCAGATATCTGTTTTGTTGGTTCAACCACTGTAAAAAGTGGCTTGCTTCCTCTTCATTCCCTTTCCAAATGACGAATACATCGTCTATATAACGAAGCCAACAGACAATGTTATTCTGGAAAGGATTGCGTTCGTTATAAATACAGTTTCCTCAAACATGTTAACATACAAATTTGCAACATTAGGGGCCATCGCTGAGCCCATTGCTGTGCCTTCCAATTTGTTTATAGAATTGTCCCATAAATTGAAAGAAATTGTCTGTAAGGGCCATTTCCGTACACCATTTCAATAAAGTCTCCTCCACTACCTCCAAGGTAGCCAATTGCGGTATGTTAGTATATAAAGCTTGAATGTCCAAGCAAATTAGTAAATTAGCCTTAAGGTCAAAAGTGTTCCCCTCTATACTATTTATGGTATCCATGGTGTCCTTAATATAGCTTTTCGTAGTTGTAATAAAAGGTCTTAAATAGAAGTCTACAAATTTGGGAAGTGGTTCCAGGAGAGAACTCACACCTGAGACAATAGGTCTACCCGGCGGTTTCTCTAAGCTTTTATGAATTTTGGGGAGTGTATAAAAAATGGGCGCCCGGCAATTCTCTCTAGTAAGGTATTCGCCCTCTTGTTTGCTAATCATCTGTTCGTCCACAGCCTTCTGTACATTGTCTCGAATGATGTTTAAAAGGTCATTACTGGGATCTTTATCTATTTTATTTTTTGATAATGATTCTCATCTGATAGAAGTCTTTCACATTCCTTGATATAGCAGTACCACCAGCACCATGGCATACACTGGCACATTTTATTCCACTAAAGGGGCTTCCTCCTGCTGCTGCTCTGGCCACAGTATTCTTGAAGCAAATTGTCAAATTACACGGTTTCCCGTCTGTATTGCTTTCTGACCGTAGAACGCAATTCGTCTCAGCTTTCTGGAGGAAGTGTTGTAAGCTAGCCCAAATCGACCTTTGTTTATCCACGAGTCACCATCCCAAAACCGATGGTCAAATGGAAAGGATCAATCAGATTCTGGAGCAATACCTGAGGTGTATGTTACAGCAGACAGAAGGGTCCTGGAAAAGCATTCTCTGGTTAACTGAATTTGCCTACAATAACTCTATCCATACTAGCACCGGACAGACCCCATTCTACACAATGAATGGTCGGCACCCTTGGACATCCTCCTTTGATCCGCTTGACAAATTGGAAATGCCAGCAATCACCTCCTTACATAAAATTATTACTCAGTCTCTTAAAGAAGCTACCGAGAACTTGAACCAAGCCAAGGAACAAGAAAAAAGGTTTGCGGACAGACATAGATTGAGGCTCTGCATTATCAAGTCGGGGATAAAGTATGGTTGGCATCTAAAAACATCCCATTGAAGGGACCCAGGGCTTTCCGTCCAAGATACCTTGGACCTTATCCCATCAAAGCCATCATTAATCCTGCATGAAATTGAATTTACCAGCCAATATGCGAATCCATCCAGTGTTCCATGTTTTTCGTCTAAAACCAATGAAACCCGACACTCGGATCTCAACACCACCCGAGCCAGAAATCATAGAAGGAGAACCAGAATATGAAGTTAAGAGCATTCTGGATTCCAAGATAGTGCGATCAAAACTATACTACTTGATCGACTGGGAGGGTTATGGACCTCAAGATCACACATGGGAACCCGTCGAATTTGTCCATGCTCCACGACTAATCAAATAATTCCATGTAAACAATGCCGCCAAACCTGGACCAGGAAGAGGAACGCCCGTGAGAGGGGCCTTGAGGGGGAGTGCTGTCATGGCCACTCTTCAAGGGCCATTACCATCATCCTCCAAAGGGTCCAAATGGACCCAGTCCTGGTGCCTTTGGCACCAGACTCATAACAAAGTGTGCTATGCACACTTTGTGTCTAGGGCACGTGCATCCAGGCCGGGCGTGGCCATTAAGAAGCATTGGAGAGCATGTGCAGAAGTCTATGTGAGTGGCAAGGTAGAGCCACAAGGCAGCGCTAAAGGGGAGTGGCTGGGTCCAGGCTATTTAAGCCAGCCCCACCCGCATGCAGGCACTTTTCTCGTTAGTCTGCTGTGTGCAGCGTAACGCTTACCACCGTCTGACGGTCTCTTACCTGCTTCCAGCTCAGCTTGCATCTCATCAGGTTCTGGAACATCTTCTTCAGCGCGCACCTACCTGATTCCAGCCACACCATCGCTCGAAGCGCAGCTTACCTGATTCCATCTCTGCATCTTCAGCACGCATCTTACCTGACTCCAGCCACACCATTGCTTGAGGTGCAGCTTACCTGATTCCATCTCTTCAGCGCGCAGCGCACATCTTACCCGTCTCTGTAAACCCATTGCCTGTAGCTCGTAGCGTCTTCCCTGATTCCCGGAGCCATGGGAGTCGGGTCGCATCCTCACCTGTTACGAACGTCCATCTACACGGGAGTCCTCTTCTCGCCCAGCATCCTCACGGATCCATCCATCTGGCACCCGCCAACAGGTCATCGGATAGATGCTCTCCATCAGACGCCACCAGGCCATACCTTCAAGAGAAAAGGAACGCACAAGGTTAGAAACTGCATAAAATATCTTACGCTTGGCCGCGCAACACATAAGCCTTGCGTACAACCTTGAACCCTACTTACCTGTGGGGCTCGTTCAATTCCCCTCTGGCACCGTTTGGGCTCGCTTCAAACACCGCGATTCTGCGTGGCCATCTTCACACCCATTGGGGATAGAAAAGACATTACAAGAATCACAGACAATAATCATTGGGGAAAGACATTGCAAAAGGATACAGACAATAATCACTGTTATGAACACTTGCCTTCGAAGTGGATTGGTCACAGCCAGTCTGGGCCGCCACGCACACAAACCAGTGACGCAACTAGGTCCATCAACGGCGCCCCTGCTGATGAGAAGCAGGACGGAGAGCTCATCCTTACAAGACAACAGGTGAGACCACATGGGAAAATGTATGCTCATCTCATTCTGGAACGAAGGGTTCGAGGGAGATCGCAATTCAACCGCAGAATTCTCACTGCCTCTTACGTTCTCTCAAGGGCATTGCCAGAAGCCAAAGCAGTCCACACTACAGCAGCTGGGGGTAAAGGCTGATCCAGGGGAGGCAAGTCCAGGGAGGGCTCCAACCGTGCCCCAACGTCCCCGCAGAGACCAGGTGAGCGTAACAGGGGCATGCTGATTTTTTCCATCCCAAAGAATTCTATATTGTCCTTTGGCTCACCATGATGTTGCTTTTGAAAGTGAAAGCCTAGTGGGAATTTGATGTCTTCATTTTTTATTGTTCTCAGGTGTTGCAATATTCTCATTTTCAGGAGTCTGATAGTACTTCCCACATATAATTTATGGCAAATACGTTTGTTAGACCAGAAACGTAACCCTATAGTCGAATGATATGTATAATATGTTGGCCTGAAACCAATCACATCATGTGACAAACATTGCGATCAAAGATTCGTCAATGTAACCAAAGGGCGTCCATTTTGTATAATGTCGGCCATTTGCTTTTTTCCTTTCTATCAAAACGCTTTGCAAATATATTCTATGCTTTGAACTCACACACAGTGCGAGGCCACGCCCTGCATGCTGAAATACTAACACAGACAGGAATGTCAAACTGTGCAGAAATACATTGTTTTTCTCTCTCACTAAGTCCTTGAAGGCGAGCAGAAGCCACATCTAATCAGTAGACCAAGTGCCGGGTTGTCTTGCAAACGCTGTAGTAAAAGGCAGTTAAAACATGAATTATATTCTTCTAGCGGTGCTGCTTCGCAGAGAATGGTATTTTCTACTTCAGAACTATCTGACCCTTAGCTCATGACCCAAGTCACACAGATAACGTAGTAAGGAATGTTTCCCTGCTAAGAACACAATATCCTTGCTGAGCCAGAAGCTCCATGTTCCCCATAACAGAAAACTGTCTCTGCTGCCTTTACTAAAATAACTATGTTTAGGCTGAATGAAGACTTGTCATAGCGTGTCATAATTGTCATAATTGTATAATTGTCAGTCACTGAACCCTAGCCTGAATGACACAAATATGGGCGGATCGAATTGCCTTCATAAAGATTATCGGCCTCATCACGAGTTGGGCGGTAACGCTGGCGCTATTACCGCCAGCGCTATTAGCCCTACCGCCAACCCCCCCGGCGCTATTAGCGCCGGATCACAGGTTTGGCGAAATGGTTAGTGCCCAATGGGGAAAATGTGCGCTCTTACCGCTGGCAGATTTCCCGACGGCGGTAATAGCACCGAAAATCGGCACTTTTGCCGCAGATTTCCCCCCAGCTCAGAGCTGGGGGGAAATCAGCCAAGGCCACGATCTGGCGGACCCTTAAATGCGGCGGTGATAGCGCTACCACCGCATTTAAGGGTTACCTCCAGACTCGTGATGAGGCCCTGTGTCTAATGTATATATATTGCTGCTTGAGCGCTGTTTGCTCTCTCGTTGCTCATGGTGTTTGGGAACACACGTCATGAGGTGTTGAGACCCAGTCGGCCAACTGAGAATACTTTGAAATAAACCAGACTTGTTTGGAAAACGAACCTTGTGAACAGCCTCTACCTCGGTATACCGGAATACCTACTGAAGAAGCTATAATGGATCCAAAACACTGCAGCCAGACTACTCCTCAAACTATCCAGAAGAGACCACATCACCCCGGCCCTAAAAACACTACACTGGCTCCCAGTAAAACAGTGTATCATCTTCAAAACAATGTGCATAACGCACAGGGCAATCAGCGGACAAGGAGCAGAATTCCTACAAAAACAAATAACAATCTACAAGCCAACGAGACCGCTCAGGTCAACCAACGAAATCCGACTGGAACAAAAAGCTTACATCAAGAAGAAACTCGGATGCACCGCTTTCTACCACTTAGCCGCGAAAACCTGGAACAACATCCCAAAAGTAATAAGGAACACCAAAGATCACCTTAAATTCAGAAAATTACTAAAAACCTGCCTCTTCAACACCGGAGACTAAAACCGAAACAACAATAAGACAAACGACTCATCAAAAAAGGACATTGACAAACCCCTAGAACCGACAGAAGTACCCTGGGCACCAGTAGGGCTGACGCTGGACACAGGGGTCCACCCGCGAGACCCAGAGAAACGGATACAACTACTCCAGCCAACCCTTACCATCCCCCATCACCCGTACAGCCACAACTAGGTTCCATGAGGCTGTGGAACGGACAAGATACCACCAATCACCACACAACCGGGTGTATGGACACTAGCAGCGGCGCTAGTCATGTGGAGGGGGTGAGGAGCATGCAAGGTTATTAAGTGAGCGGGCGGAGGGGACAGCTAGATCCTCAAACGGCCTCGAATGAAAAAACGGGCACGTACCTCCTGAGGCTCAGGGTGTACAAGCATCCCGTCAGGTAAGATTACACGAGCCCAACCGGTTCAGTCCAGGATAGAGATGACTAACGAATACCATTAACAATTTCCTTCTCTGCATACACCTCTCAAACTCCAAACCAAACACAACCACAAACCTCTAGCGCAGCAAACCGCACGAACTTCACTACACTGCAACAAGAAAACAAAAACACACATAGACTCGCACATCAGCACACGACGACTACCGGCCGCATACACCCCAGGCCCAGCCGACGGAACCACCGGGCTGAGGCTGCCAACAGCACATCACTGCAATCTTGCACTTTTCCAGCCTCCACCCACACAGTGCTCCCCGGCGCGCATCGGAAGAATGCACCCTCGGTCTGGGGGCCTACCCCGGTGGGCCTGCCTCCCTCCTCCTGGAACCTCCGACACTCCACCGGGGCTCCTCGGCGCACCGCTGCGAGAGCTTCTGGGGATGCTGCAAGCCCTCGGGCACAATATAAAATACAGCCTCAGTCTCGGACGTGGGGCCTCCTCCGGAGCGGCGCTCCTGCGGCCGTGGTGGGCTTGCTTCCCTCCTCCAGGTGCCTACGCTCGATTCTTCGCCGGGGCTCCTGGGCGCACCGCTCCGCGGATCTGCTGGGAACGCTGCGGGCCCTCCCGCGGAGGGGAGCCCGGCACCAGCTCAAGGCATGAACACCCCCCCCTCCGGGACACAGCTGCGGATGGTGGCTAGAGCCATCCGGGTCTGAATGGCCCAGTCGCATCCTGAGCCTGGTCGCCGGGGCCCAACTGCTGCAGGGGCTCAGGTGAGCCAAACGTTCTCTGCGGGCCGTCTGAGAGCCCCCCCCTCCCCCGATAGCTCTTGTTCCGTGCGAAGTGGAGCTGGGTCTGCTCATCCAGCAAGTCTCCCCCTGGAGGACAACACAAGCCGACTTGCGGGATCCTGGGGTGCCCCCACCTCGAACATTTCCTCTGGCAACTTCACACGCTCACCAATCCTGAACAATTCTTCCCGGATAACTGGCAAAGTTCCCACCCCTAGGGCCTCTGCACTCTCCCCAGCCCCCTAGACTGGGTCTCGGCAGGCGGGCTGGACCGCAACCAGGGTAAGCTCAGCAGCTGGTGCCCCGGGGCCCTACACGAAAGCCAGACCAGCCTCAGCAACACTGTGTGGTCCCTGCTACGGCCCCCCCGTCTCCCAGGAGGTGGATCGGGCCGAGTGCCTCACTGAAGAAGAGCCTGCCTGGGGGCTCCCTGCCTGAGGCCAACTCTGCATCGCGAAGGCGCCAGCCCACATAACCCCTCCCTGGCCTCGGTGCCCACAACTATCCTAGAACAAGGTAAGGCGGCACCTGCCGCACCACGCTCTGTGGGACACCACCCCAGTGGTCTAAGAACTGTGGAGTTACCTGCGGATCCCCCCTCCCCACATCACTGTCTGGGTCCTGGGCTGCGAATTGCGGTTAAATTCCGGCCTGGCCCCTAAGTGGGTCCCGACTCCCCTGGACGCTCTGCAGCTTCATGGGCCCGAGTCTGACTCCGAGAATTTCCCCTTACAGCAAGAGTCTAGCGAGCGGCCCATACCTCCCGAGCTGACTAGCCCCCTCCCCTCGAGGTTCGAAACCGAGTGAAAGATCTTGGGAGGATTTGCAGGAATTGGACAGGCAGAGGCCTCTCCCTCCTACCCTCTTTGTACGGGGTCGCTCTGCATAGTCAAGTCCAAATCTAATAAAACCACTAAGCAAACGGACATCTCCACGCTACTAAACATGCCCTTTGGGGGGGGGGAAAACAAGAAGAGTGAGTGCAACGAGGGTGGGATGGGAAATGTCCCACCCGAGGGCCAAGCAGCCATGGCCTCCCAATCTGTCACAAAAGCTGATCTTCATGACCTCCTATCAGCTCTTACCAGGGAATTCCAGAAGGGCACGCAAGAAGTAAAAACTCAAATTGCTTGTCTGGATAAGAGAGTGGGGGGGATCGAATCAAGAACCGAGGAAATTGAAACCACGCTCTGTGAACAGAACTTTGAGATCGGAGAAGTAGCTGACAGGATTAGGGCCCTGGAGTGCAGATGCGAGGCACTCGAAGCCAAACAAGAAGATGCTAAAAACCGCTCGAGGCGGAACAATATCAGGATTCAGGGTATTCCACTGGCGATCCCGGAGAAAGAGCTCCCATCTTATGTATCCAATCTCTTCCGCTTCATTGTCACCCTCCCAGATGACGCCCCCCTGGAGCTCGACAGAGTGCATAGGGCGAGACCTAGACAAAATCCTAATGGCTCAGCTGACGTGCTGGTTAGAGTCCACTTCTACAAGCTCAAGGAGGAGATAATGCAAGAAGCCAGGGCCATGGAACACATTCACTTCCGGGATTCAGAGATATCCCTTTTCCAAGATTTAGCAGCATCAACATTAGCAAAACGAAGTGCTCTCAAACCCATGGCTGACTGGCTGCGCGAACGTAAGATAACCTACCGTTGGAGCTTCCCCTCGGGACTCGCCTTCACTTGGGAGGGGAAAACACAGCAAATCCCTTCCCCGCGAGAAGCGGAACTATTCATGAACCCGGACGCAGGGGAGGAGGTCCCCGGGAGCCCGAGCCACTCTCCCGAGGGGGCTAACAGGGAGTCTCTCCGCTCCTGGTCCCGAGTGGAGGGTTGCTGCAGGGTTCGCGGTCCCCCCGCCAGGGGGAAGAACATCAACAATCGCTGAAGCCCCCCCTCCTTTTCTCTTCATCTCGGTAAACTTCGCCTCGGCGGGTGGCACTCATCGAATTATGGGGTCCAGGTCTTCCTGGGCGAGATCTCGCGAACGGATGACCAGGCTCCTGTGGGGCTCCGCCTGGGTGTCCAGAACTGTACAACTGAACTGGCCCCACAGGGCCTAGCCGGAATAATCCTAATGCACCAACCCCCTTGGCCGGAGTGACACTGCATGAGGCCCTCAGGTCTCCCACCTAGCTGGTAGCTACAGCCCAGCCGACAGCCCCATTGTTAGAAGGCTGGTCTGGATATCGATATTTGTTCACTGTTTTAGGTTTTGTTCTTGTTCTTTTTGTTTGTTCACCATGGGCAGAGGGAGGGGGGAGCTGGATATAAGGAGACAGCTGAAGGAAGGGGGGAACCAGGTATCAGGACGCAAGCTGCATGGGGGCTTGTCCCTCGACACGGAACCACCGCAACTGGGACAGCTCAGCCCACCGGGGAAGGGGAGGCTTCATCCCTGCAAGCGGACAAAAGCAAGGGAAATCCTCCAACCAACTCAATTACGAATGGCCCGGCCGGATACAGAGCTATCTATATTAACCTGGAACATCCAGGGTCTGAATGCCCCTTGGAAGAGGAAGTCCGTAGAGCACAGGCTCTCCCAACTGGCACCCGATATCGTCTGCCTTCAGGAGACATACCTCCTGGGATGGACGAGCGCCGCATCTCCTTCCAACACTACACAAAACGTTTCTTTGCTTCCGCAGGCCTCAAGAAAAGAGGGGTTGCCATCCTGATAAGCCGAGACATCCCGTTAACGAACATCACTATCAAAAGAGACCCAGAGGGGCGCTACATACTGCTGAAAGGCCTACTAGTAGAGCTTCCCATTACCATAGCAGCTATATACTGCCCAAATACAGCGCAAAGCCTATTCCTTCGTAACCTCCTTCCCGTACTCATATCTTTCACTGAAGGTCAGCTGCTTATAGGGGGCGATTTCAACTTGACTCCAGACCCTAACCTGGATAAAACACTCCTTCCATCTAAGGAGGACTTTGGCAAGGCTCTCGCCATGGCAGAATTCCTGAGGGAAACCGACACCATAGATGTATGGAGATGGGCCAACATGGGGGCAAGGGATTACACATTCTTCTCCCACGCCCATCTGGGGCATTCAAGGATCGATCTGCTGCTTCTCTCCAGTTCTCGCCTTCCCTGCGTTGAAACCATCCAAATAGGACACAGAGCCCTCTCGGACCACGCTCCGGTCATAATGAAACTGAGGGTACAGAGCTTTCCCGAGACGATTCGCGACTATGGAAACTTCAAGACCAGATCTTGGCAGACATAGCGATCAGAATGGAAATGGCAGAAGCCCTCAAGAACTACTTCAAGGAAAACACCACCAAAGATACATCAATATCCACAATCTGGGATGCCATGAAACCTGTCATCAGGGGCACGGCTAACGACTGCACCGCCCGGCTCTGACGTCTCCGCAAGCTACAACTGGATAAACTCAAAGCGGAGGTGACCGAGGCAGAACGTATCCTGAAACAGGAACAGAACAGGAAAGCGAGCCGCGCGCTCCAGAAAGCGAAACGATCTCTAGAAATGCACCTAGCAGACAAGGCGGCCAGAGCACTAACATACACCAAACAGTTCTACTATGTGCACAGCAACAAAGCAACCCGCCTCTTGGTCCACAAATTGAAAAAGCTGCGCTCGAGGAATTCTATCCAATGTCTCCAGGACGCACAGGGGACTCCGCGCTACGCTAACCCGAAGAAAATGGACATCATGACTGCACACGACAGAGTAATCATGTCGGGTCCCCCTACTGCCGCAGACGCACACTCTAAATACCTAGCAGGAGCACAGCCTTGCGACCCACATCCTCAACTGGCAGCCCTAGAAGCCCCTATCTCGGCAGAAGAAGTGAGCGAGGTCATAGCAAAATTGAAAAACTCAACTCCGGGTCCGGATGGGCTCACAGCCCAATTTTATAAGAAGTTCTCATACATACTCGCTTCCCATTTGGCATCCCTTTTCAACTCTTTCCTAGCGTCAGGGACGACCACCCCCTCGATGGAAGAGTCGCTAACCGTGTTGCTTCTGAAACCTGGCAAGGACCGGAGCCACTGTGCCTCTTACAGACCCATCACTCTCCTGAACTATGACACCAAAATCTTTGCCAAAATTCTAGCGAACAAGCTGGCTCCCTTACTCCCAGATATCATACACCCGGACCAAACTGGATTCATTCCCGGGCGTAGCACTCGCAACAATATAAGGAGAACCATAAACATTATCGAATCAGCCAGCAGGAAGGGTCGGGAGCTGATGGTGCTATCGCTCGACGCTCATAAAGCTTTTGACATGCTAGTTTGGGGCTATATCCAAAAACATTAAGGCATTATGGCTTCGGTCCTAATTTGATAAAATGGACACTAGCAAACTACCAGCATCCATCCACCAGGCTTAAAATCAACGGGGCCAGATCTGACACAATTCACATTTCAAGAGGCACAAGGCAAGGATGTCCCCTCTCCCCACTGATCTTTGCCCTCTCCATGGAACCGTTCGCAAACAGGGTACGTCAAAAAGCAGCGATGCAAGGCCTGGCAATCAAAGCCCAATTATACAAAGCCACCCTGTATGCCGACGATGTCCTCTTAACATTAACCAAGCCCAGGGAATCCATGAAAGCTCTGTGGGTGGAACTGATAGAATTTGGGGAAACATCGGGAATCAAGGTCAACCTTTCTAAGTCAACGGTGCTGAGCATCAACCTACCTCGATCTCTAACTACAGATCTGGAAAAGGAATATCTTATACCCTGGGCAAAAAAGCAATTACCATACCTAGGGGTCCAGCTGCCAGGCACACCCAACGGACTATACAAAGCTAACTTTCCGCAGCTGTTCAAAGAACTCAAGAGTGATCTACTACGCTGGCAGAAACAGGAGATCTCCTGGTTCGGGAGAATTACGGCTCTGAAAATGAACCTCATTCCAAGATTACTTTACCACTGCTCAGCCCTACCAACTTCCATCCCGAAGCAAGCTGCACAGAAACTACAAAGTAGCATAATGAGATACATTTGGGAAGGAAAACAGCCACGTATCCCAAGGAAACTCATGCTCCGAGGTTGGGCAGTGGGAGGATTGGGAGCACCTGATGTGGCCAGATATATTCTGGCTGCCAAGCTCTCGCATGAGTATGCCTGCCCACCTACCACACCAAAACCCTGATGGTTCGAGCTAGAGGAGGCCTGGAGCCCAGTCCCAATAAACTCACTACCACACATGAAATGCCCTGTCGACTATCCAGACATGGGGCCGCTGATGGCAACCGAAAACACGGTGGCGAGCTGGAAGAAGGCGGCGCGGCTGTGGAAAGTCTGCAGTACAACAGGCCCACTCACCCCGATCTGGATGAACCCGGAATTTTCGCCGGGCATCAACCCCAAGTACTTCATGAGGTGGAAGGAAGGAGGACTGGAGAGAGTGCAAGACTTTTTCGAGGAGGGAAATCCCCTGGACTTCGAGGCCTGCAAGGTGAAATTCAATGTACCGGAAAGTGAGAGGTTCAGATACACCCAACTACGCCACTGGCTCTCAAACAGGAGCATGAAAAACCTCGGAAGCAGAGACCTCACAGCCCTGGAGCAAACCCTCACATCAACTCCCCCCAAGGGCAAGATATCTACCCTCTACAAGATCCTAGACAGAACTGACCCTACCCGCAAGGAGCCATAAATGCTCAAATGGGAGAAAGACATTGGGAGACCCATCGATCCAGAGGAATGGGACCACATCTGGACAAGAGCAAATAGAAGCTCGAAATGTGTGTCCAACAAGGAGGGGGCATTCAAGGTATGCTACAGGTGGTACTGAACCCCAGAATCGCTCAACAAATGCAACCCGGCAATCCCACCGTTGTGCTGGAGGGGTGACCCAGACAAAGGCACACTATACATTCTGCTCTGGACATGCCCCAAGGCGACTCAATTTTGGAAAGCTGTGTTAGATCAAATCAACACGATCATAGGCTTGTCAATCCCATGGGACCCGGGTATCGTACTTCTAGGAGCAAGCGATGAGGGCCAATTCCTCGTACCTGGCCACAGAGCAGAACTATGCGCCCACCTGTTGGCGGCCGCCAAGATTTCAGTGGCAAGGCTTTGGAAAAACCCAGAGGGCCCAGCGGTCAAAATGTGGTGGACTAAATGTTGGGACATAATAGCGGCAGAAACAATTACTGCCCTCCGGTTTGGGAACAGAGACAAATTCCTCCAAACGTGGTCCCCCTTCCTGGATTACGCACAGACATACCCAGGCCTGGCCCGACAACCTCCCTCTCTACGGTGGATGGACAAATATGACTGAAATGGAGTATGGAAGGGCAGCCAGAGAGATCGACCAGGGGAGGTCGTTGTCTGCTCGTAAAATCAGAGACAAAACATCGAAGGCCTAGGACTGGGTAGTGCCTTCTCCCCCCTAACAGTATCGTGAAGCATGGTTAGCCTCCCCGAACTCTCAACCCGAGGAGGGGCCTCGATTGGCTCACTCCCCCACGACCTGCCCTCCCCATGGACTTGTGTTTTTTTTCTCTGACCTACTGTTGCTCTTTATGTATTCTGTTTGTTTCTGTTTTTTGCACTCACAAGCAAGGCAACGCTGATTGTAGCACTCTCAATTTACATGCCAAAATGTATAACTTGCTTGTATAAAACCAATAAAAACATGTTGGGGAAAAAAAAAGTCCTGATATTGGTTGAGTGTTGCTCTTGCAAGATCAAACGCCCAGGGTAAGAAAAGGGTAAGAATTTACCATGCCTGGGATATTGTCTTCCTGTTTAGTGAGTTTTTTTCACTGCGGTAGACAATCTTTGGAAACTGGCCAGGTCGCGCCACCCGAAGGATCGCCGGCACATGAAATGTACATAAAATACGGTATAGCGGCAATAGTGTTTAATGCGATTTGCCATAGGCAGAGCAGACGTGTATCAGACTTTCAGTGGCCTAATAATGGGAGCTTTGAATTAGCACGTATAGAACACCTTGAATCAGTTTTGCTATGCAAGAAGGCCCGACCATCAGCGTTCGATGTTGTAAGAGAATGGAGGAAGGAAGCTAATCTCCGATTGAGAAGTAGGTAGAAACACGCGCGCAGACATACAACGAATGTAGAGAAAGCTCTAGAGCATGACCAACATCAGCAGACAGAAGCCAATTAGATGCACAGAAAATATATCCTCAGCAAGATTTGCATACATCAGATGAACTAATAAACACAATATTAAATGAGCGAAGAAATGAACATCAAAGTACTGACCCAGTTGCATCTCCTCCTTATGTACCTCCCATTCCCGTTATTCCATCTGCACCTGTAGTAAGCAGTTCCTCTCCCCCTGATCCACTGAATCATTTCCTCCACCGCCGCCACAGCATGAGTTAGCCGCTTTAGCAGGCAGTTCTACAGAAATGGGGCCTGCACAAGGAAGCATTAGACAGACTCGTAGCACGATTAGCAAAGGAAGGAAAGAAGAACTGAAAGAATAGGCTGAAACTTATATGAATGATGACAATGAAGTGGCTGTGCAAAGTTCCATATCTGATCATAGAGGCCTTGGTGAACAGCAGGTATTGTTAGAATGCATGGGGAATTATCTTGTGAAAATATGGGGTGATTTGACCGATACAGTGGTACCGCAAGAGTTGCACGATTTGTTTGTTCTTTCACATTTGCGAGATAGTGCGATGAAAGTATGACAACACGTAAGCCGAATATTTGTGTTTAAGCGAGAACTTGATAGTTTGCATAGAGAATTATTGAAAAAAGATAAACCGCATATGTCATATGTCCAGCAATGATTGTTGCCACCGTTGAAACCTGTTAGTGAAGAGATGCGGATTTGTACGCGAGATGCGCTTAGATGGATTACGGATGCCATTTCCCCAATTGAAGTGCATGATACGTTTAGTCAGTATACACCAGAAATGCAGAGAAAGGTATTACAGGTCATGGTAGAGTACCTACAAGATGAATGTATGAAGAATAAGATATGTTGTCCTGCTGATTTAATGGCAATTTATAAAAGAGTATTTTCGCCTGAAACTGGAACGACTGTTTTTTCACTTGATTTAGCTTTGTTGCTTAATAGACGAACGAATGTAGAATCGCTTAGTTTGCAATTACGCATGAGGAGGTGCCTCCTACGTTTGTCCCGAAAGTAGAAGTTGCTGCCTCTGGAGGAACTCCAGCGCGAACGATAGAAGCTCATTATATCGCAGAGTTTGTACATGTCCCTTTTTCGAGGCAAGAGGTAAATACTATAAAGCAGACGATCCCTGATATTAGGAAAAACCCGTCAGGATTCTATAAGGAAATTGAATCTGTTTTGAATTCATCTGTTTTTCCATTGGGTGACATTGATTTATTGTTTCCCGTGATTGTTCCTGTAGACATATGGAAACAGGTTAAAAATGTAAGTGACGCGCCGATGTTAGGCAATACATGGGAGAATTTGACCAGAATTGATAGTGAGAGAAAGGCTGGAGAGAAGCCACTGCAGGTAATGTTGGCTTTACCATTGCAAATAGTAGAGAATTTGAAACTTTGGTGCCCGAGAAAAGAATAGTTTGAGATAAATTGACTGCTTGTTTGTAGGGCAAAGAAGAAAGAGCGACAGATTATTTTAATCGATTTGAAGAAGTATTTTCAGATTTTAGTAGTCAAGATCTAAGTACTGAACCCGGGAAGAGATTGTTGATAAGTTTGTGGGAGGGTTGTTACCGAAAATTCAAAGTTTAATAATGACATCTGAAAGTGCATGGCAAGCAAAAACACAGAGTGAAGTATTACACAGGGCCCAGTATTATGAGAACAGAGTAAATTCAGAAAAGGATAAGGAACTAAGGCACAAAGGGAATGTGAAAACAAGAGTACTGTTACAGCAAGTAGCGAACAATAATAGAGGTGGGGGAACGCACCGTCCAGAGTCCAATTTGCATTAACGTCCAATATGCAAGGGGGTCCAATAGGGATTAATCAATGTGCCTATTGTAGATAAGAAGGCCATTAGCGAGCACAGTGCCCGCATATACAGAATAGAAATTAGACTATTCCGAGAAGACAGAATAGAGGTCGTCCGGGAATACAAGGACAGAATAGAAACCAAAGAGCGCCACAATTTCAGGTTAACCAGGGTATTCAGAACCAGAACTAGAATCAGAATCAACAACGAAACAATACAAATGGTGGGAATGTTTTTGACAATCAGTCCAATGCATATTACTCTGGCAACTTTACATCTGACGATGTACTGTTCTACTAGGACAGCTCGAGACAAGGGTTGGCACCAGTATCAATTCCCGCAGACTAGAAAGGGCCCTACGTAGAAATTAAGGTTGGGAATACGGAGCACATGTTTTTAATGCACAAAAATGTTCAATTGACCATCAGTGGGTTCCAGAAATACCACTGTCAGGGCATAAGAATGTCTCAGTAGGGGTCTCAGGAACACCAGTAATTAGTCCAGTGTCACAACCAGTACCTATAACATTAGGTCCATTCACAGAGTCTTGCCCATTTCTTTTGACGAAAAATTGCAGCGAAAGTTTGTTGGGATAAAATTTATTGAAGAAATTGAATGCTGTCATTTATTGTTCTCCGGATGGACTGTATTTGACAATCTCGCCACAAAAGACTTCTGTATCACAATTTGTATCTAAACTGCTACCGACTGAATTGAGTAAAGTACCGGCTTGTATATGGGCAGTGAACGACAATGATGTTGGCTGTTTGAAAGTAGAGCCAGTAAAGATTGTTTTGAAAGAAGGAATTACATTGCCGCGTATTCCGAAATATAACATTTCGGCGGAGGGAGAAAAAGCACTGAAATGCATTGTATCAGATTTGATTAAAAGAAACGTAACTGAAGAAATTTCTGGTAGTACTTGCAATAGTCTGATTATTCTGGTTTACAAGAAAGGAGGTAATTATATACCTTACTGTTTTATAATTGATTTACGCGGAGTAAATAAAGTGGTTGATCTGCAATTTCTATTTGTCCCGGATGTGACTACAATTTTGACTATGATTCCAGCCTCTGCTTCAAATTTTAGTGTTATTGATCTGAAAATGCATTTTTTAGCATCCCAGTGCATCAGGATAGCAGATATGTGTTTGCTTTTACTTTAGGAGGACGTTCATTTACATTCACACGAATTCCACAAAGTTACACTGAGAGTCCAAGTATTTACAGTAGAGCTTTGAAGGAACAACTAGATATGCTAGAACTACCGGCAGGCTGCATATTAATACAATACATAGACGATTTACTGATAGCAGCAGATACAGAAGATATTTGTAAAGAGAGTACAGTTGCATTACTGACACATTTAGCAACACATGGACACAAAGCTTTGCTAAAAAAATTCCAGTATTGTCGAAAGGAAGTGGTGTACTTGGGATACCTCCTTTCGAAGGAGGGAAGGAGATTGACACCAGAAAGAATAGAAAGCATCTCTGATGTGCCTATTCCAAACACGCAGAAAGCAGTCAGGGCTTTAATTGACATGGCTTCATATTGTAGGCAGTGGATCGCTAACTTTTCGATGATTGTGAAACCAATAGTGGCATTGACAAGGAAAGATGTTACCTTACCTTTGCCATGGAACATGGAATGTCAAGAAGCATTTGACCTGCTCAAAGCTGCATTATGTTCAGCTCCAGTTTTGGGCACGCCACATTACGACAAGAGTTTTAAGTTATTTGTGCATGAAAATAATGGATGTGCTTTGGCTGTTTTAACCCAGGAACACGGGGGGGGGGAGAAATAGACCATGCGGTTACTTCTCTTGCACTTTGGATCCTGTTGCATGTGCTTTGCCGCATTGCTTGCAAGCTGTTGCTGCTGCCCTTGCGTCAGTAAAACAAACCGAGGGAATGGTTTTAGGTCACGCTTTAACCGTAATGGTACCTCACTCAGTGGACGTTCTTTTAAATAGAACACAGATGCAACACCTTACATCAGCCATATTAACAAGGTATGAGATAGTTCTATTTGCAGCACATATCCAAATTAAAAGGTGTTGTGCTTTAAATCCAGCCAAGCTAATGCCCCCTCCAAATGAGAAAGGGGGTGAAAAACAATTCCCCCATGATTGCTTAATGGTTACTGAACAAGAGACAAAAGGAAGAGTTGACCTAACTGATACCCCACAGAAAGAGCCAGATGGAGAACTGTTTTGTGACGGTTCTTGTTTTAAATTACCAGATGGCACATCAACTGCTGCTTATGCCATCACGACACTGAAAAGTATTATAGAAAGCAAAAGAATCCCATATAACTCAGCACGAGCTGCAGAAATAATAGCATTGACAAGAGCATGTGAAATCTCTGCAAATCTCAATGTAAACATATATACTGATAGTCAGTATGCCTTTGGGGTGGTACACAATTTTGGTCGATTATGGGCTGAAAGGGGTTTCCTGACATCACACGGAACCAAAATCCAACATGGCACTTTGATAGTGAAACTGTGGTCAGCACTTGCCTTCCCAAGCGATTAGCAATAAGGAAATGTGAAGCACATAAAAAAGTAACATGTAATGTTGCAAAGGGAAACAAACTGCCACTGATGTACATACAAAAATGTATGTTGAAAAAATGGAGGAGGTACCCTGCACGATAGAAAATGGAATTGCTACAGTTAACGAAATGCAAGCAGAAGCTACTGTAGATGAAATAAAAAACTGGTCTGAGGGCCCAGCAGAGTTAGATTCTGAAGGTTGTTGGGTGGACAAGAAAAATAACAGATGGATGTTACCAAATGCCTATGTGATGGCAATGGTCACTATGGCCCACAGTCTGACACATATATGTGCTAGAAAAATGATTCAACACCTGGATTCTGTACGGCAGAATCCACGCATTAGGAAAACTGCTGAAAGATTGGTTCAAAATTGCATGACTTGTTTACAACATAACATTGGAAAGGGAATTGTGACGCCAGTAGGAAGTTTTGGCCTGCCGACCATGCCATTGGAAGTCATCCATTTTGATTTCATAGAAATAGAGAGCTGCCAAAACTATAAGTATGTTCTCGTGGTGGTATGTGCATTTAGCAAATGGGTAGTGGCCTATCCCCTGAAAGATTGTACAGCTATGTCCACAGCTAAAGCCATGCTAAAAGAATACTTTCCACATTTCGGCTACCCCGTATCATATGGTCAGATAACGGCCTGCACTTTATTGCAACCGTGATATTGCAAATCTGTGCAGGTCTCCAGATTGAGAAACGATTCCATTCGGCCAGACACCCGATGAGTGCCGGTTAAGTAGAACGCCAGAACAGTATTTTGAAAAACAAATTAAGTAAAGAATGTGCGGGGAGCAATTTGAAATGGTCCGATGCACTACCGCTAGCTTTACTCTGCATGCGCACAACAGTACAGGCGAGGACTGGTCTCTCCCTTTACGAAATCGTGATGGGAAGACCAGTGAATGTTTGGAATGCCCCTCGACCAAAAAGGTTGAGAGACATAGAGTACCCATTACTTATTGATTACTGTAAACAGTGAACTCAAACCTGCGTTTGATTCATCAGCAGGTGCAGGACGCTCTTCTTGTCAGATTTACTGGCCCAGGACACTGTCTGCAGCCTGGGGACTGTACGCTTGTCAAACATTTTGAAAGAAAATCTTCACTTGCACCGCGTTGGGCGGGACCCTTCCAGGTGCTACTGGCTACACAGACTGCAGTCCGGGTGAATGGAGGAAATCATTGGATCCACGCAACACACACGAAAAGAGTTCTGATTCCTTTGCCACATGATAAAGAGCTTGATGATACTGACATCGAAAGAAAGACAGCTGCACTTGATCACAAAGATATCATCACCAGTCCTCTGTCAGAAGTGCTTCCAAAGCCAGAGAAAGGGATTGGGGAGTTTGCAACGAAGATCGAAAGGCCAAAAGTGCCTCAACTTTCTCCGACTGTGTATGGGAAGACAGGTCAAAGAGACCCCCCTCCCCTGCAGTCCCCTCCTTGTGATGTCCATGACTCATCAGGGGCCCCCCTGCCACCAGGGCCCAGGTGGTGGGTGGACCACTGGCCGACACATGGACCAAACGTATTGTATTAGGCTAGACCCTGGGAACCATTTTGAAAACCAGAATGCCATCTTAAGACATGACTCCATGTGCGCTGCAGCATGGCCCCCACCTTCAGAGAGTCCTCGTCTACCATGTTGCCTCCGCTCCCTGGCAGATCCGCTGAAAGCCCGTTCCCACGACCAGTCGGACATGAGCTAGTGTTAGAGCAAACACTGTATCTTTCACCTTCCGCAGTGCATCATTATCCTCAGCGTGACCCGGGCAGCGGGGCTGGCCTGGAAAATAACTGTAAGCCATCCTCGATGAAACAAAAGCCTTAATTCCACACCAAGAAACTGCTCATACATATATACATATATACATATATTGCATTACAATGATATCCCTTCTGCAAGACCTCCGTGTCAAAAATCTACAAACACTGTACGAACCGAAGAATGTGTCATTGTGTGACCACATGGTCACAATACTCAAACCCCCTCAGTATGCGCACACGCTCAGGGCCCCTGGCCTCCTACTATGTGCTTCTCTAGGGGTAATGTAAAGTGAATGATACCAAGTCCTTATGCCATGACTACCCTGATGCTGCTAGAGTGCAAAGGAACACAAGCGCGACAGTATTGTGAGCTCATGTAAATAAGATACATAGAATGCCATCAAGCGCAAATGTACAGGTTTAATGTGTATTACTGCTGTCAACCGTATTGGTCTGTTGCTCCTGCGTGCTCCACCAACCCTAATGCTACCTCACGTATTGTGTTTACAGTGTGATGCTAAAACTGCTAATATTGCAAATACTTACCGTATAGCGACGAATGGAGCTGTAGATATAGTTAACGAATTCTGAAATGAATATGTACTGATGTAAATACTATAGATGTGTAACCCCTTAGCCATTTTACATTATGCGAATCCCATCGTTTTACAATTTGCAGCTTGCGAGAAGACTATCATTGTGGGCATATCCAAGGCCACCTCCCCTCCCTTCCCATTGAAGCCTGCCAGAGAAAGCAAGGCCCGAGCTACACCGCCTCACCTCCCCCAATTCGGCTGGAGCAGCTTCAAGCATTCATGATTCCCCCGCAGCTCACATAGCCGCAAACAGCCACCTGAATTATTTACAGCCCAGCAGCAAAATCCGGCCATAACCAGAGGCCAGAGGTGCCCCCTCATAGGTCCCACGACCCACCATTTCACCCCTGATTAATGACGCATGTAAAAGAAGACACCTAATATTGCACCAACATTGTGTAAAAGCATCCGTCATGACTTCTAACGAGACCCTAAGCTCAGACAGCTTACCCCGTGCCCTGAGACCCGACCCCATGGCCTATGATACCTAGTCAACAGGATATCAGCAACCCTGTACTGATGTATCGCTACAGCACCCCACCTAATGCGCATTTCTCCTGTGTTGTATTAACCTGTAGAATAACCTATTGTAGGATTTACAGGGCAACTGACATTGCAGCATTGAATGAATGGGGTGTGCCTGGCCCTTAGGGCAGAAAGCCAAGGATGACGTCCATCAATGACACTGATCACGCCTGACCGGACAGCGCCTCCCGGATGAGCCCAGCTGACCTGCCCACCCCACGTTGGCACCCGTGGGTGTCCACCAACCACGAAGCGACGCATCATAGCTGCTCATATAGTTAGTCGACGCCACCCAATCCCCATGTACATGTGCCCCCTATAGTGTGTAGTTGCATATGACACTTTTTGTAAATATAAACGCCTGTCTTTGCTATTGTCAGATAGAGCGCTCTCAGAGTTTGCAGAGTTCTTTGCATGCCCTATTTTGACTTAGATAAAGCTTCCCTTAAGCTCACGCTCACTTGGTCCTAGCCTTATTCCCATTCGTGGGAGAGTCCATTCTTGCCTCTCATTGCGGGTAGGGTCGTGCTATCTGGGGACGCTTGCCTTCAACTGCTGCCTTGTCATCATCATGCAGTGCATCTCAAGCTGGCACTGATTTTGCATCTGGAAATGAGAGTGCATTGTTCATCGATCATACTGTACCTGGAGCTGTGAGGGAGAATCTACGTTCACAAAATCGGAAATGATCAGCTTTTGTTTCGCCTTTGTTCCTAGCTCACGGATGACGCTGGGAACGGAGGCCTAGGGAAAAGGAGCGTATGAGCTGTATCAAGCTGTATCCAATTGAAAGCTCTGACACGCGGTTTCCCGGTGCTACCATTGAAAAGTGAAGGACCACTGCAATCTGGCACGGACAAGCGGGGGCATATGGTACCAAACCAATCAAATTGATACTTGCTCCTGCCTTTTTGCAGCTCTGTACACATTTACATCAGCTTGCTGTCATGAATAAGCAAGCTAGCCTGGACTGGCCTGAACGTTTGTTGCTGTGGAGAACTTTCCCCGACGGACACTGAAAAACTTTAACTGAGATAAACATTACAGTCAATGGGCCTCATTCCGAGTTTGGAGGCAGCTATTGCTGCCTCCAAAACCGGGCTCGGGTCCGGTCTAGTGGAATGGGGCCGGGACATTCCGACCTAGGCGGACCCGGTAAGTCCCCATTCCAAATGCCATTCCTCATTCCCATTTGAACCCCCATAGGGCTCAATGGGAAGGCGCTAATAATGGGCCCGCTAATTGCGGGCCGTTATTAGCTCCAAGGTCCCTTAACGGGTCCCGTAAAGAACGTGTGGCCAGACCACACGTCCTTTGCGGGTCCCGCTAAGAGGCCCCGGAATTGGGAGGAAAGGGTTTAACGGCACCGGTCTCCTTACCGGTGACAGTTAACACTTACCGCCCAACTCAAAATGAGGCCCACTGCCTATATTCGCTCCTGCTCCCTCCTGCACCGATGCTGTTGATGATATACAGATAGAGATTAAGCCTACTGCAAGAAAGACTTGGTTTAGAAGGAATAATATGCTAATGATTATGATACAGCTTTGCATTTTTATTACACTAGTCCCAATATTCTGGTATCTAGAAACTGTGCATCCTTTGAACTCTCTTTTGACTGCTACCAATGCTCCTACTATGAGCAGCCCAGTGCATGTGCTCTCTTATACTCTCCCCTCACAAGACGTACAACATAGAAAAGGGTATGACAATAATACATTGGTACTGATTATGAATATGACCCATGCTATCTTGAATAGGTCCAATTGTTGGGTCTCCTGCTCACTGTGCTCAGAGAGGCACAGCTTCACCTCACTGATGAGGCCCAACAAGGCTGAACACGTGTATGGGGTTGCTGGTGGTACTCTTGTTCAGAGAGCAATTGCCATAGCATTTCGGTGCTGGACTGCCCATGTGGGCGGGACAAAGACTGATATGCAAATGGATATTTCCCATCTGTGAAAGGTACAGTGAGCAAAAAGCGTGTGCTGCAAACTCTCATCTCAGAACAGGTTATCATGCTATGTTCTTTCTGGAGAGGAGCGCCTGCTACCTTTTTAAAAATATTTTCAAGGAACTTGGGGTTGGTCGCCCTGAGTTACCTGGGGGCAACCAGAGGTGGACTCCCTGCTCACTGTGCTCAGAGAGGCACAGCTTCACCTCACTGATGAGGCCCAACAAGGCTGAAACACGTGTATGGGGTTGCCTCTGGAACTCAAGTTCAGAGAGAAATTGCCATAGCATTTCAGTGCTGGACTGCCCATGTGGGCGGGACAAAAACTTATATGCAAATGGGTATTTCCCATCTGTGAAAGGTACCGTGAGCAAAAAGTGTGTGCTGCAAACTCTCATCTCAGAACAGGTTATCATGCTATGTTTTTTCTGGAGAGGAGCGCCTGCTACCTTTTTAACAATTGTTGGGTCTGTTCCCATTTAAAGAGGAATGGGTTGGTATGTACATCCTTTGCCACTTAATACTGCCTGTTATGCATCATTAGTAGTGCTATTTTTCGGGAAATGGAATGATAGTGTCACTGGTCAGTTTGATGGAACAAACATAAATTAATTTGAAAGATTGGTATTGGAACCGTTGGGTTGTTCCGTATTTACAAGCATAGGCAAAATGAACCCGGTAACAACAAGTCAGGCAGATAGGCTCTCTTGGCCTTACAAGTCCCTAATCACTTTTAAGATGGCCCCGGTAGGAAATAAAGATGCTGTGCCTCCATTTTACACTATTAATCATAGTCCACGTTCCATCCCATTTTGCTTACGGAAAAAGGGTTCCCACCCGGTGGGAACCTTTACTAGATGCATGAACATTGCTGTGCTTGAACAAGAAGAAAAAGCATTATATACAGGAGGTTCTGTCTATTTTATATGTGGAGATCAGGCCTATCCATGGTTACCTAGAACTTGGGAAGGGACCTGTTATTTAGGTATACTTTTACCTAGTGTATTTCTTTCCAAAACTTCTGAGATAGCAAAACTATCTAGATCTTGGCCACGACGAGATGATACTGCAGGACAAATCATAGGGGATATAGCTAAATCATCTATACCATTTTGGGGATAAGCAATAAATTAATGGAATATAAGGAAACTGTCTAAGGTGTTAGAAAAAAGAATAAATTGAACTACAGACATACTCGATAATATGACATTGGAAAAAAAAGCAATCAGATTGATTGCCCTTAAAAATAGAATGGTTCTTGATATAATTTTGGCTGATCGTGGAGGAGTATGCAGATTGGTGGGGTCAGCGTGCGGTGTATTCGTAAGTGACTCCTCCCCCACGATATTTGAAGCAATAAAAAATTGCATGTCCTAAGTTCTGAAATTCATGTTCCCACAGTTGGTTGGAATCTGAATATAAGTTCATGGTTCTGGGAACTGCTGCAATCATGGGGATGGAAACTAATTGCAATTTTGGTTATGATATTTGGAATCCTCATATTCTGCTGTTGCTGCATACAATGCCTGTCAGTCTTCTGCTCCCAAATTACAAATGAGTGTGTACATGCAATTAGAACGAAACCTCCTCGCATGTTAAGTGAAGGTGCACAAAACGAAGATGAAATAATTAAAGAATTTATGGCAATTAATATTTCTGATGACGATTACAGCAGTATTGGTAGTTCGGAACTAGATATGTCTAATGTATATATATTGCTGCTTGAGCGCTGTTCGCTCTCTCGCATCTCACAGTGTTTGGGAACACACGTCGTGAGGCGTTGAGACCAAGTCGGCCGACTGAGAATATTTTGAAATAAACCAGACTTGTTTGGAAAACGAACCTCGTGTCTGACATGTCACTTTGGTATATGGTTATTGTGCCTTAGTTTCCATATGCAGTCTTTATGGCCTAGCACATTGGTTAGCATAAATCATCTATTTCGTATTGCAATGGATGAATTGCTTGATTTGTCTGTTATATCCATTTGGCAGTGTAATATCTTGTTTGCATTTGATCAAGTTCGGGCATGCTGAACATTTCCCACATTTGAAGTTGCCTACCAGCGGTTTGTTATTCCATAATTGTGACAGACCTGTTTCTCTCAGTTTCTGCATAAAGTGTGAATGACTGAGTAGATCATTGAGGTTGCTTGCTTTCCTTAAAGTAAGACATGCTGTGTCATCAAAAAATCCTGAAAAGCCCTCATCTGATTTCAGAATGTGCCAGTTTTTTGATAGTATTGATCTGATAGATTTGGTATTTGACCTGTATGTTGTGATGAAGCTTAGTTTATTAGAATTCGTTGGAGTTGGAGTCTTTTTGTTAGTGAGCAATTCTGTTCTTGCCCTCATTTTCGTTTTTTGATTGGTTTTTTGAAGGTGATGATATTTGTACCCTCTAGCTTTAAATTTGTTGATCGAGTCCTTGGCATGTTTTTCATATACTTAATTTTCTGTACAGTTTCTCTTGATGCGCAGTAGTTCTCCATATGGAATATTTTGAATTACATGGGCCGGATGATTGCTTCTTGCATGGAGAATTTATGTAACTGCGGTCCGTTTGACAAATAGGGTTGTGTGAATTGTATCATCTTTTTATGTAGAGATCCAGGTCTAAAAAGTAAATTGAAGATGTGCTTTCTGTCAGTCTGAATTGAGGATTGTATTCATTGTTGTTGAGATAATCAATATATTTTTGCAGTTCTTCCTTGTCACTTTTCCAGATAATCAACACGTCATCTATATAACGGCCCCAGTAAATGATGTTATTGTTTGAGGTGTAGGCAACATGGTGCCAAGCGTATTCTAGTTCATAGTGCCCCATGTAAAGGTTTGCGTGTGATGGTGAAACTTGGCACCCATAGCCGTTCCCTGTTTTTGTCTGTACATTTGTCCACTGAAGAGAAATATATTGTTGTTTAGTGTAAAATCCAACATTTCTAGTAACATTTCATTTTGTTGATGGAAAAAGACAGACCGGGTTTTCAAAAAATAGTTGGTAGTTTCAAGACCTTTTTTAATGTGGAATGCTGGTGTAGAGTGAAGATATATCTAGCATGCCCAGCCTGAAATTTTCCTCCCAGGTGACCGATTCTAGCTGTTGGATCACATGTTTTGTGTCTATTACATACAAAGCTAATCCTGATACCAATGGTTGCAGATGTTTATCAATGTATTGTTAAATTGGTTCAGTGATTGAACCTATGCTCTTGATTATTGGTCTGCACAATGGACATTTTTCAAATGGTTTATGAATTTTTGGAAGAAAGTAAATTGTACCTAATTCCCGGATGAGGATTATTCATGTAATCATATTCTTCTTCATTGAGTAGACTTTTTTGCAGCCAATGAGAGGTTATAGTATTCCAGTCAGCTACTAATTTAGTTAGTGGATTAGTTAATAGTTTTTCGTAGCATTTTGGTTGTTGTAAATGTTCAATAGCTGATTGTAAATATTCTACTGTTTTTATTAGAACTATATTACATACCTTGTCCGCTTTCTTTATTATTATTGCTGGGTTTTTAGTTAGTTGTTCTAATTCTGTTTTTTCTTTCCATGACAGATTGTGATGAATCTTGGGATTTATGCCTGAGAGGTAATTCTTTCTAAGGTCTTGCACGGTTAATTTGTAAAAAATATCTATCACGTTGTCTGACGCTAGGTGAGGAGAGAATTTGGACTTAGGTTTTAGTGTTGTCTCTTCTGATAAATCAGTGATGATTTTGAGATTTTCATATACGGATTGGATTGTATACAAATCATTGTCTTCTTGTAAATTGAGCAAATTAGCTATATCCTCAACATGTCTCACTGTTAAGTCTGAAGGAACATAAGTGGTTTTACTTTGTCTTGATGGGTGATTGCTTCAAAAATATTTTTTAGCTTGAGACATCTGCAGAATTTGAACAGATCTAAATTTGTGGTAAAATAATTTGAAGGTCCTGTGGGGCTGAAGGAAAGTCCTTTATTCAAGGCTTTTTGTAGGTGAGGTGTAAATTCCAGATCTGTTAGATTGATTACAAGGTTTGCTGTTGTACCTGACATTTTTTTATCTTGGTTGCACGCCTTCGAAACATGATGCAAGCTTTGGTGCAACTGCACTTCCTCCTCCTACCCCTCCTTGTCCTATTCCTCTTGGATTGGATATATTTGTGGTTGTTTGTCTTTGCTGGTTCGTTCTGATATTCTTGTACTTGATGTATTTGTCTAAAAAAGAGCAACTAGCTTGAATCACTGTTGCCGATGATGTTGGGGGTGAGGCTGTTTCTGGTTCCGTATCACTCTGAGATTCTACGTCTGATGATTGTGGGGATATTTGAAATGGTAGTGTCTCTAGTGGTACAACTTTTTGTAGTGGTCTAAACTGTCTTGTGGTCTGTGGTTTTTGAAAAGTATAAACTCGTTTGAACTTGTAGTCCATCTCATCTCGGAAGAATTATTTCTATTTTTTAATTTTAAGTTCTTTAGTGTACCAGAGTAGATAATCATCTAGAATTTGATCATTTTTTCTCGCAACTGACTTGAACTACGGTCCCCGAGGACATTCAACCCACAAGCGTTATGAGATCATACCAATTATATGTAGAGCACTGTATAAATGCCAAATAACATAACATATACGATATTCAAAAAGAAGGTGTATTAAACAGGTGTCTACACCACAAAACAGGACAAGAAGAACCAATGATATATCAAATTATCACGTTAAAAGGAATTTTTATTTATTAAATGTGTAGAGTAAAAACTCCTAAAATGATCAAATTACATAAAACTCAATATCAAACACGATGCATAAAACATGTAAAACATACACTTTACAAGACACAAGGAAAACACATACTGTGGGTTAATTGTTGTAATAATTGCAACGTTTCTCCGTATGAAAATTCACACTGGAGTAGTTTGTCAAATTCTAAAGTGCAATTGGTATATTTCTCAAACCGAACTTGTACAAGTTTCTGTCCTTAAAACACAGACAAATGTAGGACATTCATCGGGTAAAATTGCTTGTGTATTACTAGTGATCATTCTTCTTTCCTATCACTTTCTTTCTGTCAGTTTCTCAACAATGATGAACCTACGGGTTAAAGACACACTGTTACTGATGTATATTTAAAGTTTTTAAGTCTTGTCATTAGACTTTAAGAAAGACAACCCTGATCCACCTGGGGGGCTGAGTAGGTTTGTATCTTACATACCTTCTAGAGTGTGGTAAAATAATCCACAGTCTATGCACACCAAACAAATTGGTGACAGGTGTTAGGCAGAAACCTTTGCAGTTCCCTTTGGGAACACTGCAAAAGATTTAGGACTACAGGTGTTAGCAGTAAACCCACTTGGTAGCAGTCCGTACCACCCAGATTTACCTGGTAGCTGTGGATGAGCAGTCAGACTTCCCTCAAGAAGAGTTAGGCAGTATGCAAAGTATAAACAATAGGCACTCAGATACAACAATACAAGCAAACACTGACCAAAGCTTTGGTATCAAAGTATATAATTATTTATTTAAAAACACACTGTTTGAAACACTCCAGCACTCTTATTGTAAAACACTCTAAACACAGTTACTATTATAATATATACAACCCTTATTCCTTATTCGGTAAGTCTTAGTTAACACCACTTATTTTCATATAGAGGTGAGCGCTTAACTATAGATGGCACTCCAATAAGTTCATGAAGAAGGGAGGGAAAAAGACAGAATATGTGAAGATACACCACTCTAAGATTTAGGAACACTTTTAGCAAGGCAGAAGAGCAAGAGTCACTTGTGAGCCAAAGTCCATAGGCTGGGCCCACTCTTAGAGAGAGCAGAGCACAAATGCGCCCAAGATCACACAGTTCCACTAGGCTTAGAAAGTCTTGCAGAGAGTTCGAAAAGAGTTTAGAGAGGCTCAGAAAAGTTTAGCCAGGGTGTCCCAGGCTAACCCAGGTTCGAAAGCCGGGGGCTAAATCTACCCCGTACAGTCGGTGGCAAGGGAAGCCGGGCGGGACACGGTACGTTAAGTGGGAAGGATCTTCCAGCGGTGGCAGTTGTTCCTGGCAGGGTGCAAGTCTCGTCGTCGTCCAGGGGAAGAGAAGATCTCGACTTGGAGGAAAGATGAAGGTCGTTGCACTGCCAGGGAAGAAACCAGCCGCAGAGTTTTTCCGGTTAAAGGTATTACCCTTTAATTCGCAGTCATGGTAAAACGTGGTATCCCGGTTGCCGGGGTGCTTGGAAGAGGCAAGGCAGCCACGAGATACGTCGGGAAGGCGAAAAGACGGTGAAACTGGTTATCCCCATCAGTCAAAGGAAGAAGACTCTCCGGCGGGAGATCTCCTCTGTCGTTGGGAAAAGTGGTGAGACGGTCCAGCCGGGCTCCACCGGTGGTGTCGTCGTGGCAGGTCGGCTCAGCTTCTCCCTCGTCGGATTCTTAGGTTCTGTGGCGACTTCTGAAGTTCCAGTCCCCAAAGCCCTGCTTTTATGCAGAAACCCCCATTCACTCAGCCTAGCTGTCACTCAAACATGGTAAGTGGTGAGCCGGCCTGCTCACCACTTGGGCCAATCAGGACGGAGTGTGACTTGAGTTGTCTAGGCAACTTAGTCCAGGGTGCCTAAATCCCCCTCCACCCCTCCTAAGTACCCCAGACAGAGTGGCACCACTTTGGAGGGCTTCTGTGGAGAAGCCCGCCAAAAAGTGGAACAAAGGGCTCGACTTGGGTTGGAGTCACAAAAGAGAACACACACGCCATTCTATTTTTGGCAAAAAATACCAACCAGAGAATTAATATTAAATAAATAAACCGGCGTTATGTTCAAGGCTATCGTAATTAAATAAATAAAGATATTAGCCTCGAACAATGGGAAAATCCCATAGGGAAATATTTGCGGTTGAATATAAAAAGTAGTATCCACTGCCACAAGTCAAAACTCGATCAGGGGGGACGGAGACGTGCCCCGTCGACTAACAGACCCCGGGGCAATCGAATTGCCCCAGCCAGTACGTCCACAATATGATGGTTTGTACTGGTTCTGTTCAGAATTCAAGACTAGTAAAGTCAATGGTGACTTTACATGCGCTGGGAGACAGTAGTCAGTCCCAGGGTATGGAGTCTATACTGGGGGGTCACTATGACACCCCTGTGTTCCTGCACCGAGGGTGCTGTGTAACAAACATCACAAAAACACATGAAGCCCTATGGAATAAAAGACCCCATAGCCCATTAAACACATCTAGAGTCAAAGAAACACACTCAAATCATGCCCAAGAGTGAGGGTAAAAGAGTCTCATTCTTGGCAGGAGAAAAAAAGAACCCCCAAAAATCCAGCAAAGCTGCTGGGGGCCTCACTAGGTTAGGACATTCAGCCTAAACAGAGAATTCTCCCTAACACTCGCCCCCACCAGACTAAGGGACAGGAGGATTTAATCCACTCCTGGATGAACCTCATACCTCTAGTCGATGACATACATCCTAGAGAGTCCATCAGCATTTTGATGGTGACACCTTGACCTATGTTCTATGGCCCAATCAAAGGTTTTCCTTTGTAAGCTATATGACCTACAAACCCTTTGAGGAACATCAGTCTTTTTAAAGTTATAGGCGATCTGGTTGACCAGTCCCTCAGAAGTGGTTACAACTTCTGAACCTGTGTTAGGTTTTTTCATGGGGTCCTTATAAAGGATTCCCTTAGATCTAGAGGGGCCTCCAAGGTTCCTCACCACCTCTCTTGTGGGAGCAGGTTGGGTCTTAGGCCTCTTGGTTGGAGGGGTTAGGGTTAGGCAATGTACCTGCTTCCCCTTCCTCTTAGATCTAACCTTACCTACTTTAGGGGTTTCCCCCCTAATACTAGGATTTGGGTTGGGGTCTTCAGTAGAAGGTCCAACAGTCTGAAGGTTTTTGGCCTTAGACTTCTCTTTCCTGGTTTTCCACCAGCATTGAGAATCACCAGTTCTCTTAGGCCTAGATAAGGGTCCAGTAGGTCTATCCTCCTCTTCCTCAGAAGCAGGGGGGGTCACAGACTCTGAAACTGGGGGAACAATGATGGAGCTTGGTTGGGGCTCCCATTTCCCTAATGTACTCGCCTGAAATGTGCCTGGGTTAGAGGTCAACTCACTAACACCAGGGCTTGTAGTGGGGGTCTCAGTAGAGGTTCCCACAGGCTTAGAGTGGTCCCTTAAGGTGGCCTCTCTAGCCAATTTGGTTAGGTTCTGGTTCTCCATACTCGGAGGCCTGGGGGTATGTGACACTACTCCTAGAGTTCTCAGGTCATTCCCCAACAGGACTTTCCCAGGCACCTCAGTCTGCACACTGACAGGGATCCTCACTGTCATGTTGTTACACTGAATGAGGGCTGGTAGAATAGGAACCATTTGGACAGGGCCTCCAGACATCTTAGTGGGACCTTTGGGTGCTTTGCCACATCCTCAGGTTGAAAGAAGCTTTCATCCACTACTGTTCTGCTGGCCCCAGTGTCTCTCCTGGCAGGCGTATCCTGGCCATTGACAAGAACACTGTCCATATAATACACTTTAGAGTTTGCAGGTAGGGAGTTATACACAACCATATTCTGGGACTTACCCAGATCCAGGGACTCCATAGACACAGTTGCTTGAAGACCCAAGGGTTCTTCAGCAAAAGCTTCAAAGTGAGCACTAGCCATCTGTACTTCATCCTCAGGGGTGAAGGCTAAGGAGACTGTGCTGATCCCTGCAGGTTTACCCTTGCATCTGGGATCCCCTTTGATATGGTCAGTAGCCTTACAGATATAGCATTGTCCAAATGCTCTCTGAAAGGGTGGCTTGTTCTGACCTCCTTCTGGTTGTTGACCAGAAGGTACACTAGCCTGGTTTGGTTTACCGTGGGGCTTAGCCTGGTTTTGTTTGGGGCCCTCTTTGGAATTTGCAGGATTAGAATTCTCTTTGGAGTCCTTTTTAGGCTGTTTCCCCTCATCCTTCTTCTGAGTTACCCCAGAATCCTTGTGAGTGGCCCTGTTGGCAACCCACAAGTCAGCAGCCTTAGCTAGCTTTCTGGAATCGAATTCCTTTGAATCAGCCAAGTGCTGTCTGAGCTTAGGAGAGCAGGCATCATAAATTGACTCCAACATAAAAAGATTTTTCATACCTTCATAAGTGTTCACCTTGTAACCCTTAATCCATCCCTCTAAGTTTTTCAACCCTTCACTCACCCAGGTAGCCCAAGGGGTACCATCATGCTTTTTGAGGGTTCTAAACCTCTTAAGATATTGGGAAGGGGTCTTCCCAAATCTAGCTATCAAAGCTCGTTTCACACATTCATACTCTTTCCTATCCTCCTCCCCCAACTCCATTACCACATCAGTTGCAACAGGGGGAAGCCTAGAGAACAACCTGGTGAGTAAGTCATTTCCTGTGATGTTCTGGAGCCCATGATTATATTCAAACAGAGACAACCAATCCAACACATCCAACTTAGGCTCATGCATACCAACCAATTCTTTGGGCATCCGGGGTCTTTTAGGACTGGAACTTCTAGAGAAGCCAGAGAGAGAAGCATTTTCAACAGACAATCTCTTCATTTCTAGCTCATGCTTGAGCTCCATTTCCCTTAGCCTTAGTTCTTGGTTCAGTTCCTGGTGTCTTTGTTCAGCCTGAGTATTACGTTTTTTAAACTCTAATTCAAGTTTCATCTTCTCTAGTTCAAGATATTGAGGACTAAGTGTGGGACCTGGTAAATGTCCAGTAGGTACAGCAGGTAAAGCAGACAGAGGCTTAGGGGGGACAGTCACAGCAGCCTCACGCTCCTCTTCTGACTCTTTCTCAAGATCATCAACATTTGGTTCAGTTTCAATCTCAATACTGTTACCTACAGTTGCTGGAGTGGTAGGTTCCTCTGAACCATCATCCAGGCCTTGGTTAGCTAACAACCTTTCTATTAGCTCCATTTTCTTGCCTCTAGTCAGGAGATTCTTATGCTTACAGAGAACTCTTAAACAATCAGCAGGGAATAACTTTCCATAGTTAACATGTTAGAAAGATTACTTTTTCAGTGCTAAGCTTTGTGGTTAGTTGCACTAAGGTATCCTAAAGCACACTAAAATGTATACTCAATACAAATCCCACCGCTGTACACCAGTGTTAGGCAGAAACCTGTGCAGTTCCCTTTGGGAACACTGCAAAAGATTTAGGACTACAGGTGTTAGCAGTAAACCCACTTGGTAGCAGTCTGTACCACCCAGATTTACCTGGTAGCTGTGGCTGAGCAGTCAGACTTCCCTCAAGAAGAGTTAGGCAGTATGCAAAGTATACACAATAGGCACTCAGATACAACAATCCAAGCAAACACTGACCAGAGCTTTGGTAACAAAGTATATAATTATTTATTTAAAAACACAATGTTTGAAACACTCCAGCACTCTTATTGTAAAACACTCTAAACACAGTTACTATTATAATATATACAACCCTTATTCCTTATTCGGTAAGTCTTAGTTAACACCACTTATTTTCATACAGAGGTGGGTGCTTAACTATAGATGGCACTCCAATAAGTTCATTTAGAAGGAAGGGAAAAAGACAGAATATGTGAAGATACACCACTCTAAGATTTAGGAACACTTTTAGCAAGGCAGAAGAGCAAGAGTCACTTGTGAGCCAAAGTCCATAGGCTGGGCCCACTCTTAGAGAGAGCAGAGCACAAATGCGCCCAAGATCACACAGTTACACTAGGCTTAGAAAGTCTTGCAGAGAGTTCGAAAAGAGTTTAGAGAGGCTCAGAAAAGTTTAGCCAGGGTGTCCCAGACTAACCCAGGTTCGAAAGCCGGGGGCTAAATCTACCCCGTACAGTCGGTGGCAAGGGAAGCCGGGTGGGACACGGTACCTTAAGTGGGAAGGATCCTCCAGCGGTGGCAGTTGTTCCTGGCAGCGGGTGCAAGTCTCGCGTCGCCCAGGGGAAGAGAAGATCTCGACTTGGAGGAAAGATGAAGGTCGTTGCACTGCCAGGGAAGAAACCAGCCGATGAGTTTTCCGGTTAAAGGTATTACCCTTTAATTCGCGGTCATGGTAAAACATGGTATCCCGGTTGCCGGGGTGCTTGGCACAGGCAAGGCGGCCACGAGATACGTCGGGAAGGCAAAAAGACGGTGACACTGGTTATCCCCACCAGTTAAAGGAAGAAGACTCTCCGGCGGGAGATCTCTTCTGTCATTGGGAAAAGTGGTGAGACGGTCCAGCCGGGCTCCACCGGTGGTGTAGTCGTGGCAGGTCGGCTCAGCTTCTCCCTCGTCTGATTCTTAGGTCCTGTGGTGACTTCTGAAGTTCCAGTCCCCAAAGCCCTGCTTTTATGCAGAAAACCCCCATTCACTCAGCCTAGCTGTCACTCAAACATGCTAAGTGGTGAGCCGGCCGGCTCACCACTTGGGCCAATCAGGACGGAGTGCGACTTGAGTTGTCTAGGCAACTCAGTCCAGGGTGCCTAAATCCCCCTCCACCCCTCCTAAGTACCCCAGACAGAGTGGCACCACTTCGGAGGGCTTCTGTGGAGAAGCCCGCCAAAAAGTGGAACAAAGGGCTCGACTTGGGTTGGAGTCACAGAAGAGAACACAAACGCCATTTTAGAACTGAGTTTTGGCAAAAAATACCAACCGGGGAATTAATATTAAATAAATAAACCAGCAGTATGTTCGAGGCTATCGTAATTAAATAAATAAAGATATTAGCCTCGAACAATGGGAAAATCCCATAGGGAAATATTCGCGGTTGAATATAAAAAGTAGTATCCACTGCCACCAGCCAAAACTCGATCAGGGGGGACGGAGACATGCCCCCTCGACTAACAGACCCCGGGGCAATCGAATTGCCCCAGCCAGTACGTCCACAATTTGATGGTTTGTACTGGTTCTGTTCAAAATTCAAGACTAGTAAAGTCAATGGTGACTTTACATGCCCTGGGAGACAGTAGTCAGTCCCAGGGTATGGAGTCTATACTGGGGGGTCACTACGACACCCCTGTGTTACTGCACTGAGGGTGCTGTGTAACGCACATCACAAAAACACATGAAGCCCTATGGAGTAAAGACCCCATAGCCCATTAAACACATCTAGAGTCAAAGAAACACACTCAAATCATGCCCAAGAGTGAGGGTAAAAGAGTCTCACTCTTGGCAGGAGAAAAAATGAAACCCCAAAAATCCAGCAAAGCTGCTGGGGGACTCACTAGGTTAGGAAATTCAGCCTAAACAGAGAATTCTCCCTAACAACAGGATGGCCGATTTCCTTTTAAATGGGGAAGATCACTCAGAACCTCCTCTTCCTCTGCGGACAAAAAACACAGAGAGAGAGAGACTATCTACGTATAAATTCTCAGTAGAGGGACTAACCGGAGTATTAGTATCTAAGTAGTGAGTAAGCTTACCTACAAGTGTTGCAGGTAAGTTCTATTGCTGTTGAAGGAGCGTATTCCACAAAGGCTGTAGATGTTTTGTGGTGCAATTTGTTTTCTACACAAAGAGAAATAGACAAAACACCCAATGGTATCAGAGCCTCTGTCAAAACTGAGGGCATGAAATATTGTGTCATTAGGGTATAAAGGTGCTTACTGTTGTAAAAAAGTATGTGCACCTTTATATATATGGTTGTACTACTATGGTTGAATATAGAACAAAAATAAATAAATAAATAAATAAAGCAGCCTTGCTTACAACAGGGAAAATCCCTTCTTTAGTGTTCGACTATTAAGGCAATTTACAATTTGCTTGCTATTGTCAAATGGTATAGGCACCTGTATATATAAAATTGTGCCACTATGGTTGAGTAATGGAGAACCAAAAGGGCTCCAACCACAGATATAGTTGATGACACTGCCCTAATGTTGGGGTGTCTGAATGGTTCAGTTCTGATTATTTCAAAATTGCGCTTCAACTAGTAAGCCAAGTATCCTCTAAATACACAATTAGATCACCAATTGTGGCAAAATAAGGCTCAAATTCCTCATTCTTAGTAATTATTTACTTAAATGTATTAATAGTTTGTGTTTTTCTTTTTTGACCAAAAAAATCAGAAAACAGTAAATGACTTGTTTTTTGGGAAAAGAAAAAAGGAAAAAGGAAAAAAGGAAGAAAGTATGACATAAATCCAGTACGGAAAAAGAATTATTTCACAATGAATACTCTCGTTGTTCAATGGTAACATAATTTGTGAGTTAGTATCAACTTAGTGAGCACAAGATATGTGTGCAAAAAAGTAAGGGAAGGAAACAATAAAGAATATAATTTGATTTATACAAAAAAACTGTTTATGCCTATATGACAAACTAAAAAAATCCTTAACGAGTTGATTGGGCACATGGGTATGTATCTTTTATGCATGGTGCCACTCAATATTTTTCATTAAGACTGGCAATATGGCTCTTTGTCAAAAAAAATAATTTTTGTTCCAGACTCAATAGTTTTTTGTTGATAAGGTCTTGTGTTCTTCCTCTTACATGTTTCAAGATGGTCCAATTGAAGTCAGTACACGTATGATCTCTTTCTAAGTAGTGTTTTACAAGTGGTGCTTGATCTATCTTATTTTTGATACAACTCTTGTGCTCAATCATTCGCGTTTTAAACTTACGATTCGTTTTTCCAATGTAAATGTATTGGCAAGGGCATCTAATTACATATACCACATTTTCTGTGTTGCAGTTAGTATGTTCTGTGATGTTCCACTCTCTTTCTAGACCTAAATCCACTGTGGCGGTCTTCCTAGTCTGACTACACATGATACAATTACCACATGAGTGGTGTCCGGATACTGGCGGTAGACCCCACAATCTTGTCTGTGGGGTACTTTCTTTTTGTGATATCCAATATCGTTTCTCATCACTAGGTTGCATATGGTGGTGCTTTCCACATTCCTTTGTCATTACTTTTTTCCAATTTTTGTTAATGATGCCTTTGATTTTATAGTATACGTTACTAAAAGTATTCACAAATACTAATGGAGTCTCCTTGGTATCTCTATTCTTGTGCAGTTGTTGGTCAAGGAGGGCTTCTCTATTATTGTTGAATGCCCTTTTAGCTGCATCCTTCACTACCCGTTTGGGATAGCCCCGAGTGGTGAGTTTCACAATCAGATTATTAGCACCTTGTTCGTAAGATTCATTGGTGCTACTGTTTTTCTTGATGCACAAAAATTGCCCAAAGGGCAAATTGTTCTTCACATGTTGGTCATGATGACTATTAAAATGCAAAAGGACATTCTTATCAGTGTTTTTGGTATAAGGTTTGATCAACAAACTGCCTTGATGGTGATATATAGAGATATCCAAAAAGTTCACCACATCATTGCTCGTACTCATGGTAAATTTAAGGAATCTATTTTGTTCATTCAACCATTTATTGAATCGGTTCGCCTCTTCTTCACTCCCCTTCCAAATGACAAAAATGTCAACTATGTATCTTAACCAGCATAGGATGTTATCTTGGAAAGGATTCAGATTGCGATAGATGACAGTCTCCTCAAACATATTGACATACAGGTTGGCTAGGTTAGGAGCCATAGCGGCTCCCATTGCTGTTCCTTCTACTTGTATGCAATGTTAGTCCATGAATTGAAAAAAATTATTGGTAAGTGCTATTTCTGTACACCATTTAATGAAAGAATTAGGGACGGGATGGTCATCTTCCCTTTTCAGGAGGGTTTCTTCTACAACTTCTAACGTCGCTGGTTGGGGTATGCTAGTATACAAAGCTTGTATGTCTAAACACAATAGTACATTTTCATCTGGATAGAACAGCCTTCCCTCAATTCTATTGATGGCGTCAGTAGTGTCTTTCACATAGCTCTTCATACTAGGTATGAAAGGTCAGAGGTAAAAATCTACATATTTGGAAAGGTGTTCCAACATTGAGTTTATTCCCGAGACTATGGGTCTACATGGGATTTTTTCAAAAGTCTTATGGATCTTAGGCAATATGTAGAAGATCGGTACTCTACCATTTTCTCTCATGAGGTATTGTTCCTCTTGTTTGCTGATAAGTTTTAAATCCACTGCTTTGGTCACTTTATCTCTAATAGTAATGGACAATTCCTTACTAGGGTCTCTATCGATCTTCTTGTAGTGGTTTGTATCGGATAGTAATTGCAGACATTCTTCCACATAGTATGTCTTGTCCAACACCACTATCGCCCCACCTTTACCCGCTTGTCGGATGATAATGTCTTGATTGGAGCCCAAAGATTTGAGAATAGTTTGTTCACTCTTGCTTAGGTTAGAATGTCTAGGAATGCCCTTGGATTCGAGAATACGTATGTCTTCCATGACTTTCTTTTCGAAGACAATGGATTCAGGAGAATAAGAGTTCTGAGGAGCACAAAAAGTGGAAGGATTTCAGAGTCCACTACTATGTAAATGCCACCAAACAAATTGTTCTTAAAAACTCTTTAAGGTGGACTTTCCTCATGAATTGTTGGATTTCCACTCTAAATTCAAAGGGATTATGGTATTTAGATATAACATAATTCAGACCTTTATTCAAGACTGATTTTTCCATGTCTGTCAATGTGGTCCTTGATAGATTCACTACCAGCCCCTGTGACTCCGGGTCTGCATCCGGTCTAGTGCCCATTGTCTCTGAGCATTGCCTCTTTCTAAAAAAGGTTGGCGTTGTCCATTTCTACCTCGGTTGTTTCCCCTTGTCCCTCTTCCTCGATTAGGTCTGTTATCTCCTTCATTACTGTTGCCACTGGTTCCTGCTCTGTTGTATTCTTCATTTTCATCAGAGCCTCCACTTGAACTATATGAAGTGTTTCTAAAACGGACTCTATGATTTTGCTGTTGATTAAAGCTTTGTTCTGGTTTAGGATCACTAAATTTATAGTCTTTATTAGTGTATATAAAGCTTTTTCGTGAGAAAAATTTGCACATCTTTCTTCATTCGCTTTACTCGTCTCAGTCTTAAAATCTTGCATCTCTTTCAGATGTTTTTCTAGACTACTTTTGAAAGCTTCTACTTCAAATGTTTTCTTTATTTCTTCTTCAAGTGATTTAAGTCTACTTCAATTTTAGCAGTTTCTTGTGCTGTCTCAATAATTAAAATAAGCCAATCCCGGCCACATTTATTAGAGATATAACTCCATTTGAGCTTAAAGTCACTATTATCCAAGAATAGTCTCAGTTCATTTTTTACAATGAGTCCTTGTGGTAGGGCTTGATTCTTGACATATTCTAACATGATGATAGCATGTAGTTCGGTTCGTATTAGTCTTTTTCTCAATTGGGTAAGTTCATCCCATTGATCGTCTTTATTGAGAATGTCTAAATCTTTCTCAAGACCCATTATCGGTAATGATTCTATAAGTTTACTTACATATTCATCATTGTAGACTAAACATTTTTCCGATTGAGAAGCCATCTTACGTATTTTTACGGTTTTTGAAAAGTATAAACTCTTTTGAACTTGTAGTCCATCTCATCTCGGAAGAATTATTTCTATTTTTCAATTTTAAGTTCTTTAGTGTACCAGAGTAGATAATCATCTAGAATTTGATAATATTTTTATGTCACCTCCAGCAATTTAGTGCTTCAATTTCTTGTTTAGTTATTGTTATTTCTTGTGTTAGCTTATCATGAGCTTTTTTTGCATCAGCTTCTCACATATTGAGTGCACCCAAGCACCCTATAATGCCCTACTCTCGCAACTGACCTGGACTACGGTCCCCGAGGACATTCAACCCACAAGCGTTTTGAGGTCATACCAATGATATGTAGAGCACTATATAAATGCCAAATAACATAACATAACATAACATTACCAGTTGCAGGTCAACTTGGAATGCTCTTCTCTTTCTGTCAAATAGGCCAGTCAGGCTTCCCCCAACTACAATCTATTTGATGAAGACCTGTCCTCCTGTACCTCGCCGGGTGGTTCCTTTGAAATGCCTCGTCTGTTTCCTGCCGAGTCTACGTCTGACATCTCTTCTGACACTTCTGCAGACTCTGTACCAGATCTTTTCCAGGAGCCTAATCATAGTCTAACTCCAATCCTGCCCTCTATCCAAACTCCTTCCTTGGTTCCAACGCCAGTATCCAGCTCTGTCTTGCACTCAGACAGCAATGCAATTGACTTTTCTAGAGATTACAATCCCACAATTGCTGCAGTATTCGAAACAATAGCCAGCCCAACAACCCTCTTTGTCAAAGACTGTCTGTCAATGCTTGCTCCGGCCTGTAACCTGAATCGGGACTGTGTATCCATGCTTACCCCTGGGTCCACTTCAACACCCAAAGTCATCCAAATACCCATGCCTGAAATGAAACCACAAGAAATGAATGAGAATTCAATTGACTTCAAGATCATAACCTTCAGTAAAAAGGAAGACTCGGCAATGGACTTAGTGTTTCAAGACCTTATGATCAGTACCATTATTAGTGTTATGCTGCTTGAACATTTGAACCAGTGGAACAAGGTACCTATCTGTGAAAATACTTTGCTAGCCTTGGACTCAGCAATATCTCCTTCCAAAGTACTTCAACACTCTGAGCCTGTTGCCAACTGCACGAGTGTAATAGCCACAACTCAATGCCAATTTCTGCCTATAGGAATCCCCATGTCAGCTGAAGTAATGCCATCAGAAAACCAGCTCTCAGTGGCAAAGAGTAAACATGCCCTTCCTGAAAGCCACCAAGATAGTCCAGCTTTGCCACAGCAGTCTGAAAGTAAAACAAAAGAATCAACATACTTGTAGGTTCTTTGAACATGCAAAGAGTGGATGCCTCCACTTAATTTCATCAGACTGCAACTATCAGACAGACATGTGCTGTCTAATGAAACTTTAGGACTAGGGAATTACTTGGCTTGTTTGAAATTGGGGAAACTTTCATCGCCTAACTGACCAGCCAAAGAAGACTATACGAGAGGGGACAGTCCTTCACCTGATTGCACCCATCACCAAGCATGTGAATCCATGAAAGATACCAATGCTGGAGAAATGGAGTTACAGGTAAGAAACTACTCCCTTCTCCAGCATTGGATCTTTCATGGATTCACATGCTTAGAATAGATTGTAAAGCAGTAACATCAAGAAGGAGGTGAGAGTGCAATGTAACTTACATTCGTAGAGACACCCCCAAACACTACCGTTTACACCATGTATGTAAGCAACAACTTATTATACTGATACGAAACGGATTTCCGCCATACAATGCTATGTCATATGACTCAGTATGCACCCCTTGCGCACATATCTACCCAACCACTTATGTTTAGGTCAATAAACTATGCACATTCATGTATACACTCTGAAAAACCAGCTGAGGCCAAATAATAATAGGCAGCATTCTTCTTGAAACTTTGGCTTACCTCATTGAAAAAGGTGGCGAAGCACTGCCCTTCCCGTTTGTACCTCATCCGCGTGCTGCTTTTCCAGGCAGTAGTGGCGCGTAAACGTGTGCGGAACAGACCATGCCGCCGCCTGGCAGATGTCCGTCAGCGGAATTCCTGCCCATAGAGCCACGGAGGAAGATGTCGATCTCGTGGAATGGGCTCTGGGACGATGTAGTAGAGGTCTCCCGGCCTTGGAATGACACAGGGTAATCGCCGAGGAGACCCAGCGAGCCAGACCTTGTTTGGAGATAGCCTTACCCCTAGCCGAGGGGCCGTAGGCGACGAATAGCTGTCTGGTGGCTCTGATATCTTGCGTTTTTTGCAGGTAAAATTTTAGCGCCCTTTTGACGTCCAGAGTGTGAAGAGCCTTCTCCGCCGTCGACGAAGGAGATGCAAAGAAAGTAGGGAGTACCAGGGTCGAGTGCTTATGATAGACCGACGGTACTTTTGGGATGAATGAAGGGTTAGTTGATAAAATAACTTTGTCCTTAAAGAACCTCAGATATGGAGGGTCTATGACCAGTGCCTGTAGTTCCGACATTCTTCTAGCCGAAGTGATGGCAACTAGGAACGCGAGTTTCCAAGATAGAAATTGTAGAGATGAAGAGGACATTGGCTCAAAGGGAGGCTTCATTAAGGCAGCTAGAACCGTGTTCAGACTCCACGACGGTGGGAACCGTTTTTCCGGAGGGAAGGTTCTAAACAGACCCTTCATGAAATGCTTCACTAGCCTGTCACTGAATAGTGGAGGGGACTGTCTTCTTCTGGTAAATCTCGAAACAGCCGCCAGGTGTACTTTGAATGACGATGATGACAGTCCGCTCTCCGCAAGATGAAGAAGATACGGGAGGATTTGCTCCGGAGTTACTTCCAAAGGTTGTATATTTTGTTGTGTTTGACACCATATACAGAACCTTTTCCATTTGCTTACATATGATTTGTTAGTGGACGGGGCTCTGGCCGCCTGCAGAATCCTTCGGCAATCAGTCGAGACTTTTAGGTTCCCGAACTCCGAGAAGTCAGGAGCCATGCAGTTAAGTTCAGGCTGTCCGGATTGTGGTGCCACACGGTCCCCTCGTCCCTGGACAGGAGGTTCGGTACTTTCCTGAATGGTATCGGCTGATCCAGCGACAGATGAAGGAGGTCTGAGAACCATGGTTGCCTCGGCCAGCGCGGGGCCACTAGGATGACCCGGCAATTGTACCTGTGGATCCCCTGGATCGTCCTCCGTATGAGGGGAAATGGAGGGAAGGCGTAGAGGAACTTGCCTGTCCACGGAAACGAGAACGCTTCCCCCAGGGAGCCTGTTTGGGGCCATCTGCTCGCGAACTGAGCACATTTTCGGTTTCTTTCCGTGGCGAAGAGATCGATCGACGGGGTCCCCCATCTTTCGAAGATTTCCCCGAGTTGAGTGGAGTCCAGCTCCCACTCGTGTATTTGTGACATAGTCCTGCTCAGGGAATCCGCCTGTAAGTTCTTCGCTCCCGGTAGGTGGTATGCCACTAGGGAGATGTGGTGTTTTAAAGCCCAATGCCAGATCTTTTGAGCTTCCTTCGAGAGGGTCCTGGATCTGGTGCCACCCTGTTTTATCAGGTAGAACATAGCTGTCATATTGTCCGTGAGCACTCTTACTTTTGACCCCTTGATGTGTGGGAGGAAAGATTTCAGGGCCCATCTCACCGCCCTTAGCTCCAGGACGTTGATATGTAGGCGAGATTCGGTCGACGACCACCTGCCTTGGGTTTGGTGACGTGACATGTGTGCTCCCCAGCCCGACAGAGAGGCGTCTGTAATGATGGTGTTCTGAAATTCCGGTTCCTGCAGGGGGACCCCTCTGTCCAGGTTGCGCGCCACTTTCCACCATCGGATGGCTTTGATAACTCGTTCGTCGTCGACTATTATCTTGTCCGACCAGCGGCCTGTGGCCTGCTTCCATCTGTCTGATAGGAACTCCTGTAGAGGTCTCATGAACAACCGGCAGTTCGCGACTAGGTGGATGCACGATGCCATGGAGCCGAGGAGAGCCGCATATTTTCTTACTGACAACCTTCTCTGTAAACGAAGTTGGCTTGTCAGGTGTTTGATCTTCAACAACCTTTCCAGGGATGGTTTCACTAGTCCCGTGTGGGTGTCGAATTGAGCACCTAGGAACTTCAAGCTCTTCGAGGGCTTTAGTGAAGACTTTTCGTAGTTCACTGCAAATCCCAGACGCTGTAGCAGTCGCAAGGTGGTCAATAGGCTGTCGTTGGTCGACGCTGGGGAGGATCCCCTCACGAGCCAGTCGTCGAGGTACGGGTAAACGTGATGCCCTTCCTTCCGCAGCCAGGCTGCTACGGGTGCTAGGCACTTTGTAAAGGTTCTTGGGGAGGACTTCAGGCCGAAAGGGAGCACAGTAAATTGGTAGTGTGTTTGGCCGACTAGGAACCTCAGGAACCTCCTGTGGTGAGTGCGCACCGGAATGTGAAAATACGCATCTTGGAGGTCCAGAGACGCCAGGAAATCGTTCTTTTGGACCGATCTGATTACCTCCTGTAGAGTAAGCATCTTGAACTTTTGACTCAGCAGGGTTTTGTTGAGGTCCCGTAGGTCGAGGATGGGGCGCCACTTCCCGTTTGGTTTCTTTACTACGAAGCAGCGTGAGTAAACCCCTAAGCCCCTCTGTGAAGCAGGGACTAACTCGATGGGGCCTTTTTTTAGCATGAGCGCAACCTCTCGACGCAAGACGCTTAGGTGTGGTTGAGACAGGCGTATCGGTGGACGTCTTGGAGGTCTGGATTTGAATCTTAGGGAATGTCGCAGTCTCACCGTGTCCAGAACCCACCGATCTGTCGTAATTGACTCCCATTCCTCGACGCAACTTGACACTCTCCCTCCTAGAACGTCATTGTTGATCTTTTTGTTTTCCCGTCGACGACGAGTAAGTGGGACGTCTCTTAGAGGCCTGGAAATTTCTGCGTCGGGTCGAGGACTGTGAGGCGCGTCTATAGCCTTGGGACGGATATGAAGACCTCCCGAATGCTCTATCCCTGGATCCCGCAAATCGTGCGTTTCCCGTAGCTCCTCTAAAGGGGCGAAAGGAACGAAAGGGCTTACCGCTTTGGAGAGAGCCCAGCGAGCGCGCCGTCTCAGAGTCCTCCTTCATTCCTTTCAAGGCCTCATCCACCTTTTCGCCAAACAGGTGGTCACCTTCGAAAGGCATGTCGACGACCTTATATTGCACCTCGGGTCTAAAGTTGGTGCACTTGAGCCAGGCCTGGCGTCGTAGAACCACTCCGTTGTTAATTTGTTTGAACCCCGAGTCTGCCAGGTCCACCGCTATATTGATAGCATGGTTCGAGGCTTCTTCTCCTTCACGAACCAGGGACATAGCTGATTTTCTGTGTTCTTCTGGGAGGTGGTCCAAAATGGGTGCCAGTCTGTGCCACATCTCCCTGTCATACCTGGCCATGATTGCCAGGGAGTTCGCTGCTTTCACTGTTGACGCTCCCACTGACAGGATCTTCTTACCGAAAGCGTCTTGGCGTCTAGCTTCGGAGTCCGGCGGGGTAGAGCACTTATGCTGGGCCTTTGCCTTTCTCGTCGCCGCCGCCGATACCACCGAGTCAGGCGTGGGTTGCGCAGAGAGGCATTTTGGCGTCGAATCTGGAACTTTAAATTTTTTCTCTACGCGGCCTTTGACCGCAGGTTCCGAGAATGGATGCCGCATGGTTTGGACGCCCTCTTTCCATACGTGGTCCAGTATCGGTATCGAAAAAACGGAACGCCTATTCTTGCCCATGTGGTCAAAGAGGAAGCAGTCCTTCTTTTCTTCTTGTTGGGTCAAACCGAACTCCTTGCAGGCCTTTTCCATCATGGAATGGAAGGCCCCTATGTCATCCGGTGGAGATGGGTGAATGGGACTTTTCGGAGGATCCACCTCCACATCCGAAACCCATGACGGGTCTCTCGACGGCGAGAGGGAGATATCAGAAGCTGACCCCTGTTCAGAGAGGGAGTCCGAGAGCTCACCTTCTTCCTGGACTGTTGGAGCAGTTGGGCCCACGACCGATCTAGTCGGGCGGTGTGAAGGTCCGGGCTCGTCGACGAGGGGAGTCGTCGGAACAGGTGGGAGCCTTTCGTCCAGGGACTTCAAGAGCGAGTGTAAGGAGGAAAGTACCTCCATGGAGAGAGTAGCCTGGGCGTTTGGAGGCTGGGTGAAAACTTGAGAGCAGGTTGCACCAGAAGGAAATCTGGGCCGTAGCCCCAGGTCTTCCGGGCTCACTATTCTGAAGCCGTCGTCTTCTTTGGAGGCGATCGAAACTGCCTGTTCTTGTAGCAGTGTGTCGGGTAGCCCCATGTCGAACGCTTCTGGCCTCCAGGCCTGGAACTCCGTCGACGAGGGAATCGTCGTCGACGATGAGCCCGTTTGAAAGGCGGGGGACTGTGACGGAGTGGGCACTTGGATCGTCGCCGTCGTCGTCATCGACGGAGGGCCTGCAGGTGGCTTAGGCGGTCCCGCCTTCGCGGAGCTCTCCCTGCGTTTATCCGCCTCTCTACTCGTAGCTGATCTTTTCTGATCGCTCGAGGAGGATTTTGGCCTGTCCTTATCTTTCTTCGACGAAGAAGAAGAGGAAGATGATTTCTTCGTCGATTCTTTCGATGAGGCCTTAGAGGAATGACTTCGAGGCACGTCCTTCTCCGTAGGTCGTGATTTTTTGGCCGGAGGTTCCGACGGATGTGAGCGTCGGGAGGCTTCTGATGTTTTCGCTGAGGCGATACTGCGCACCGATCCTACCTCCGACTGAGGGTACGCTCCAGCGCCGTCGTTCAGCCACGAGACCAGTCGCCGATTCCGGTCCTTCAGGGTTTTTTGGGAAAACCCCTTGCAGATATCACATTGGTCCGCCGAGTGGTGGGGGTGAAGGCAGTAGATGCAGTCAAGATGGCCATCCCCTTCATAAACCTTCTTTAGACCGCACGTGGCACACGGGCGGAAAAGAGGCTTACCCGACATTATTGCCAGACCAACTAACAAAACTCGTAGGAGTTAGAAGCGGACCAAACAGACAAACTCGCAGGAGTTAGAAACAATCGATAAGTATTTGAAGAAAATACACGAGGAGATCCCACTATCTTTGGAGACGGTTGAAATCTGAAGGGACCCGCGGGGGCGGGGCTTATATACCATCACGTCCAACGGGGCGTACGTGGGCGGCCCCGTAGGGGACGCAGACGGGGATAGGGCAGAAGTTTTTCCTATTGGAAATGACTATATATATGTGTACCGAGGGTTCCCAGTCTGACGACGGGGAATATTCTAAGCATGTGAATCCATGAAAGATCCAATGCTGGAGAAGGATAGTACACCCCGGAAAGGAAATGATGTGATATGATAAGTCATTTATAACGCACCTGTACACAAGTGTTTTTAGGCGCGACAAGACAAGGAAGGGTAGACAGAGAGAGGACATAACAAACAATCTTACTAGGCCTTGTGTCCTTCAGATCGTGCAAGTGCAAGGGGGAGGGAAGAGGAGAAGTGCCATTGGGGAGGGGGTGGTGGAGAGTGCAATGGCAAGATAGAGTAAGTGCTGCCAGGGTGGTGGCTTAAGTAAATGCTGAGAAGCAGGGGACTGTAGGGTTGCAGATACAGTCCCTAAGTGGGTAGGGGCCCTGAGGCAGTGCAAGGGGCTACTGGTCGTGCATGAGTCTCTTGACCCTGAGGTTCAGTGGCTGGTCAGGTAACCAGTTAGTGCAGAAGACAGGAGCATCAGCAGGGGAAAGATAGAGAGAAAGCAGAAGCAAAGAGGAAGGTCTTGAGTTGCTTCCGAAACCTTAGGTGGTCCTGCTCAAGTTTGAGAGAGGCAGGGCGGCAGGAGGCCCCAGCCGAGAACAGAAATCTACCCCCCACTCACTGCATGGAGAAGCATCTCACCCTCAGAGCATTGGAGGTGGATGAGCGGAGGGCTCGAGAAGGAATATGCTTAGGAAGAGAGTTGGATGTAGTGTGGTCCCTGGCCCCAGAAAGCCTTGTGGATGATGCAAAGGGTATTCAACTTGATCCTTGCAGCCATTGGGAGCCAGTGGAGAGATTTCAGGGATGGAGAGATACGATCCCTGGGCATGAGAGCAAGGACACGTCTTGCAGTCCTGTTCTGGATTAGTTGCAAAAGGCGAAGAGTAGAGGCAGGCAGATTTAGAAAGAGACTGTTGTAATAGTCTAGCCTAGAGAGAACCAGGGCTCTGGAGACAGTGAGGTTCTGGGGGAAAGTGAGAAAAAGAGGAATACCTCTGAGGAGGTGCAGCTGGTAGTGTGACTTCTTAGGGATGTCAAAGATATGAGGAGAGAAGGAGAGGGTGGAGTTGAAGATGACACCAAGGCTCTTTGCCTCACAGGAAGGTGAGGGTGGAGGGCCCAGGGTGGGATTGCCAGAGAGCAAGAGGGAAAGCGGGAGCAGGTGTCCCAATGAGAAGGATCTCAGTCTTACTGGCAATAAGGCAGAAATCATTGGAGCAACCAATCCTGAAACGCGGATAGACAGTTAAGAATGGGCAAGAGATCAGAGGAGGCTGAAGGCAGCCTGAAGGAGAGCTGAGTGTCAACCGCATAACACTGAAAGTTCGAACATAAGATAGAGATGCAGTGGGCCAGAGGAGCCAGGAAATGGTTGAAGAGCCAGGGTGAGAGGTTAGAACCCTGGGGAATTCCTCATGTAGAGAGAAAGGTGGGAGAGAAAAATGACCGTAGTTGGACCTGGGAGGGTCGATCGGATAGAAAGGAGGTCAACCATGCTAGGGCCTGACCCGTGATGCCCTGGTTGTCACAGAGATGACCAATCAGGATGGTGTGGTTGACGTATCAAAAGCAGAGGATAGATCAAGAAGAATGAGGACAGAAGGAAGTTTAGAGTCGTGATTAGAGAGCAGGTCTTCAAAGAATTTCAGGAGAGCAGTTTCCGTGCTTCTGGCTGCTCGAAAGCCAGACTGGTGGTCATGGAGACAACCAACAGATTCAGTGTGAAGATTAAGCTGGGAGGTGGCCAGCTTTTCCAGGAGTTTGCCCAGGAAAGGAGTGATGGAGATTGGCCGATAGTTAGCCGGCCAGGAAGGGTCAGTAGAGGGTTTCTTAAGAAGGGGGTGCACAAGGAGTGCTTCAGAGGGGAGGGGAAGACTCCGGTGGCGACGGAGTGGTTGCAGAAATCAGCCAGAGCAGGAGCCAGGGTGTCAATGTGGTCCTTGATAGGCCTGGAGGAACAGGGGTGAACCTGTTTTGACGAGACCTTCATAGATCGGACTTGTCTAGAAACCTTGTCTGAGGAGAACAGGGGAAAGGCAGAGAAGGAGGGAAGAGAGGTGGCCGAAGAAGGGCCTGAGGAAGAGCAGGGGGTCGAGGGGGAGAGGAAGAGAGAGAGGACAGGATGTCCTGAGTTTTAGAGATGAAATGAGAAGCCAGGGCCGTGCAGAGGGCCTGGGAGGGGACATGAGAAGTAGAGATGGCAGCAGGACTGGCCAGCTCCTTGCAGGTTTTTGATAATTGTCTTTTCAACATGGACACATGAGTGTTGTTATATGTTGCTAGTTTGGACAGTTCAGGTGCTGGCGTTTGCTGGAATTCTAGGGTATTGCCTTGATGAACTATTTGAAACACTCATTAGCCCAATGTAATTTTATCTCACTCCAAAGCAATGTGGAAAATCCTGTCCCTTTGTTTAGAGGGCATGTCTCGCAAGAGAGTCAGGCTTGCCTTTGTTGTGCACTTTTCTGCTGACTACCTCCTCTACATGGTCAGGGATGATCTGTGCCCCTGATGCCGTATTTGAGCACTTTGCCTGGGATATCTGTAACGATGCTGCGTTTGAACAACCTTTGTGTATTTCTCAAAGGGAAGTTGTATCCATAAAATCTCCCCCTTACACCATGGAAGAAATGAGGGCAGCATTGCACTGTAGCACCAATGCTTTTACTGTCATAGGATTTGATTTCACCTCTGTATCCACTTACTTCTTGAAGCGATAATCCCCATTCTATGATAGGCCTAACACGTTAGCCTGAACACCTGTCCTAAAGGCATTAATTGCCCAAAAATTGCTTTACCATTACATAATTTGCAAATGACTGTCAGCTACATCTAGAGCTGTCCTCGTGCCATACTTGGACGCCAGACTTCTTTCTCCTAAAATGTCTTCTGCCTCTCCTCTGACAGAAATGTTAAAAAGAAACCTGGTCATATTCTCCCACTGCTCATGCTCATAATGCCAGATCATGACAGGGGCATTTATAGCACTCACTGTAAGAAAGCCTACAGTTGAAACCTTACAGCCCATACTGTCTAGCTTCTGTGCTTCTTTGTCTAGTGAGGCAGCTGTAACTACAACCTTGTTCACAGATCTCCATCTGCCCGTCCCTGCAACCATTGAGTCTGGTGTGTAAACCCCTTTTAGCACATTGGTGTAACAACCGTGGTATTATAAGGCTGGGAGGATAGCTCAGGGGCAACGTATTTGTCTTGGCAGCAAGAAAACACAGCAACACAGATTCAAATCAGGTCCCGTGCTTAGAGATTGGTCTCTGGTATTAAGTGCATTATAAAAGATCAATTAATTAATGAAGGTTTTTTTTAACAGCTTCAAAGTAGCTGAAAGAACTGATCCTGGAGTTTAAAAAAGTTAACATCTCTGTCCTAAAAGTTAGGTATGATAGGAGTAGACTACCCTCCTTTTGCCTGCCCAGTCTTCAGGGTGATGCAGTATTCACTCCCCACATCCTTCTGCATTTGCAGTCTAAAAGCTTCTGTCAAACTTTGATTGTGGGCTCAATATGAAAAGGTGACCTCCTATGATTCTCCGGTATTGGAACATCTTTCTGTGGTACGTAATCTTGCCACAGATCATCTTGCAGTCCTGTGTTGGGATCTGAATTATTATAAGGCTGGATTTCAGTCTCATACCAAACCTACAGTTGGTTCAATCCCAAAACCAAACCTCTGGTTGGCTAAATCCCAAAAGTGTATGGGTAAATTCCAATCTCTTCTTCCTCTTCTTACCCTAATGAAAAATTCTAATCTTTCTTCAAGCACTATAGAAGTCTGAAAAAAGAGGGTGACTAGTAAGGACTTTCTATAATCATAGTCCACCACAATAGCTTCCATTCAGGTATTATACAAAATGGAGGCTAACAGGTCTGGACAAGGAGCCAAATTCAACCAAGTGAAAATCACCCGATACCAACCGAGAAGAGTCTTAAAATCTAGCACCAACCTCTAAATAGAAGCAAGCAACTACGAGAAAAGAAAATTCAGAAGAACCACCTTCAAACTAAGTAGCTCGATCCTGAAGGAAATAACAACGGAAGACTACCTAACGTTCAGGAAACTACTAAAAACATGGCTATTCAACGTAATACTACAAAAATAAGAAAGGAGGGTAACAGTGTAAACAAAAAGACAAGTTTATAACATTTTTAGTGATTCAATGTAGTTGCATATTGCTGGCCAATGATACCCCCAAGTTAAGGAACAAATGAAGGAAAACATATAAAACAATAAATCACAAAGAAAGCATGATAAAGAGGTTAATGCTTCAATGTAGAACACGGGACAAAACAATAAAAATGAAACATATAACATAAATTCCTTTCCTGTTCAGTGGGGTTCCTCAATAGATAACCCTATTGAATCATAATCCGACAATTGAGTCCAAATTGAGTTGGGGGCAGAATGTCAGCAGTGTGGCTGATTTCCAGAGAGACCAACTGACAGGGATGACCCTAGTGTACAGTCAAGACCCTGGTATACAGTGTACTAGGTGAGACAATCTGAATATAAACAATAGTCTTCCAATTTATACAAATATTGAGCTCTGGGCTGGGGGGACAAACTGTTCTCCCCAATCCTAGTTTCAACTAAAGTCTGGGGTGGGCTGGTTTTCATCAGGACTGGTTTCCTGTTTCTGAAAGATATTTTATACAAAAAAGAAAGAAGCTTGTGTCAAAAACCATGCACTTTTAAATAACTAGTGTGTCAAGATTAAAAACCAATATATAACAAAAAGTAAAATAGACCAGAGGGTGCACTTACTTTAATGCCATTGAAGTGTGTGCACAGTATACTCTAGGCATCATATGTAGATCACCAGCAGTAACCTGAAAAAATGCTGAAAAAGAACCAAGGAGGCTTAAAGATCCAGCATATAGTACATGCTTAGCCTAAATGTAAATCTAGAAGTAGGTAAGTATAGAGGTGTTCTCACTTGCTGTTTAAAGACTTCATAGGTCGTATGTGTAACACCATTTGGCTGGGACCGCACTGCGGTGGTGGGGAGAGCAGTGGGGGAAAAGGGAAGGAACAGAGAAGAAAAACGTGTTAGTGCAGGTAAAACGTGCTAAATATAAAGTGCCAGAGAGCAGGCAAAAAAAGGTACTTAGAGAGTGGGCAGGAATGTCCTGTCACCCTCTGAGGACCAGGGTTACCTTGGCAAAGTGGTCTAGGGAGGCTGCATCGGATGGCACTACCTCGAGAGCAGGATACTAAGGCCCATGGGTTCGAAGCCAGGAAACTGGTTGGGCAAGGGCGGGGCCTAACGGGACACCTAGTGCCCTGCTGGCCAATGGAGCACTGTAGTGACAATCCGGTGCAAATATCGGATTGGGCATAGAATGGCTGTTACCAAGGGAGCAGTGTTACACATGTCATGGCAACGCTGCTGCAGGACTAGACAGCGGCGAAAAGAGGCACCGTTAGTTAAACATAGACCAACTATACAACAACCACCTTCGTGAGCGGACTGTCCAATCAATACAATGCCTGCTGCAACAAACTATAAACTGTCAACAAGGAATGCATACAGAATGATAAACAATAACAAATAGAAATACCCAAATATCACTGAAACCTACTAACCACTTTGCTCTTCTACGCAACCCACACCCCTCATCTACAACACATGCCCAGAGGGCAGGGAATCAGTCCACCAACACACCCAAACCACACATTACCCTCTAACAAAGCAACAAACCCAATAATCTCTAACAACAAACTACTCAAACACTGGACACAGCCCTTCTAGACACAACAAGCCCAGTGCACAAAACAAAACACACCCAGAAACCTCAAAGGCACAGAAGCCAGTTCCTCCTGGTTTTACATGCATCACCAGATCAGCACAACATCTATCCTATCCCTCTCTCCCTCACTAGCCGACCCAACCCACTTTTCCTTAGAGAGCCACGTGAGCACCTGAAGACCATTAAAATAGCAGCAGTGCACGGTATAAATCAACTTAACATAACATCTGCTGGATATACTACACTGATTTGATATTCCTTCAGTTTCACCTTTGTGCCTGTTTTTTCTCCTTCCTACTAGCTTCTTCTCTAGCTACCATTGCTTTGTCTTTTCTTTTTCTCTTTGCCTGGCTTGTTCCTTTCAATTACTCTAAGGCACTTTTATCAATGCTCTTCTGGTGTCTTATCACGAAGTATCAAAGCATTTACCAATGCTGGTGATAGTTGTGGTGGTCCCTTTTTCTTGAGAGCAGGCAGAGGAGGCGTAGATGACAGTTTGCATGACATTGAGATGACAAATGGCATTGGGCCTCATTATAAGTATGGCGGTAAGGCAACAATGGTGACGGTAACGCTGTCGACACCGTTGCTACCGTACCGCCATACGACGAGCTGTGCTCGCGGGTGCCTGTCAGCCCACCATGTCTGACCTGGCAGGCAGTGCGGCACCCGCAAGCAGAGCATGTTGGATGCACCGGCACCATTGTAAACGGTGCCGGTCCATCTGACATCTCCATTCCCATTGATCCCTATGGGACTCAAATGGGAATGGGGATGTACCGGGCCCGGCACCCACAAAAGGGTAATTACCGGGTCTGGCTGGGCCGGAAAAGCCCGGTAATTGCCCATTCGCGGGTGCCGGACCTGGATGCGAGTTTGAAGGTAGCCTTGCCGGATTTACAGGCAAGGCTACCTCCAACCTCGAAATGAGGCACATTGAATCTCCAAAAGGTGATGTGGCTGCTAAATTTTACTTCAAAAGGTACAGCTTGCGTTCTCTCGAAATAGCATAGGCAATGATGCTAAAGATCCTAACATCAAATGGTATTGATGCTGAATGTGATGACAGTTGAGGTCTTGACGTCAGATGAGTTGATGCCAGGGGCTGACGTGTCAGATAAGACAACGACAGTACTGATGGTGAACCACTGCTTAACTCAAGTCTAATGCATTGGGGGATGGCTGTCAACATATTTCCAACTCCAGCGGTGCACCGGACATGATGGTCTTTTAGGGTGAGGCAGAGAAGAAGTACGTTTCTTACTTCTAACTCCAGTTTTCCAGTATATTTCATATATTCACATGTTTTAAATATTCCCCATAATCAGGCTGCGAATACTCGGTTACCTAGTTAAAGAAAAAACAATGCATTTTGTAGTCTTTCAACCATTTTTGGGTAACTTTGATCCCAGGCAATGGGACCTCAAGTGCTCAGCTCCACCCAGGAAGGCCATGTTCAGATCTGCCACGGCCTTGGCTGGGGTTGGTGGAGGTTGCATGTGAATCTATGAAAGATAGAAATGTTGGAGAACTGTAGTTACAGGTAAGCAACTTACACCTTCTACAGGATTGGATCTTACATAGATTCACATGCTTTGAATAGACTGAAAAGCATATTATCACCATTAATTGTCTTTAGTGCAGGTGATAGGTAGCAAAGGCTCACTTTATTGAAACAGGCAGTGCAGCACTGTTCGCCCCACACCAGCTTCTGTTCTCGCTTGAGCAAAGAGTTGTGGCATTGCCCAAGAAGCTGATTGGCAGATGTCTTGCCGTGGGATGCAGCCCACATGGCTGCGGATGTTGCCACAGCATGTCTGTTTGCCTTCATGTGGCAGAAAGATATTGCTGGTGTAATCCTATGTAGATTTCCTGCTTAGAAAATACTTTCCCTGCTGTTTGAGGGTCCAAAAGCAATGAACAATTTCGTAGATTTGCGAAATTCTTTTATCCTGTCAATGTAATATTCAACATCCTTTTCACATCAAGAGAATGTGGAACGGTTTCTGCTTTCGAGGATGCATTTTGAAAACATGTGGGTAGTACAATTGCTGAGTTCATGTGGAAATCCGTTGGTACCTTTGGCACAAAATGCGGATTTGTCTTGAGAACTGCCTTTTCTTTGAAGAAATGTAAATAACGGTTAATTTACAGCCAGAGCCTGGATTTCAGACACACAGAAGTAATGGTTACAAGGAATGCAACGTTCCATGAAACACATTAAATATGGGCCCTTGAAAGTGTCTCAAACACTGGCTTCATAAACATGGAGAGGACTGTGTTCAGGCTCCATACTGGTGCAACTTCACTGACTATCTGGAAGGTATGGAATCATTATTTCATGACATGCTTAATTATCCTCTTGTTAAAGAGGGCTCTGCCCGTGGCATTCTGGTGTAGGGTGATATGGTTTCCAAATGTACGCTTACTGAAGAATACTTTAAGACATTCTCTGCTAAGGCTATACAGTACAGGACAACCATATAGGGTTGCAGATGGAAGGGTTGTAACATTTCATGCACACACCGTGCATGAAGAGCTTCCATTTATACTTGTAGGACCTTGTTGTTGAAAAGACTGTTGTGGCCTTGAAGGACGACAGGACGCTGCAGTGAGTCTACTCTATTTTATTAAATAACAACTGGTGTAGACTGGTATATGTCCAAGTTCTCATCAAGCACGTACTTACAGTTCAGTTAAGTTCAGGACTTCCCCAGTTGAGTCACTGAGGGAAATGGGTGCACTAGGATGGCACGCTGTAAGCTTCTAGGGCCCCCAGGTAACCTCCTGTGTCTGTGGTGTTACACCCTAGAAGCTGTGCTGTACGGCTGCTGGAAGTTCTTGCCTTCTCGGCTCCTCATCAGGAGCAGCGTTGTGGTGCGACCGCTTCATCTGGCGGGCTGCCAGCTCTGGAGCGGGAAACGTTTTCCCGCGGAGCATGGGCTCGCGAGATCTCGTTAAGTGCGATCTCGCGAGAACACGCTCCCGCGATCGAGTGATATCCCCACACACCTCCTTTGCTGGGAAAAAGGATGGATGGTCATTCCATGACAAAGTCTGCAAACTTGCTGGGTTTTCTTCTCTCTCTCTGAGGTCTGCTTGGATCTGTATATGGGGCAGGATTGCTGGAGTGCCCTTGAGAAGATGCGGGTGATTCAAGTTCTTCTTCCCTTGCTCTTCGCTGTGACTCCCTGGGTGTAGTTGGAGAGTTAGGGCTTGAGAACTCGTTGCCCTGGTGTGGCTCCAAGACACCTCTTTCTGAGCGGCGAGGGTTTTCGGATGTCCCTTGGCGGTCTTGATCTTCTCCGGTGTCCCAGTGTGGTAGTTCCATGTCTTCCCTCCTGCGGTACATGGCCACTCTCTCCAGATTCCATTTCCTTCCGTCGCTGGTGCAGATGTGGTTTGACCCTCTCTCCATGACTTCTATGGGACTGCTGTACTTGGAGCCGGTCTCATTGTCTTTGTGGGGAAGGCGTATTTTCACCAGGTCACCTCTGTTAATTGCTGTGTGTCGAGCGGCTCGACGCAAGTCCCCTTGGGCCTTCATGGCTTCTTTGTTGCGCCGCATGCGAAACGCTACGTCGTCCATGTTCACGTCTTCGTCAGCCCTCACTTGATGGAGCCAGGGTGGTACCAGTGAGGATGCAGCCCTTCTCCCCCTCAGCAGATGGAATGGGGAGAAGCCAGTGACGGCGTTGGGGGTGAGGCGGTGTGCCGCTACTGCTTCCTTGACCGTCTTGTACGGGTCCGAGCCCGAGGCATGAGCCAGTTGTAGTGCCCCTTTGATGAAGCGGTTTGCTCGCTCAACCAGGCCATTGGCCTGTGAGTGGTATAGGCTTGCTCTCCGTTGTCGAATGTTGTTGAGCTTGAGAAACTTCTCCATTTCTCGGGAGACTAGCTGGACTCCGTTGTCTGTGACGAGTTCTTCTGGTAGACCTTCCCGCTGGAATACGGCGGTGAGTGTTTCAATGACTGTGCTTGTGGTGATGTCTGACGTGAAGTCAGCTTCTACCCATTTGGAGAAGTAGTCAACCATGACTATCCCATATCTGTGCTCTGGGGGCATGTTGTCCAGGGGCCCAATGAAATCCAAACCTAGTTTTCGCCACACCCCTTTGGGTTCTTCGGTGGGCAGCATGGGGGCTTGCCTCACGGTTAGGGCTTGTCACTGTTGGTGCACTCGTGGCACCTTTCGACCATTTGTCTTATGTCCTGGTCCATGCCTGGCCACCAGTAGGCGTCACGTATCCTGCGTCTGGTCATGTTGCACCCCAGGTGGCCCGAATGTGCCCTGCACATTATCACTTTGCGGATGCCGCTGGGCGGGATGATTTGATCGCCTCTGAAGATGAGACCGTTCATGGTGGAGATTTCCTCGTTCACCTTCCAGTAGGGACGGAGGCCTTCGGGGATCGCTCTCTCGTTGGGCCATCCTTCGCGAACCCAGGTGCTGACGTGCCGTAGGGCCTCGTCCTGTTCGAACTCCTCCCGCCAGTGGCGCTCACTCAGGTCCATGTATTCGCCGTTCCTTAAGTCACTGATGGAGGCTACGACGCACTCATCCTCCAAGAACGTGGTGTCGGGGGCTCTTTGGCTCAGGAGTCTGGACATGCAGTCCGCTTGTGCATTTTTCCACCCCGCAATGTGTGCTATTTCGTACGTGTATTCTTGAAGCTTTGCGGCGATCCTGGCCAGCCTCGGGGTGGCCGTCTTGGTGCCGCCCGGGCTCAACATGTGGATGAGGGGTTTGTGGTCGGTGACCAGCTTGAATCTCGTCCCCCATATGTACGATCTGAAGTAGTCGACGGCCCATGCACATGCCAACATTTCCTTCTCGACCGTGGAGTAATTCTTCTCCGATGCGGATAACGCTTTGGATGCAAACGCCACAATGTTCTCAGCGTCTCCCTTCTTCTGGGTCAGGGTGGCCCCCAGGCCATACGCGCTGGCGTCTGTGGTAATGCAGGTGTCCCATTCAGGGTTGTATGGTTTCAGGCACGGCACGTGTAGGATTCTCTTTTTGATTTCACGGAACGCCTCGTTCTGTTCCGGACCCCACGAGTAGGCTGCCCCCTTCTTCAGAAGCTCCCTCATGGGAGACGTGGTCTCGGAGAATCTGGGGACGAATTTGGCATAGTACTCCGCTAGTCCCAGGAATGAGCGTAGCTCCTCTTTGGACAACGGAGCCGGGGCTTCTGTTATGGCCTGCATGAGGTCCTTCTTGGGACTGACGCCGTCACTTGAAATGCAGTACCCAAGGTATTCTACCTCGTTCACTCCAAAGACGCATTTTTCATGGCGTAGGTGAATACCCTCCTCTTGAAGCCTGCTCAAGACAGCCCTGAGTGCCTTGTTATGGGTCTCGTTGTCTTTGGCATACACAAGGATATCATCTTGAAAGAAGGAAACATTTGTGAGTCCTTTGAGTAAGGAGTTCATCATTCTTTGAAATGCGGATGCCGCCGACGACAACCCGAATGGCATGCGGGTATATTGAAAGGTGCCGAAGGGCATGATGAACGCTGTAAGGGGGCGAGAGGCTTTGTGCAGGGGAATCTGGTTATAGGCATCACGCATGTCCAGCTTAGTGAAGATTGCCGCCTCTTTCATCATGAGGACGATCTCATTGATACTGTGGAGTGGGAAGCTATCTGTAATCACCTCTAGATTGAGGCTTCTTAGGTCGATGCAGATACTAAGGTCGTTGCTGGATTTCTTTTTGATCAAAACTACTGGACTCAACCAATGTGAGGATTCCACGGTCTCGATGGTTCCTTCTTCGACCATCTTCCTAAGGTGGGCCTCCAATGCGGGTCTCGCTGTGGCAGGAACTGCCCTGACTTTGTGTTTCACCGGTATGGCGTTGGGTTTTAGGTGAATCCTATGGACATAGTTTCTCACCTTCCCTGGGTTCTCGAAGAACAGGTCCGGGAACATCTCCTTGAAGTTCAGCGCTGCTCCTGAGGAGACCATGAGAACCTGTTCCGGAGTGCTGGGATCCAGTTTCATGCTGAGTTTGTGTTGATCGTCCCATCCCAGTACAGCTGGGCCTTTGGGTGATAAATACACTTTGGTGTTGGTGGATCTGCCTTTGAATTCGATCCAGGCTTTGATGTAGCCTAAAAGGTCAACAGTTGCACCACCGAACACCGTCGGCTTTTGCCTGGTCGTTCTGATCTCTACTTGTGCTTGACCCCTCATCTCCTTATATGTGTTGATGGGGAGGATTGTGAGGTCGGATCCTGAGTCTGCCATGACTCGCGTTTCCATTCCGTCAACTTTAATGGTGCAGTGGGGCTTTTCCCTCCTGGCCTGGGGGGCGTTGACCATGACAACCATGGGTCTGTCCTGCTGGTCGTCATCGTCGCTTGAAACGCAATCACCATCGACACGGGAAACCGTCTTCTCCCGCCACGTGCATGCCGGAGCCACGTGGCCGATGCGTCCGCACTTAGAGCACTCCTTATTCCTGGCGGGGCAGTCACGATCATTCGCCATGTGCTTGGTGCTGGCGCATCTATAGCATTTGGGTGCCTCCTTTTGCCTGGGACCTTTGCCTCTGGGGCCGTCGCGGGACTGCTTGTCTCTGCGCCCTCTCCATTGTAGCGCCGCAAGTTCGGGCGCGGGCAGGTGACTTCCCGCCTCTTTGCGTCTGCTGGAGGTTTCCTCCTCCGCCCTGGCAATTTGGAAGGCCTTGTCAAGGGTGACCTCCTTTTCTTGTATGAACTTATCCTGCACTTTCCTAGAGTTGGTGTGAATGACGAGCATGTCGCAGATGACCTGTTCTGCGTTTTCGCCAAAGGCGCAAAGAGAGGCCAGCTCCCTCATCCTGGTGATGTAGTCGTCCACGGGTTCGCTCCCTTCTTGTTTGCGGGTGTAGAACCTCAGTCTGTGCAGTACAACGTTCTCCTTATTGGTGAACCTCTTCACAATGCGACGGGTCGCTTCCTTGTAGACGTCGTCGTCGTCGTCATCATCGACCGCAGGTGTCTCCTTCAACCCAGCAAAAATGCGCTGTCCTTCAACCCACAACGCATTTAACAGCATCGCCTTCTTCCTCACGGGGGCATACCGCGTGCCGCCTATCGCTTCCAGATAGGTGGAGAACAGGGGCTCCCACTGCATCCATGGAATTGCTGGTGTCCCCGGTGACGGGAGAAAGGCAGGGGGCGGCGTGGCGCCTTGCATGGTGAGGCCGTGGGGTCTTTAGTATCCTCGTCACCAATTATGTTGTGGCCTTGAAGGACGACAGGACGCTGTAGTGAGTCTACTCTATTTTATTAAATAACAACTGGTGTGGACTGGTATATGTCCAAGTTCTCATCAAGCACGTACTTACAGTTCAGTTAAGTTCAGGACTTCCCCAGTTGAGTCACTGAGGGAAATGGGTGCACTAGGATGGCAGGCTGTAATCTTCTAGGGCCCCCAGGTAACCTCCTGTGGCTGTGGTGTTACACCCTAGAAGCTGTGCTGTACGGCTGCTGGAAGTTCTTGCCTTCTCTGCTCCTCATCAGGAGCAGCGCTGTGGTGCGACCGCTTCATCTGGCGGGCTGCCAGCTCTGGAGCAGGAAACGTTTTCCCGCGGAGCGTGGGCTTGCGAGATCTCGTTAAGTGCGATCTCGCGAGAACACGCTCCCGCGATCGAGTGATATGCCCACACACTGTTACTGCTTGAAGCACTTTCTTGCACCCATCTGCGATGTCCGGATAGCCAAATTCTGCGAAATCAGACGCCAAACTTTGAGCCTGAGCGGCTTGGGGTCGTGATGGTAAATGCATTTCTCGTTCCTGGATAACAGTTTCACAGTTGGTTTCAAACACAGCGGTTGGTCCTCTGACATGTTCAAAAGATCATATTACGATGCCTGCTTTCACCACGCTGAGGGTAGGGGTATCATTCAATACAGGTGTTTTCTGATGTGTTCTGTTACCCTCTGTATTAGCGGTATCATTGGGAACACATATCCAAAGATTCCAGTTGATGGGAAGGAGAATGCATCCCCTCTCGATCCCATCTGGGGAACTCTGATAGCAAAGGTGTTGCACTTCTTTTTCTTTTGGGTTGCAAACGGAATTATGTGCAGTGTTCCCAATGTTTGAACACCCTTGTTAGCTGTCTTTCGAGCAGAGGCATAGCCCGGATTATCTAACAAGTGGGGTCTGAAGCTAATGTAGTTGAGCCCACTGCAATGACATTGACATCTGTAAATGCCCACACAGTGCTGCAAAGTGGGCCTTTACAGATAGTGGTTGGGCCTTGCCCACTCAGCGTACTATACATTAGTTTGTTCCTGTTTCATTTACTAGAGGTTCTTATACATCGATCATTGACTGTATGTTTATAGAGTTATTTTTTTAATCGGGCGCTGAGTTTTAGGGTGGAAGACAGAAGGGAAAGTGACCACTTTCCGTTAGTCCTACATCTAAACCAAAGTAGAATCCAGCACCGTCCAAACCAGGGATTGGGAGCCTTGCGCCAGAATGGCTGAACAGATTAAAATAATCTGGCTGATTTAGCTCTGAAGAAGTGCTGGAACAGCACTCTCGGTTGCTGGCCAAAGGGGACACTGCATTCAAAATACTGGCAGTTTTTGAATCCCTCATAGATGCACTTCATAATGAAATATATGAGAAGGTTAATATCGCAGTCCAGGTCTTGTGAGGAAAAGATGCACGCCATGGTTTGACAGGAGTGCAGGGCTGGAAAGAGGCGTTTATAAGCAGCATTTAAAAATAATAACATTCCTGTGTAAAAAGGAATATAAGAAGCTCCTAAAGAGGAAGAAATAGGAGGTGTGAGAAATGTTTCACCCGCTAGTCCCCGGGGATCTGTCATCCAGGTGGCCAGGACACGGCCATCGCTATTGGATTCAGTTCCTGGGGGTGGACCAGTGCCGGAGGATCACCTGGATGGTGGGTCTTCAGGGAGTGGAAGTGGGACACCAAGGTGTGAGACGCGGTGTGCCCTTCCTTATACTACCTTTACCCCATCCTGCCCAGTAGGATACTTAGAACCTCTACCCCTGGCCCCTTTTCCAACATGAACACGTTCTCACAGCGTGAACGGCAAAAGACTAATACCCGAGACGTTTACCTGACATGTCCCAACACAAGGGACAGCCAATTGGCGACAACTACACACACCTGACTACGCTTGCCCTTCCCCATAGGGATAAAAGACAGAGCACAAGAGCACACTCAGAGCAAGGCCGAACACATGAGGAAGCAGCTATTCCGGGACGGCAGTTCAAACGGAGGAGAAAGGTGGTGAGACCTGAAAGGACATCAAGGAGGGAGTTGCCCTTGCCCTTTTCAACCCAGACCCGCAAATCCTCTGATGGAAAGTACTTAAGACCGGGAATCGCAGCTGGTGTGACAGATGTCAGCGGTACATGGCACCCACCCACACTGAGAGACATGGTGGGAAGACGTGGTTGTCACCGAGGTACCGTCCTTGACTCGAGCGGCAAAGGGAACCGCCAACGAGTTCAGCACAACCGGTGAGTCGGAAGAGTCTGTTATTCGGCCGGCTTGTGTCATGCTCAAGGTTGCAGTGGCAACAATGAGAAGATAAATAGAAAAAAGGTTTTTGATGAACTGTGAAAGCAAACTTAGTACCACAGTCAGAGTGGTCCGATGCCAAGTGGGCGCTCAGTCGAAGGTCTCTGTTTGGTACCCCTCTCCTGAACAAAGATAATGTGTTGAACATTGTGAGTAAGACAAATCACAAGTACCAAGAGGCCATAGGGAAGGGCGGTATAAGGTGTTAAGGTGGTCATACAAGGATCAAGTCAAATCCCTTGTACAATCGAAAGTCCTTGACACATTGCAGAAGTTTGGATTGTAAAATTGGCGTTTGCGCCTGACTGAGGGGAACGTCGTGCAAACTTTGATGATGTAAAGCCTGCGCTTACAGTACATAACTGACTGACCCATCGAGACGAGATTGCCCTTTGGAAGTCTCTGTTTAAAGCGGCAAGTGTTTTGGTTGGTCTGGGCCCCACTGAGGGAGTCTGACGATTGAGAGAAGGATCGGAGCCCGGCTGCGGGGGATCCAAGGGTGAAGGGTACTCACCCAACGTAAAGGTTAAAAAGAAGGAACTTTTATTTTGTTGTTTTGGCGTATCAGGCCCTCTGAAGCTAGCGACTTTGCATAAAAAGAGACTTGGGCAGAAAAGGCCCTGATACTGAGAAAAGGGAACTGTAAGTTTGTGCCGGAGAAGCCTGGGAGTGTGATGTGCTCAAGAGTCCCGCTTTGTCCCATGCTAAAAACGTGGTGAAGGGAGACCCCGGACATAACATCCTGACTTATCAATTTGTGAACACTTCTTTCTGTTCTTGTAAACACTATCCCACATTCTTTTTTAGCTTAGCGGTAAGGATTGGCAATATTTTTTTTTAGTACAGGCCCTTTTCATATTACTAGACTCCACTCGGACTGTATTATTATTGTTTGATGGTAGTATCTTGCTCCCATCTTAGATTAAGGTTTAGATTAGGCATTTATCTCACCCATTTTTCAGTATAATAAACACCCTTTAACTGTGATAACTTGTGTTTGTCTTACTTTGATTCCATGCCTTCCTTACAGAGACCAATGGGATATACTTACGGATGCAATATCCACTAAACAGTATAGGTTATTTTGGAAACTAGTAAACAAAGGTTGGGAAAAGTCAGGGAATCAGTAGGGTGGTCTTATTGGAAAGAACAAATGCCCTTTAGGATCCTTTTTAATACAGACGGGGCCAAGATATCAAAATTGCAACTGGCTGGCCCTGACAATAAAATTCGTTTTACTGAGATAGAGGTCCTAAAGGCCATTGAGCAAGTAAAATCAGGAAAGGCTGCAGGCCCCTATGGACAACCCTCCGAAGTATTGGTAGGACATGCTGATTGGTGGGTCCCTGTTCTTGTGAAACTCTTTGAGGTAATTGACAGAGCTGGGAAAGTGGCAGGGTGGAATTATTCTGGGTAGACTGGAAGATAGGGTCCAGGAGAGTAACATACAGAACCATCTCCAAGCAGGCTTTATGAATATCTTTGTAACAATAGACAATTGTTTTATCTTGTCACTAATTATTGATAAATACTGTACCTTGAGGTGGAGTACTGCACGCTACCTTCCTAGATCTGGAAAAGGCCTTTGATAGAATCGACAAAAGTATTTTATGGAAAAAACTAACAGCATTGGAGATATCGTCTAGTTGATTAAGGCTGGTTCAACTATGTTATAAGCAAACTAAGTTGGCGGTTAGATATGATGGAATAGGGGACAATTACATTTTTTTAGACAAACGGGGGGCTTAAACAGGATTGCCCGCTTGCACCATTGCTTTTTATACTTTTTATGGTAGATTTTGACCCTGTAAAACACACTAATGGGGTATGCCATCAAGGCTGGGCACCAGGATGTATAGTACTTTGCTTTATACTGACAATACTGTTGTCTTGGAACTTACCCCAGCAGGTCTGAAGCAAGGGTTCAACTATGCTGTGAACTTCTTGGAAGTGAATACATTAAAGCTGAACAAAGAGAAAACCAAGATTGCGATCTTCGGGGAGAAGAAGAAGTTAGCAAAATGGGAACTAAAAGGTCCCCCAATAGAAGTAGATTACTTTGGGATTGAAATATTCAAAAGAGTGTGATTTATGTATTTATCTATTTTATGTCTAGAGCTCTGGAACAGGAGCCCGGAGGTATTAGAGCGCTTGGACTAACATACGATACAGAATACAAAGAGCAGGGAGAGCCAGAGGGGGGAAGAAAAGCAAAGGTTCAGTCTTCATTCAAAAAGGAATGTTTTTAAGTTTCATTTGAAGCTTGGTAGGCTTGAACATATCCTCAGGTCGAGCAGAAGGGTGTTCCATAGGCACGGTGACAAGAATGGAAAACATCTGTTTTTCACCTGTGTCGATTTTGCCTTAGGGATAAGATGTAAGTCAGAGTTGTTTGATCTGAGGCTGCATCTGTCCGGCAGCCATTTAAGCTAGGCTGCCAGGTAAGCCAGACTCTTGCCATACAGGCAGGCATGTGAGATGCAAAGCATGTGAAACATGACTCTCTTTGCTGTAGGAAGCAGTGTAACGCTCTCCTGGCTGTTGACACATGATCAGTTTTCGCAGACCAACTACAACCCTCACTGTGTTGTTCTGAACAACGTGCAGACGGTTTAGCTCCCCTTTACCAGTGCCCAGTAAGATACTGACACAATAGTCAAGGCGGCTCCCGATGATAGCCCTGGCTAGAATGGCACAGTTGGTAACATCCAGGTATGGCCTGATTTGTGCCAGTAGTTTAATGTAGTATGTCGTGTCTGACACTAGGCAGCTGATATGTGCCCTCATTGAGAGTTCTTGGTCAATGGTAACACCCAAAGTTTTCACTTTCTTAAGAGTAGGTAGAAGACAGTCTGCAATTTGAAAGGAAGAGTAGGCTTGATCAAGATGGCGAAGCTTAGGGCAGATGCACAAGATTATAATCTCTGTTTTTGAGTTATTCAGGGATAGGCCATTAAGCAACATCCAGAGGTGAATTTTATTGCATGTTGCATTGCTGATCTCAGTGGCTCTAAATTGACCACATGAAAGTGGGATGAGACGCTGAGTATCATCAGCGTAATTTGCGTAACAAATACTGTTGCTTCAAGTTGATCAAAGTGTGTAAGCATAAACAGATTAACGAGAGTAGGAGATAGGCAAGCGCCCTGTGGCACTCCACATTCCAGGGCCAGTCCCTCTGACATAGCATCCTCATGGAAAGCCTTCGCAGTCATGTCTGAAGAAACAATATGACCCAGTTGACTGCTTCCTTAGAGGAAAAAGCCTGCTCTATCAATCTGCTGGCTAGGATGGAATGATCTACCAGGTCAAACGCTGCTGTCAGGTCAAGGAGCATCAGCAGAGATGTCTTGCCACTTTCCATGAATTGAAGAATGTTAGATTTAGGCCATCTGCCGAACGATACGGAAATGAGTCTGCAGAGCTCTCGTGACGGACAAAATTATCCTGTTGTAAATCGACACAGCACGAATCCCGATGTCCTGACCCACGCTGCTCAACTAGCCGTGGAAAGGGAGACACAAAGATGCAGCACCTCTATGCAAAATAATCTCTGTTTTTGAGTTATTCAGGGATAGGCCATTAAGCAACATCCAGAGGTGAATTTTATTGCATGTTGCATTGCTGATCTCAGTGGCTCTAAGTTGACCACCTGAAAGTGGGATGTGACGTATCATCAGCGTAATTTGCGTAACAAATACTGTTGCTTCAAGTTGATCAAAGTGTGTAAGCATAAACAGATTAACGAGAGTAGGAGATAGGCAAGCGCCCTGTGGCACTCCACATTCCAGGGCCAGTCCCTCTGACATAGCATCCTCATGGAAAGCCTTCGCAGTCATGTCTGACAGAAACAATATGACCCAGTTGACTGCTTCCTTAGAGGAAAAAGCCTGCTCTATCAATCTGCTGGCTAGGATGGAATGATCTACCAGGTCAAACGCTGCTGTCAGGTCAAGGAGCATCAGCAGAGATGTCTTGCCACTTTCCATGAATTGAAGAATGTTAGATGTAGGCCATCTGCCGAACGATACGGACATGAGTCTGCAGAGCTCTCGTGACGGACAAAATTATCCTGTTGTAAATCGACACAGCACGAATCCCGATGTCCTGACCCACGCTGCTCAACTAGCCGTGGAAAGGGAGACACAAAGATGCAGCACCTCTATGCAAAATGGCCGTGGCTTGTACTCTGGAGACGGGGAGAGAGTGACAAGCAGTGACCGGAGGAGCGAGACAGCGCGGCAGCCCTGCACAGCAGATGGGTACGGAGTGTGTGTACTGCCGGACCTGCAGGGGAAGGACCGGGGTGTATGTGCATGGCCCGGCCTTGAGGTGAACGGAACATTGGTGACACTGGGTACACCCTGGAATCATCCGGACGAACCCCGCGCAGCCCAGCTCGGATCCGGGTGGCGGGCTGAGGAGATGATTGCGTGGACCTTGCCAGACGGACCCAGCGAGCCGCAACTGAGACCTCCAACCCGCCGGGACCTGTGCCAACACAAGACGCAAGAGGTTGGAAGGGCAAGGAAGGACTGCACAGGTGCTGTTGCCGACCCGCGCGCGAGAGGTCAGTGCAGCGTGGAGGGACTGTGCAGGGGCCATTGGCGATCTTGTCGGACCTCTGAGCTGGGTGTGCTGCGAGGGCACTGGTACGGACTTGGCGGGGAGAACGCAACACCTGCAGTGCCCCCGACCCATTGTGTGTGAACACTGGTGCAATTTGGGTGGTGAAGCTGACTGCTGGAAACCTGCACTGGATTACTTGTGCTCGGCCCTGGTACCCTTGGCCGGCTTGGATCCTGCATCGGGAGAACTAGAGGTTTGAGGAGCTTCCACCTGAGAATGCTGTGCGCTTCCTTATGGTGCACCCCCCTCTTTTGGACTGTGGCTCGATCACCCCAGCGATCACCCCTGGGGGCGCGCAACTGACACCCCTGCCACTGATTTGGTACACTGAGGCTGGAGCGGGAAGGGAATAGTTTCTTACCTGTAACTCCATTTCTCCAGCATTGGTATCTTTCATGGATTCACATGCTTAGAATATTCCCCGTCGTCAGGCTGGGAATCCCCGGTACATTATATAGACCCTTTCCCGTAGGAAAACTTTTTCGACGCTATGCGTCCTATCCACCTCGTTTTGTATCATGCGTGCCCGCGCCGTCAGGACGCCATGATATAAATACAGGACCCGCCCCAGCGCTCCCACAGATTTCGGCCCCCAAAGTAGTGGGGGAACCAGTTTGCATGCTCAAGGGAGGCAGGCGGGCGCATGTGAATCCATGAAAGATACCAATGCTGGAGAAATGGAGTTACAGGTAAGAAACTATTCCCTTCTCCAGCATTGGATCTTTCATGGATTCACATGCTTAGAATAGATTACATAGCAGTACCATCCCGAAAAGAGGAGGCGGGCATGCAAACTCACATACTTTCCTCACAATGTCCGTTCCCTATGGTCGTGTACCCATCAGCAATAGTTAACATAGAAAACGAACAATATTCAATCATAATTGCAACAAGATCTAACCCCTCAACCGGGGCGTACCTTATTGGAATAGGTGTCGAAGCACCGCCTGTCCCATCCGAGTATCTTCGGCATGTTGTTGTGGCAGGCAGTAATGGCGGGTAAAAGTGTGTGTAGCTGCCCAGGTAGCCGCCATGCAGATGTCCCCCAGAAGGACTCCAGACCACAGCGCCGTCGACGATGCCGCCGCTCTAGTTGAATGAGCTCTTGGGCGTCGCAGAAGAGGCTTCCCAGCCTTGGAATGGCAGTACGAAATGGTAGACGATACCCATCTTGACAGTCCTTGCTTTGAAATAGCTTTGCCTTTAGCACCCAAACCATAGGCCACGAACAATTGCCTCGTTTTCCTGAAAGGTTGCGTGCGATGCAGATAAAACTTGAGAGCCCTTTTCACGTCTAATGTGTGTAACGTGCGCTCCGCTCCCGAGCATGGCTCTGGAAAAAACGTAGGTAAGACAATAGGCGAATGTTTATGGAACACTGAAGGAGCTTTCGGTATGAACTGTGGGTTAGTGGCAAGGACCACCTTGTTCTTGAAAAATCTTAAGTATGGTGGGTCTACCATTAGAGCTTGGATTTCCGAAATACGTCGGGCTGAAGTGATGGCCACCAGGAAGGCCAATTTCCACGACAAAAACTTTAGAGACGATGATGACATTGGTTCAAAAGGAGGTTTCATAAGAGACGCTAACACCAGATTGAGGCTCCACACCGGAGGAAATCTCTTCTCGGGAGGGAAACTCCTAAACAGACCCTTAAGGAAGTGCTTAATCAGGCGGTCGCTGAATAATGGTGCGGAATGTCGTTGACGTGTAAACCTGGAGATGGCGGCCAGGTGTACTTTTATCGACGACACCGATAAGCCCTTTTGAGCTAAGAACAGCAAGTATGGAAGGAGCTGTTCCGGCGTAATCGACTGTGGAACCAGACCTGGGTGATCCCCACACCACTGACAGAACCTCCTCCATTTGTACGAGTATGAAGTGTTTGTGGAAGGTGCTCTTGCCGCTTGCAGAATACGACGACACTCCTCCGGAATCGTTAGCTGACCAAATTCGGCGAAGTCAGGAGCCAGGCCGTCAACTTGAGGCTGTCCGGGTCGTGATGCCAAACAATACCCTCCTGTCGAGACAGAAGGTTGGGGATCTTCCTGAACCTCATTGGCTCCGCCGCCGCCATGTGCAGCAGGTCTGAAAACCACACCTGTCTGGCCCAATACGGGGCCACCAGAATCACCCGACATGGGTACTTGAGGATCCATTGCAGCGTCCTCCGGATAAGAGAAAATGGAGGGAATGCGTACAGGAATTTGTTCGTCCATGGGAAGGAGAACTCATCCCCCAGTGAGCCCTGCTGAGGCCATCTGCTTGCATACTGCGGGAATTTCCTGTTGTCCTTCGTCGCGAACAGATCGATGGAAGGATGTCCTTCTTGAATACATGTTGTAGTTGCTGGTCGTTCAGCACCCATTCGTGAACTTCATTCATTTCCCTGCTGAGGGCATCGGCCTCCACATTTCTCACGCCTGGCAGGTGGAACGCCAAGATTAGCATGTTGTGTTGCAGGGCCCAATGCCAGATTTTCTGTGCCTCCATCGACAGGGACCTGGAACGTGTTCCTCCTTGTTTCCGTAGGTAAAACATTGTAGTCGTGTTGTCCGTCATGACACGCACCACGGAGTCTCTCAATTGAGGAAGAAAAGATTTTAGAGCCCACCGCACTGCTCTCAGTTCTAGCAGGTTGATATGCAGGGAGGACTCTTGCAACGACCACCGGCCTTGTACCTGTAACGTATCCAGAGGAGCTCCCCATCCGCTCAGCGATGCATCCGTCACCACCGTCTTCTGGAACTCCGGTTCCACCAGAGGCATTCCTTTCGTTAAATGAGTAGAAGCTCTCCACCAACAGAGTGCTTGTACCAGTTGTTCGTCGATGATCAGTCTGTCGGACCAGCGACCTTGGCTCTGCGCCCAACGGTCCGCTAGAAATTCCTGGCAAGGCCTCATAAAGAGACGGCAGTTGTTTATCAACGGAATGCAGGATGACATGGTCCCTAGCAGGGACATGTATTTGCGCACCGAAACCCTGGTACCGCATCTCCATTCCGACGCCTTGCTTTGTAGCTTCTGTATCCTTTCGCTGGATGGTCTTACAAGGCTTGTGTGCGTATGAAACTCCGCTCCTAGAAAGACCAAGGTCCTCGAAGGCTCTACGGAGGACTTGCTGAAGTTTATCGCGAAGCCCAGTTCCTGTAAGAGGGACATCGTGGCCCCCAGACTGTTTCGTGTTTGTTCCATGGACGAACCTCTGACCAGCCAGTCGTCTAGATAGGGATAGACATGGTGACCGTCCTTCCTTAAATGCGCCGCTATAGGGGCCAAACACTTGGTGAACGTCCTGGGGGAGGACTTGAGACCGAACGGGAGGACCTTGAACTGAAAATGCTTTCGCCCGACGACGAACCTTAAATATCTCCTGTGTCGTGGACGTATTGGGATATGAAAATATGCGTCCTGAAGGTCTAGCGACGACAGATAATCCATGGGTTGCACTGACCTGATAACCCCCTGGAGCTTTAGCATTTTGAATTTTGAGCTCTTTAGCCATTTGTTGAGTACCCTCAGGTCGAGAATGGGCCTCCATTTTCCATTTGGCTTCTTGACAACGAAGAACCGGGAATAAACCCCTTGTCCTTCCTGTGCCCCAGGAACCCGTTCTACCGCTCCTTTTTGCAGCATAAGCGCCACCTCTTGTCTTAGAACTCGAAGGTGGGGCTGGGCCGAAAACACTGGCGGAAGACTTGGAGGCTTGTTTTTGAATTGCAGCGCATGACCCATGCGAATCGTGTCCAGAACCCATCGATCTGTGGTGATGCACTTCCATTGGTCGATATGATGAGAGACTCGACCCCCCAGGACGTTCCGAAGGCCGTCATTGGTTGCTGGTTTGCTTGTCCTTCGTCGACGAGGGACACGAGCCGCGTCGTCTGGAGGCTTGATAATCTCTGCCTCTACGTGCCGACTGGGATGCACGTCTGTAACCTTGTGAGGAGTATGAGGGCCTGTTAAATCCACGGTCCCTAGAGGCTCCAAAGCGGGAGTTTCCGGAAGCACCCCTGAAGGGGCGAAAAGAGCGAAAACTTCTACCTGTCTGGAGGGCGCCGAGAGACCTAGCGGTATCCGTGTCTTCTTTCATCCCCTTCAAGGCTTCATCTACCTTGTCTCCAAACAGATGTTCTCCTTCGCATGGCATGTCTAGGACTTTGTACTGGACTTCAGGTCTGAAAGTAGTACATTTGAGCCACGCTTGTCGACGCAGTACTACGCCATGATTGATTTGTTTGAAACCAGCCTCTGCTAGGTCCACCGCAATATTAATAGCGTGGTTCGAGGCCTCCTCACCATCTCGTACTAGCAGCATGGCTGCTTTTCGATGTTCTTCCGGCAAATGTTCACATTTGCCGGAAATGTACAGGAGAGGCGGAGCAGTGTATCTCGGGAACTGAAGACAACATCAGATGCATCAACCAACAGCTCTCGCAAGGACTGACTCGCCAGAAGACCCTGGAAGCCAGAGTAGACGAGGGGGAGGGCAGGTCGCGTCGCAATAACGTATGCATCCTTGGGCTCCCGGAAGGAGAGGAAGGGCAGAGTATGGAGCTCTTCTTGGAGCAATAGTTGGCAGACATCTTTGCGCCTCAACCCTTTTCCAAATTCTTTTCAGTGGAAAGGGGCCACAGGATGCCATCAGGTAGGCCCGTCCCAGGTGCACCAGCTAGAACAGTGATTGCCAAATTGCTAAACTACTGGGACAGAGATGCGCTTCTTCAGATGGCCAATACCAAAGGAACGATTACCCACAATGGCTCCCGGATCGCATTTTTCCCTGGCTACACCTGAGAGGTGCAATGTGCGAGACAGTCTTTTGAACCACTGAAAAGGCATCTATCCCACATGAATGTGAAATACGGGCTGCTATTCCTGGCACAACTCAAAATCTACCATAAAGGGACAACAGTGCACTTTAACGACCCACAAGAAGCCTGGAGATGGGCGGAAAACCAAATCGAGGGCAATTGGACTGCTTCGCTGAAGGGTCGAGGCGGGAGATCCCGCCACCGGCAAAGCCGTCGTCCTCCTGAAAGACTCCCTGAGCTACAAGAACAAGCTGTCCCGGAACAAGTACCAGCCCCGTATGGACTAGGACCCGGATGAAGGTGATACCGGACCTCATGGGAAATCGTTTTGAGACACAGCACTGGCCTCTTGGCCGGTCTCCTCGAACCTTGGCATTTAAATTGCCATGGAATTATCATAGTGGTGGCAAGAACCGCAGAACCAAGTGATTTTCTTGCACCCCCCTCTTTTTGCCCCTCCACTCCTTCTCCCCCTCTTCATTCCACGTCTCTCTTCTCTCCCCCCTTGCCTCCATTCTCTTGTTTGGTTGATGTTGTTTCCACCAGTTGAGGACCTCGGAGGGTGAGCCTGTGGTGAGCCACGCTCGTTGTGATTGCTGCTACTGTGGCGGTTTGAGTGAACAGGGGTTGATAGGGCGATAGATGCTTCATGTTGGGGCAGAGTATGGCGGGAGGGAGGGTTGCTGTTGAGTTGTTACTACGGTTGTTTACTATGAGTTTGGTCACTAAACCCCATGCAGTCACTTATCTGGATAAGACGAGACATTATGAAAGTGATTCCGACATAGAGCAGACATTTAGTAAACGTATATAGCTCCCACCCATGACCTCTTGACACCCACAGGGGATTGCAAGCCACTTAAGCTCCTAACGTGGAATGTTAACGGTATGGGATCTGGGATTAGGCGATGCCTTGTCCTCCAATTTTTGAACCGGCACACCCCAGACATCACCCTACTTACGGAGACGCACTAGGTAGGTATGAACTGCACTCTCTTTCGCAAAACAAACTACCGAACGGCACTACATGCAGAATTTACCTCGGGCTCCCGGGGGGTGTTTATCCTTATCTATAAGCGTCTCCCCTTCACGCTAACATTTGTGGTACAAGATCCCAGGGGGAGGTTTGTGGCGATGCTGGGCACACTGGGGATGGAAATCCTGGGTATATTGGCGGGCTATGCGCCACCGGCACTTAGGAGGGAGCTTTTAGAGGATTGAACTGTATTTGCACAACACCAACCAGATTTGTGGGTCCTTGCGGGCGACTTCAACAATGTAATGGACACGGCCATGGACCGCACTCACAGCCAGGGACGAAATCTACACACCCCCACTACACTGGCCACGTTCGTGTCTGCCATGTGCCTCTGTTATGTGTGGAGGCAACTTCACCCTCACAAGCGCAGTTATTCTTTTCACTCTGGGGCTCACGCCTCACTATCTAGGTTGGACTACTTTTTTCTTCCAGCCCCTGAGACATATTGGGTGTCCCGTGTGGATATGTTACCCCGGGGAATATCAGACCATTCACCCCTAGTGATAGAAATAAACACAAACAGACCTCACCCCCCCCCAAAAATCATGGAGACTGAACAGCTACTATCTTGGTTTACCTGACTTTCTCGGACACATACAGGGGATATCCACCGAATACTTTGAAATTAACTCTCCCACAGTTGATAACACTGCGGTGTTATGCGAGGCTTACAAGACGGTACTTTGGGGAGAGGTAATCAGAGTGCCCTCTGATTCTATCTGCCTTGACAAAAGTATTGCCTATGATTTTTATCCCCAACTCTCTTGTGTTGATTCATGTGCTAATTGTGTTTTAACTTCGGCGACATTTCTTTCCGTGGGTACGCATATCTTTAGTAAGACAGAACTGTCATTACTGTCAAAAAGTGATCGCATCTGTCCCCCGGTAACGTCTTTGTTTCCCAACACCGGTCTGTCAAAACCAATGGTACTTACCTTGAATTGGGATGCACAGAGTGAATTGGTTGTGTGTAGTGTATTTTTCATGTGATTTTAAACTAATAGAAGTGAAGTGTTTTACGAACAGATGGTCTAGAAATAAATGTACTTTTACTTTTCGACCAAAAACCTTGAGTCAGTGTTTGCTTGAGTCACAGTAATTGTAGTCCTTTGTGTAATCTCTACTAAAATGAAAAAGCAATTACTGAAAGTGAAGGAGGCCGAGCAGGAGGCAACCTACTGGGAGGCTCGATACATAGAGCATGCCACCCATCCCTCCTGTAGGCCAGGGAGTGTCTCTGGAACATTGTGCTTAATAATGCCAGACATGCACACGAGGCTTGGAGGGCATGTACGTATGAGCAAGGAGACAAGGCAGGCTGGAAAAAAGAGGTGAGGGACACAGGCATGTTACAGAAATCAGCAACGCTCAACGCAAGCTGGTACAGCGGGAATCCGAAATAGAAGAGGCATTTGCAGACTATTATGCAACCCTCTATGAGGGCCCAGTCGGCCCGGTCGACCCCTCATTACTGAATGATATCGAGATCCCCCAGCTGTCGGAGGCACAACTGACCCAACTGGATAAAGACCTAACCAACTCGGAAATAGCAGACGCCATAACCCAATTGCAATCCGGGAGAACCCCAGGCCTGAATGGCTTTCCGGTGGAAACCTGGAAGAAGTTGGGTGGGGAAGCCATGGCATCCCCCTTGCGAAAGATGTTCCTGCACAGCAGAGACCAGGGGACTCTTCCCCCAGACCTGCGGGGTGCCAGTATAGTGGTGATTCAGAATCCCGGTAAACCCCCGGAACTATGTGCCTCATATAGGCCAATCTCTTTGATTAACGGTGAGGGCAGATTCTCACCAGGTTGCAGGGGGTTATGCCGTCGCTAATCCATCTGGACCAGTGTGGTTTTATGCCAGGGAAGTCCACATACATGAATATACGGCGACTCCACCTACTCCTAGAATAGGCCCCAATCCTAGACACTCCCCTTAACCTCCTGGCAATTGACTTTGAGAAGGCATTTAATTCCGTAATCTGGGAGAGTTTCTGGGAGATTATGCGTAGAATGGGTTTCTGGGAGGGATTTCTTACCTGGGTTAAACTACTCTACAATGCCCCACACGCAGAAGTCAAGGTCAATGGATGGCGCTCGAGATCCTTCCCGTTGGACAGGGGCACACGCCAGGGATGCCCCCTGGTCCCGTTCCTGTTTGCCCTGGCAATGGAGCCCCTGGCGCGTTTGCTTCGGCAGACCAACACATGCAGGGGGTTTTGTTGGGCAGGGGGAGGAGAAGACAGAATCTCCCTATACGCTGATGACCTCTTACACTACTTGGGTGACCCAGCCCACTCCTGCCCAGTGGTCCTGGAGATGCTAGCACGCTACGGAACGTTAAGCGGACTGAGGTTTAACTGGGGGAAGTCTGTCTTCTTCCCGGTCAAAGGGGGTGAACATGCTTTACCACAAGACTGCCTATACCGGATTGAGCGAGATGGATTCAGCTATCTGGGAATCCAGATCTCATGAGACACCGTGAACTATATACCCGACAACCTGCACCTGATCATCAACCGATTTATCAATGATGTCCGGCACTGGATGCTCCTTCCCATGACTTTACTGGGCAGAGCAACGCTCTTTAAGATGTTAGCGCTTCCACTGTTCCTCTACATCCTGCATAACACCCCACTCTTGGTCCCGATGTGGAGTTTAATCAGATAGAAGGTGGCTTGAGGAAGCTGCTGTGGGGTGGGGGTCATCCCTGCATCACCCTTAGTACACTACAGAGGTCAGTATGGGAGGGAGAATAGGGCTCCCAAGGCTCCAAACTTATTACTGGGCCAGTCAGTTGGTTGTAGTGAATGATGTGTTTCAAGGGGACAGGGAAATTAATATTAATATAGTCACCAGCATATTGTTGAATACAATATCACACAGGTATGCTTACCCGTGGTTGCAAGAAACCAATCCATAGGACTCTTGTCACTGTACTAATAACGGGGTATAATCCCCAAAAAGGAGTCTGAAATTAAGTTGATATGAGACGACAATGTTTTTATATTGGTCAAAATATTAGCTGAAAACTCATTAGTGAAGTGAATGTATAAAGTATATCTCTCCAAATTTGGGCAACGTATCATCTCTCAGTAAGATCACTCACGATATTCTGTAAATATCCGTGGAGTCGCGTGTGAAGGACATAAGAATGATTTTAGTTTAAAATACTATGAGGCGTTATAGCGGAACTGTGATCCTCATCACGCGTAGGTTAAATTTATAAACGTTTGTGCACTGTAATAAACATCCCTCGTTATGCGTATCTATTCGGACCATACTGTTACGGTGTCATATCTAAACCCGGACCCTTATCGTACGTGAATTAGGTTTTTTTTGCTATTTTTTAGAAGGCGTTCGTGCACTGTAATAAATCTCACTCGCTATGTAAAAACCAACTGACCAAAAAGCCTCTTCTGATTACCTGATTCCGGATAGCAAATAATCACACGCGTCGGCAAGAAACACAGCGACGTCTGCAGGCGCCATTTTATTAACTTGATTTTTGCACGGTGACTATAGCAACGTGAGTAATGTCGCCATGGTGATCAGCGCCTAACGGCACGATGTAACAACGTAAACCGTCCGTCTTACGTTGTACATCCTATTGATTGAGCTAACATGCACCTGTCATTCCTGCAATTAATCTACTACGCTTTTCAATGTTGCTAGGTCTCGTCTGGCACAATTAATTATTTACCCGCACCAAACATTGGGTCGCGGGTTATGTAAACAACGTGACGTAACCCATGGCAACCAAGTCACGCGTTGCCACTGAGAGAAGCCTCCCATAGGCTGACATCCATCTAGAACGGGCCGCCATTGTTAAATGGTGAGTAATCCCATTCCAAATCATTCCACAAGTACCTTCCTTTACTCACAGAAGCACCCGAGAACTACCCTTTAGATCGTAACCTCTGGACTGTCTGCATTCCCACTAAAGTCACATCTACCCTATACTCTGCGATCACGGCCTTCGCCACACCGGAATTAACTAACCTAAAATCGAAATAGGAAACTGATGTGGGCAGTATTAACCCTGAAGAGTGGATACTACTCCTGATGCACCCAAGAGAGATTGCAATCAGTTGCAGGCTCCGCCTGATACAATTAAGAATTCTGCACAGGATATATTACCCCAGGGTGGCACTGCACAAGTGGAACCGTGTGTTAGGCAGAATCCTGTGCAGTGCCCTTAGGGACCACTACACACAATTAAGACTACAAGTGGCAATACAAGTTCACCTTTGGTACAAGCCTGTACTACACTGTTAGAGTGGTAGCAGTAGCGGAGCAGCCAGACTTATCTCAAGAGCAAATGAGCTGTAGTAGAGATTACACAAAGGACTACAATTACTGTGACTCAAGCAAACACTGACTCAAGGTTTTTGGTTGAAAATTAAAAGTACATTTATTTCTAGACCATCTGTTCGTAAAACACTTCACATCTATTAGTTTAAAATCACATGAAAAATACACTACACACAACCAATTCACTCTGTGCACCACAATTCAAGGTAAGTACCATTGGTTTTGACAGACTGGTGTTGGGAAACAAAGACGTTACCGGGGGGACAGATGCGATCACTTTTTGACAGTAATGACAGTTCGGTCTTACTAAAGATACGCATACCCACGGAAAGAAATGTCGCCGGAGTTAAAACACACTTAGCACATGAATCAACACAAGAGAGTTGGGGATAAAAATCATAGGCAATACTTTTGTCAAGGCAGATAGAATCGGAGGGCACTTTCCTACAAGTGAATAAAAGTGAATAGGCCTGCACCAGAGTCAAGTGGACCAGGGTTCCTGTTGTCGAGGATCACACGGTTAGTACAGTTCACGATTCGAGATTTCCAGGAGTACTTGGATATTGTCAAAAGAGGAAGCAAAAGTTATAAGAGGGAAGGAAGATAAGGGCAAGTCTTTGGTGAGGAGACAGGAGTTCACCCTAGTTCCTGGAGGTCGGACACAGTACCTTATTCAAGTGAAGTAGAGCTGGTGCTGGTAGTTCCTGCAGACTCACGGTTCCTGTGGCATCAGTCGTGGGGACAAGAAGGAGGATGTCTGGAGCGATCTGCACTACCCAGGGATGAAGCCAGCAGCAGCAAAAGCAGCGGTGAATAAAAGGTGCGCTCCTTTAAAAACAGGAGAGGCTCTTCAGATCGCTATCCGGACCACTACAGCTGTGTGCAGCGATTTTGACTAAGAAGGGGATCCTCTGCTTGTGGAAGATGAGCTGGTTGATCCCACCAGGCTCAAGGGAAGAAGACTCCGGACTGGATCTTCTCTTGTCGTTGAAGGTTAGATAGCTCAGAACTGCAGCAGGGCTCCACCGGAACTCGGTAGTTGCAGCAGTTGTCTACTTCTCTGCTTCTCTTTGGTTCCTTGCAGTTCCAGTGGCGACTCTGACTTCCAACCCAAGAGTCCTGCATTTTATGCGAAAATCCCCCATTCGCACAGCCTGGCTGTCAATCACACAGCAAGGGGGTTGTCCGGCCAGGACAACCACCTCAGCCAATCATGACAAAGTGCGACTTGGGTTTCCAAGGATACCCTGTGCAGGAGGTGACTACACCCCTCCCTCACATTCAGCCCATCTAGACACCCAGGCGCCAAAAGGAGGGCTTCTTGAGAGAAGCTTGCCAAAAGACGGTGAACAAAGAAGGCAAACCTGGTTTGCCGCGCAAAGTAAAACACATGAAGGACTTTAACAAAAAGAAATGGCGAATAAACCCGACCAGAGCCAAAAGAAAGAGCATTTGGTCAAGCAGGTTTATGTTTGAGGCTAATATGATAGCCTGGTACAGTACCACATGTATATAGTATAATCGCGGTAGAAAAGTTAGGGTAGATACAACTGCCACCAGCCAAGTCTAATTGTTAAAAGAGCAAAACATGCCTTCCCCGCTTCCTGTATCCCTTCCAAATGTTGCCAATCAAAATACCCAAATGGTTCTTTATTGAAGCTAAAAAAATCATGATGAGATTTATATCGCAGGGAAAGAAACCAAGAATTTCATACACCACGCTGACACTCCCCAAGGACAAGGGAGGGGTTGGGCTCCGCGACTTGAGATCATATTACAATGCTGCCCAGTTAGGAGTCTTGATCCCACACCTCAGAGAACATCATAACCTCCAATGGGTCCAAATGGACAACCACTACTTTGCCCCGGCCACAGTATCAGAATAGCTATGGACTCCGCACAAACGGGTGCTACGGAAAATCAAAGGCCATCCTATATTGAGCACGATATGGAGCATATGGCGAGAAAACAAGGAGATGCGCAAAATTACTACCTGGCCATCCCCGCTCAGTCTCTTATGGTCCCCCCGGCATAAACAATCACATACCTGATGTGGGCAGATACCAATCATGGTATGAGGCGGGTTTGGAGGGAGTGGGCCAGCTCCAGAGGAAGGACTCCTACATCACTCTACCGGAACTGACTGAAGCATTGGGCATAGGCACCCTATCCACATTCCAGTACATTCAACTGAAAGGGCTCCTAACGAAGGCAGAATGGAAGGACAAATTGAACAGAGACTTGACCCCATTCGAGAAGATCTTAGACTCTAAAGCGGGGATGAAAGGTCTCATATCAGTAATGTACCAGGAACTAATAGTAGCGGGAGACGGGTCCACAGAGCCCTTGAGGTCCAGGTGGGAAAAAGACTTTGGGGAAGACATACACCCCGAGCAATGGGATATAATGTGTAGAGCTGCCTCCAGAACATCAATATCCTGTCAATACAAACTACATGCCATCAAACTCTTGCACAGGTGGCAATACGATCCCATCAGACTATCCAAAAAGTCTCAGACAATGAACCCTACATGCTGGAGGAAATGCGGTCAAACGGCCAATTACTGGCACATGTGGTGGGGTTGCCCGCGCATCAAAGTATTCTGGAACGAAGTCTTAGGCTGGATCAAGGAAATAGATGGCATCCAAAGAGACACTGACCCCTACCTCGTGCTTTTTGGCTTAGAAAGGGATGCAGACGATTGGACCAGAGTGAAGGGCTTGACCCCCCATCTACTCCTTGCCGCCAGGGCTCTCCTGGTGATCTAATGGAAATCTGTAGCGGTGCCTGGAAAGAATGAATGGATTGCCCTAGCCACAAATATCTACCTAATGGAAACAATAACGGCCGCCCTGCACGGAAAGGCCGCCCAATATGAAGCCCTATGGATGGACTTTAAAAGTCAACACCTAACAACAGATAATGATTCCCAATTGGATGAGCCTGAGGAGTCCTAATGGAAATCCAATGCCCAAGCAGCAGTAATGGAAGAACTCTCAAAATGAGTGATCACTGTGCGACCAGGCACCGGAGGCACGAATATTGCCCTATTGACATTTCTACGCCTCAACAACGAACAATGGATTGGTGCTAAAACACCGGAGGGTGGGGGGAGGTGGAAGGGGAAGTTCTTTAGTTTCAAGAAATACACCTCAACTGAGAACTGATATAAATGTTTAAGACCGCGAGCTGACATTAAGCCTTCTGTTTTCGTTATGTAATCGAATGTTACGAATGGTGTATCACCTAATGAGTACTTTGGTTTTCTGTTTCTTTTTCTTTGTTGTTTATGATAAAACCAATAAAAGCAAACTTAAAATTATTTTTTTTTAAAAGAGCAAAACAAAGCTCAGGGAGGCACCGACGAAAAGGGATAGGAGTTAACCCTTTCCAGTACTCCATGTAAGATGGGGTGTACTGGGTCTTTACTTTTAAATGACTATGTAAAGTAAATGGCAACTTTACCTGTTTTCTGGGGGACAGTAGTCAGCCCCAGATGGAGACAGTGGGAAGTCTCAAAGACAGCCCTGTGTCACTGCACTGAAGGTGCTGTGTAACACACATAAAAGTGGGGCTCATGGACTGGTGTCCTCCAGAGCCCAAGATCAAAGAAACAGTAAAAATACACATGGCAAAACACATGTAAGAGTGGGAAAAAGGCTCACACTCTTACCAAGTGGAAAAAGTAAACTCCAGAAATCCAACAAACCTGCTGGGGGACTCACTAGGTGAGGGAAATTAGCCATAGAATGAGAATTCTCCCTAACACCATGCCCCAGACCCGAACTGCCTTCAGTGTCGGGGGGAGGAGGGCACCTTTATACATATCCTCTGGGAGTGTCCCAAGATCCAAACCTGTTGGCAGCAATGCTGCAAACAACTTTCTGATGTCATTGGGAAAACAGTCCCTTTGGACCTCAAGATGATGTTACTGGGTATCCCGGGAGAAGAATTCACCACTCGCTGGGAAAAACTATTTATATTCACTGCATTTGGCTTAATAAAACGTAATATTGCGCCTAAAGATGGGGCTCAACAGATAGTTCGACCCTGGGTCAATGGGCTGTGTACATGGACATGTGTGCAACGGTGAAACACTGGATCTACACCACACAGGGCTGCCCTGATAGGGCTACGAAAATCTGGGGGAAGTGGGAGGAGGGGAACTGATAAAATGTGGGAAATGTGTGTAATACAGCCATTTGGGTGATCCTTAATACTACAACTTAATATGGAATGCTTGAACGAATGTCTTATAGCCGTCCCCCTCACAGGACACATAATTGCAAGAAAGCAGGTGATGGGGCAACTTTTGATCTGTGTTTGTATCTATTTTTTGTGTTGATAAAACAATAAAAAAGATTCATGTTAGATTTAAGGTCCAACAGGGTGGACTCAGTGCTATGGGCACTCCGGAAGCCTGATTTTTTATGGCCTAGTATGCCTTCTTTACTCAGGAATGCTTGAATCTGTCCCTGTGCTGTTTTAGCCTGTACCTTCAAAAGGAAGGGGGAATTAGTTATCAGGCGATAGTTGCCTGCTATATATGGATCAAATATAGGTTTCTTCAAGACAGGAGTGATCCATGCTTGCTTGATGTCTCGTGGTACTGATATATCTTTAAAAGAGGCATTTACAAATGTAGTGATCAAGAGGGCAAGCAACTGCTTTCACTATTTTAGCCGGGCAGATGTCGCCTCTACAGCTGGTGGGTTTTACCCTCTTAATATACCCAAGACCTCCTCTTCGTCACTTCTAGAAAGGTAAAGGGATTGATCTTGGGTGGCAGGTATTGAACATGAGCCAAAACAGATGACGGATTCAATTGAGTAACCTTGGTTTCAATGTCCTCTTTAATCATTTGGATCTTGGTAGCCATGGCCTTTTCAATTTGGGCACACAAGTCTGAGATTTTCTCAACCGTATGATTACTGGGGCAGGGATCCACCACTTCTTTTAAGATCCTAAAAAGTTCCCTTGTGTCTGGCGCGGCAGTCTTGATTCTATTCTCATTGGAGCATTTTTTTGCGGCACAGATAGCAACTTAGTGCTCTTTGGCAGCACGGGTATACTCGGAATTGTCGATAGCAGATAGTGTTTTCTGCCATTTCGCAGTGCCTTGTGTTTCTTGATTTTCATTATTTTTTTATTTTTTATTCCTGATGAATACCAGCTCTTTGAAGGAATATACTTTTCTGGTATTAGTTTTTGAAGGGCAAGACTATCAACGACTTCAGTCATTATTTTATTATATACTGCTGGCAGATTAGCTGCAGACTTTTACCGGGCAAGATTGGCTAAATAGGGAGCAAAGAGCAGAGCTGGTTTCCCTAAGGTGAGTTTTCGGAATGTACGACATAGGACTTTCCTCTGTGGCTGTTTAATTTGCTTAATGGTAGTGATTAGTGATATTTCAAATTTTACAAAGCTATGATCGGACCATGGACAAGGTTTCACTTCAATCCACTCCATTTCAATACCATGTGTCATTACCCAGTCAAGAATTCTGCCCCCACAGTGGGTTGGTTGTAATACACATTGAATGAAATCCATGTTTTCCAAAACACCCAGGGTTACTTTTGCCAGGGAGTGTGAGGGGTCATGAAAATCCAAGTTGAAATCTCTGACGATGATTACTTTGGACTTGGGTTTGAGAGTAAAGGCGATCAATTCACTTATGTTAGCTACAAAATTCGCATAGAGGAGGACGGTGATACAGGACGAAGATTTAGTGTGGTATTAGGATTAAGCTCAACTTTGACAAATAAGGTTTCACAATTTGGTATTTCCACCAGCTTCACTTGTCTGATGGATATATCACTCCGAAAGGTAAGTGCAACCCAACCTCCTTTACCACAGAGACAATCCTCTCTAAAGATACTGTAGCCCTCTGGGACTGCTAATGATAGCAAAGGACCTGCTGCTGCATGCAACCAGGTTTCGGACAGAGCACATATGTCAATATTTTCTCCTATCATGTAGTCCGCCACTTCCAGGGCGTGTTTGACTAACGATCTGGTGTTTAATAGTAGACACTTCAGGGGATGCCTACATCTAGATTTATCAGATGAAGTTCGAGAACCTGTAGCCTGATCATTTACTTCTGGTAAGGAATTGGTTGCGCCCCAAATGGGGCTATTGGGAGCTGTCCGCTGATGTGTTTCGATTTGGTTTAGAGTCTCCCCCTGGTAGCTTCTGATGATACCATTTTGCTTGGTGAGGGTTGCATCATCAGTCTAGTGACTGGAAGCACCAGCAGTATTACGAGTAGATGTCAGAAATGGGGCAACTGGAATGTGAGCGTCCGAGCCCGGAAGAGAAGCGGCGAAAAGCGGCCTCTTCATACGCACCGGCCCTGACACGCCGCCGTAGAGGACCAGGGAAGCTGGGAAACGTAGTTCGTGAGAATTACAGATTGTATTTGCACAAGGTAGAAGCACGCTACTGCCAGATAGATGGTAATGTCTGGAGTAGCAATCACAGTAAATGTTAATCACAGAAAAATACAAGCAAAGCTGAATGCAGTCCTGCTTGGTAAATGTGCAGGTTTAGGCAGTGATACCACATAAACACAGGAGAAGCATTTTGCAAAAAGAAGTCAATAGTACATCCAAACCGCACTCACATTCATATGCAGCGGCACATATCAAACATCAGGCGGACAGGGCTCAAATTTGCCTTCAGGGTTTACAAAGATTTTTTTTTTCCACTTTGGATTTATTAAGCTTTTCAATATCAATATTTACATCAGTGAACATCTGACGAAAATCGAGGAACATACCAACCGACAAGACATTTAATACCCTTCCCCCCGCCCAATCCTCCCAATACGCCCCCCCCCCAAGCAATGAGCTACACAGGATTCAACAAATAAAAAAGGAAACAAAACGTGCACGAGGGTTAGAGCAAAGGCATAAAACCAGGTAAGACTTTTCAACAGCCCATATCTACCGGCAAGGTCCTAGGAAGACACTAAAGTTCATGCAAAACTTTTAAATACTAGCCACCCCCTCCCATCTTCGAGCCCCAATCGGAGCCCGAGATTCTAGAGCTTCAAGGCTTCACAATCTGTATTTAACAGCACAATAGTCCATTTCTGCAAGAAAGAAGACATGCTATCATTGGCAATAGCCGCAAGTTTCTCATCAGTAAAAATTGCCAAGAGTTTATTAAACCATTCTGCTTTCTTTGGGGCCTGAGGACGTTTCCATTTCTGGGCTAGGGCCATTCTCCCAGCTCTCAACAACGCTCCCGCCACCCTAGAGAAAGGCAACTTCTCACACTCAGGCTCGGGAGTACCCAAAAGGATCTCCATAGGGTGAAGGGAAGGGCATGTTCCCAAAATGCCCTTAATCCAGCTTAGCAACTCCACCCAGTATACCTGTATAACCGGACACTCCCACCACATGTGGAACCAAGTTCCTCTGCTAGCACAGGCACTGGGACACATAGCGGACACACTAGAAAACATTTTGGACAAAGTGACGGGGGACCGGTGCCAAGAATGAAGAATCTTAAAATTATGCTCCATGGCTACGGTATAGAGCTTCCCCCCGAACATTGCCCTAAAAACAGAGTCCCATGCGTGATCATCAAGGGCCACACCCATCCTCTCCTCCCATACACATTTAAACGCTTACCTGCCCTCTAAATTAGCTGAAACCAACACGCTGTAAATTTTGGAAAGAGTCCCCTTCCTGGACTTGACCTCCACAAAAACTTTTTCAAAGGGGGTCAGAGGACGGGAGAGGATAGCCACCTAATCTGCCTGGGTAAGAATGCCTTTAAGCCGCGGCTTCTCCGGCAGCACTTCTGATAATTGGGCGAATTCAATAAAAGCCCCCTGGTTAAACAGTTGTGCAGCCCTCTCCATCCCCTGGTCCGACCACTACTGCGTCCCTCGAAAACCTCTGGACGCCAAATTGAGCAGAGGACCCCACAAAGAGGACAGGGGGGAGGGCCATGAAGAGAGTAGCTGGTTGTCCCTATTCGGTTTCCACAGTACCCAAAGAACCGAAAGAATTGGGTGGGATTTAGCAACCATTGGTAAGGAACGCGGATGAGCCCAGAGCAAGTCCCTGACCTTATATGGATGGACCGGTACATCCTCAACGTACGTCCAATACGTCCTAAGGCCATCCCTTAGATGCTCTAGCATCACCCGCAGCTGAGCTGCTTTGTAATACAGCTTAAAGTCTGGTAGACCAAACCCTCCGAGCGCCTTTGGAAGGGACAAAGTATCAAATTTCACTCTTGCCCTCTTGCCACCCCACACAAAACGGAGAATACGAAAACGAAGAGACGCGAAGAAGGAGTCCGGAATGATACAGGGAAGAGAGGAGAAGAGATAAAGGAGCCGGGGAAGTACATTCATCTTCACTGAGACCATACGCCTGAACCATGAAAGTGTGAGATGAGCCCATTTCACCAAATCATCAAAAATCTTGGCCTGAAGGGGAAGCAATTTTAACTCGGAAATCTTACCAAGATCTCTAGGTATATTGGTACCCAGATACCTAGTACTAACGCTCTCTACCCTCATCCCGAACACCTCTGTTCTGACACTAATTTCTTGGTCCAGCTTACTCATAGGCATAATGCAGGATTTGGATACATACATTTTAAGCCCGGAGAACGCCCCAAAACCACGAATTAGCTCCAGCAACCGTGAGAGGGAATTGTAAATCACAGACAGATACACCAGGATATCATTTGCGAAGAGAGACAATTTAAATTCACAATCCCCACATCGTACCCCCGACACTCCCTCATTGTTTCTAATTGCGATGGCAAAAGGCTCCATAGCTGGAGCATACAAAAGGGGAGAAAGGGGGCATCCCTGGCGAGTTCCTCTAGAAAGTAATAAGCCCAAAGAAGTACAACCGTTAACTAGCACCCGCGCAGAGGGACCATTATACAGGGCTGAAACCCACCCACAAAATCTACCACCGAAACCCATCTTGCAGAGCACTTTCCCCATATATAGCCACTCAACGGGGTGAAAGGCTTTTTCAGAGTCCAGCGAGAGGAGGTAAGCCTCTGACTTCCGCTTGGACACCTCGTACATCAGGCCCAACGTTTTCCTGATATTGTCGAACCCTGACGTCCGGGAACAAAGCCTACCTGGTCTCCGTGGACCAAAGAGGGAAGAAATTTAGACAGTCTATTCGCTAGGAGCTTGGCTAATATTTTAACATCGATATTTAGAAGTGAGATGGGCCTATAGGATTGACAGAGCGACGGGTCCTTCCCCTCCTTTGGGATAACCACAATAAGAGCCGACATCATGGAAGGGGGGAGGCAACCAGTGTCCAATGTGCTGTTATACACCTTAGCTAAAAAAGGAGCCAAAGTGGATCGAAATGTTTTGAAAAATCGGACAGAGAACCCATCATCCCCTGGAGCAGTCGTGCTCTTCAAAGAAGAAATAGCATCAGTTACTTCCTGGGGGGAGATGGGAAGCTCCAAAGAGGCAGAACTCTCTCGAGCAAGGCAAGGGATTGGGAGAGAATCAAAGAACCGGTCCACTTCAGAACCATCCCGAGAGTATTCAGAGGTATAAAGTTTTTCGTAATATAATTTAAACTGTTCCGCTATTTGGTTATCACCTAGAAGTTTTTCACCCGTCTGATCAGCAATACAATTAACTCGGCTACTTTTACGAAGTTCCCTCAGCCTCCAGGCTAGAATCTTGTCTGCCTTCTCCCCTTTCTCCATATAGCGCTGCTTCAGAAATGCAAGCTTTTTCTCCGTCTGACCGACAAGGAGGGCGGACAACTTCGCCCTAAGATTTTGGAGTTTCTCACGCTTATCTGGGCCCATCTGCGACCTCAATTTACCCCCCGGTTGGATAGCACAAATCTGCTCCCTCAACTTGAGCTCCTCTCTTGACCTGTCCTTCTTTCTTCTAGCTCCCATCTCCATTAGAACACCTCTGATTGTGGCCTTAAACGCGTCCCACACACCCCTAATGTCCACCTCCCCAGTATCGTTTAATCAAAAAAATGCAGTGATAGAGGCTAAAAGGGACTGGTGCAGTTCCCTATCCATTAGTAGGGTGTCGTTACAAATCCCGCGTGATTTGCTCTGGGCTACCGGAGGAACCCCCAAGTTAACCCAAACTAGGTTGTGGTCAGACCATGGGATAGTCTCTACACCAAAATCAGAAATGTATTCATGGATCGAGGAGTCTACAAGCACATAGTCGATCCTAGAAAAAGATTGGTGCACTGTGGAATAAAAAGTATAGAGGGGATCTCGGCTGCCATCAACGGGATGTGCATCAACTAAGCCCAATTCCTCATTTACTCGGCGGAAGGAGTCCGCTAACTTCACATGAGACCTAAGATTGGGACATGGCTTGGAGGATTTCCTGTCTCTATCTGGATACAGGACCATGTTAAAATCTCCCCCGACTATTACTGCTCCTTCTGCAAAGTCTCTGATTTTCCCCCTCATCCCCTGCCAAAAAACATCCTGGCCCTCGTTAGGGGCATACACTCCCACAAAAGTGAACAGATGACCCCTCACCTCTCCCTTAACCATTATATAGCACCCTTCCGGATCTGCTCTATGGGCCCTGGGAAAGAAGTGCGCATTCGGAGGGACCAAGACCAAGAACTCCTCACCTCTTTGATCCATATGAGGACCGGAACATTTGCTGAATAGCTCTAGACCTGAAAGTAGGTTCTCTTCCCTTAACCCAATGGGACTCCTGCACAAAGAGAAAATGAAGTTTTAGCCTGACGAACTCCCTCAACACAAGTGACCTCTTTGTCGGAAAATTCAAGCCTCGCCCATTTAGGGACCCCACCGACAAGAGCTGGACAGAATCACCCATCGGAACAACGAAAGAACTCATTTGCCTCCTGCTGGAGGCCTTCATACGAGCCCTGCCCTAAGTCCTCAGTGCACACAAGTATAAGCATGTTGAATCCAACAATCCTGATAGCCCCAAACCCCCCCCTCCAAACCCAACTCCTCACCCCCTCCCAACCTTTCAGCGCCTGAAAGGACTGCGACATCCAACTGTCGAACCCCCAGACCACCATGGATCGCCTCCACCAGGGCGAGAAATCTCTCTAAACCACCCCATATTCTGAGCCCCCTTGCTGCAAAGAGAAAAAAAAAGTAAAATAAAACCCTTTTTCAATCAAACTTTCAGTCAAAAATAGAATCCTAATTTCCAGCCTGGCCCAACAGCCGTTAACTCCTTCCAAGGGCGCTGCGACAGATCAGACAATGAGAACTCTGCTTCCCATTTAAGGCGCTGGCTGCCCCGGGGATGGGGGCGTTATCTTTCTGTACTTCCTGTGACCCCGGACACACCGCTGCCCAAAAAACTCTGAGGGTTCTTTTTAATGACCTTTGTCAGATCCTTCGCCCACTTTGACATGCTCCAAAGGGGGGGTCGCTCAGCAATTCACCCATCACTTTCCGAATGCCAGCTTCTGATGTAAGTGAATACTTATCACCATTGAGTTCAAAAGAGAGCCATAACGGATGCCCCCACCTGTAGCGCACTCCCTTGACCTGCAGCCATTTCGTCAGTGGCCCACAGAGTCTCCGGCGCACAAGTGTAAACGCCGAAAGGTCCTGGTAGACGGAAGTCTTAGCGCCATTCCAGTCAAACGGACCCCTTCTATGAGCCAACTCCAGGATCTTTGTTTTCTCCACAAAGTAGTGAAACTTCACCAGAAAAGAGCGAGGACCACCCACGCGGCCTCCTGCGCTATGGGCTCTGTCGATGGTAGGGATATTGGTGTTTTCTCCCCCAAACAAAGAGCTTATGATTTCCTTAAACTTTCTCACTATATCCGCCTGCGTCTCCCCTTCTTGCTCCGGAACACCAAGGAATCTCAAATTGGAGTGTCGCTTCCGATTTTCCAAGTCATCCAGTTTGAGCGCGATCCTTTCCTCTCTGCTCTCCAGTTCTGCCAGCCGCATATCAAACTGAGTTTCAAAGAGATCGGCTGAGGATTGATTAGCCTCGATGGCTTGGACGCGGTCTTCCACATCGTCCACCTTCATGTCTAGGGAATCCAGCCTTTTACCTATATCCGCCCAAAAACCTCAGATCTCCTCAAGTAAGGCTGCCATGCTGCGACTCATATCTTGGGTTTCTACTGCCTCAGACTGGTTGGTGTCCTGCATGGTGAGATCTTCCTCCAAATGCCGAGGTGACCGCCGAAACTTCTGCAGAGCCTGCACTCTGTTCATCCAAGACCAGGCTCAGCCACAAACCGGAGGGTCAAGAACCCCAAGGATGGGGTGAGGGAGAGCCCACCTCTTCTCTTTCTCCCTCTGCTCTAGGACAACAATTCACCCCGCAGGTAAGTCACCCCGTGAACCGCCAAAGCAGTCCCCCACCTGCTTGCCACAGGATGTACAAAAATCCAGGTAAACCACTTGAAGGGGGGTGGTTAGGGGACAAAAGGGCAACACAGGCACCCTCCTCTCAATAACAGAGTGCAGGGCGCTGTCCAAGTAAAGCGCCAAAGTTCCACTGAGTACCAGGGTGAAGAATCAGGAGCCTGGCAAAGGAAATGTCCAACCAGCAAGATCTATTCACAGCCCCCTGGATAGGGGCATTCCGGCAATGGTAAGGAGTGGAAGAGCAGCCAAGGAAGAAAAAATGATCCACAAGAAGGTGGGGTCTCAAGGTCCAAATTGGCATTAAGGGTTAAAACCCCCAGGAAGACTGTCCAAGGCCGACTCTATCAGTCAGGCACCACGCGGCTCCACAGGTCAGGAACACCGCAGGAGGCCCCTCACTCGCTCACAACCAGGGATGTGGGGCGAGGGGGGACAACCACGTAGACAGAGCTAGAGTAGCCCCCAAAGTCGCATGGGATCTTCAAAATGACCAACAATAACGTCTCCCTGAAATGCAGGTCTTCCTTCTTCTGCTTACCCCACCGTCTTCGGGCTCCTCCTCCACAGGCAACGGGCCCCGGAGCACAGACTAGGGGTATACGTTTCCCGGACTCCTCCTCCTCCCGAACGCTAGGCCGCACACCGACAACTCAGCGGGCCAGCGTTCGCCACGGGTCTTCTCCCTCCGAGCCACCCGGAAGTCCTCACAGGAAATCCTCGCTGCAGCTGGTCCAGAGGCTCCTTAAACAAAAATCCCAGGCGGGCGTCTGCAAATGCCCAACACCGTTGGGCGGGGGTAACAGCGCTGGCTGCGCGGCCGTCCGTAAATCCTCTGACCCTCTCCCAGGCAGCCTAGGAATGCGCGGTTCTCTCGGCTTGATCGCACTCCAGGCTCCAACCGTCTCCCGCCCGGATAGCTGCAATCTTCGGGTTCCCGGCACTCCCGGACACTGGGACTTCACGTAGCCAACTCCTTACGGTATCGGACAACACCAGGGGAGGTCAGGGCTTGGCTCCATCAAGGCTGGGGGGGCCCAGAACCAAGAATAACGCGCCCTGAGGAGGAGATTGGCTGAGAGACTTCAGCACATCTCAGCGCCCCCTGGTGGCTCAGTCACAAAGGTTTAATTTTAAATACGGTGCTCGTAGAATGGATAAGTGCATAGAGGTTTTTAAATGCAAAGTGTTGACCAAATTGTTTTATGATAGTGAGATTTGGGGTTACTGTTCCTGCCGGCCTCTTGAGCTTGTCCAGTTGTATTTTTGGCGACACATTTTAGGCCTCTGCCCAGGTTGCCCTAGTAGTGCGCTGAGATTAGAACTGGGTATTCAGAGCATTACATCTTTGTCACAAACTAGACAACTGGCTTATTTCACTAAGATGAAACGGCAAAATTTGCAGCTAGGATTTTCAGTGATGGATAGTTGCCCAGAGGTATATGTTGCGTAGCACACGACGGTTGTGAGCAAGCGCGAGCCTCGTTCCGGCTCGCGCATGTGTATTTGAATAAAGGAGGTCCCAGACGGGCAGTTGCCGCTGGGGCCCCATACCAGCAACACGCGTCCCATTTCTCTCTCTAACATGTGCGTGTGTGTATGCGTGTGGGTACCGGGGGGCCCACTTGGCAGCCAACACTGGCGACGAGGTACCATGAGTAGGGGAACACGACATTGCTCTAGCAGCATTCCATGTCGGAGAAAGTGTTTTGTTCCCCACGCGGTTATGGACCCGATGCAGTCGGCCGGCAGCCATTTTGAACGAGCTGATCACGGCGGTTGCAGCCCACACGGGTGCTTGTGCGCCGTCCGTGATCCATCTTCAAAGAAAAATAATTTTTGGACATTCCATGACCCTTAGTGGACTAAGGGCTGTGGCTACTGCTTTGTGAAGAGGCCGATAGCACACCAAGTGTGCAAGAGGACTACCGGCAGCACAACCAGGCCCAATCATCACACTGGTCTACCAGATCCTGATTTCACCAGCAAGTTGAAGGTCAGTGAGAGACATATTAGACTGACACAGCCTCCCCCACCAGGTCTGATCCCCCTTTCACACCCTCACACCAATCACCACAATGGGTGAGCAGGAAGGAGAGGATGGTGCCCCTATGCCAGTACCACACACGTTCATTAGCACCCTGGCGCCCATGCCTGAGTTCGACACATCGGGCCCACCGTCCAAACTGGGTCTTAAATGGCTGCTGTGGGTGAAGAAACTGGAGATGTTTTTCAGGGCCACTGGTGAGACTGATGGCGATGCGAAGGTGGCCACGATGGTGTACTCGGCTGGCACAGAGGTCCACAGGATATTTGACTCGCTGAATCTACAGGTGATCACTTATGATGCTGTCAAACAGGCCCTCTAGGACCACTTCCTCCCCATGGCGAACATAGACTTCTACAGATTTGTGATGTGTGCGGAGAAGCAACTGGGTGAGGAATCCTTGGACCAATTTCGTGCAAGGCTGAGGCACCTCGCAAGTACCTGCAGGTGGGTGAATGAAGAGGAGATGGTGCGGAATCAGTTGATACAAGGGTGTAGCTCAGGGAAGTTGTGGAGGCAAGTGCTTAGGGAGCCAGGCCTGACGCTCACGCAAATCCTAGACACAGGGCGCGCATATGAACTGGCAGAGAACAGAGGCGCGAAGATGGACCCGGCAGTGCATCCAGGAAGGAGTGAGGATGCCTTTGCCATTGGCCGTTCCACCCAGGGGAAGACACGTTGGGGACTGGAAAAGGTGGACAGTTCCTCATCTCCCATGAGCCCGCAGTCCTGTCCGTACTGTGGGTATGATCTGCCGCACGCTGGGGAGTGCCCGGCGAAAACAAGAGTCTGTGGAAGGTGTAGCATGCCCGGACATATGTGAGGATGTGTAGGGCAGCGACTCCAGTTGCAGCATCTAGAGGGCCAGCAAGGGTGAGTGGGGGTAACCCCAGACGCTTCAGGAGTGTGTCGGCAATCGAACAAGGTGTGCGAGAGGTGGACATTGCTGAAGAAGATGAGGATGAAGAGGAGGTCTTTTTCATCTCAAACATTGCCACAGGGGCGAAGCAGAGAAGACAACAAACATGCACAGTGAACATTGGCGAAGTGCCAACGCCTGTTTTGATTGATACGGGAGCGTCTGTCTGCGTCCTGGCAGCTGAGCACTATTAGGCCCTCCCAGGTCCTCCCAAGTTAGAAGAGTCCAAGGCCCGAATATACTCTTTTAGGGGGGACACGTTGCTGCCAATCCAGGGAGTCTTCGTGGCCCCAGTCTCACACAGACTGAACAAGATCAAGGCAAGATTTGTTGTGACCCATGTAAGCCCGCATTCCCTGTTGAGCTGCGCCACCTCTGAGGCCCTAGATATTGTACACTTTGCCTTGACAGTATACCACACTGACATTGACTGCCTGCTGAACCGGTTCAAACGTGTATTTCAGGGTGTGGGCAAGCTGAAAGGAGACCCTATAAGACTTCACACTGATGGGTCCGTGAGGCCGACAGCCCTCAAGCACAGAAGGATTCCGTTCCACCTTAAGGCGCAAGTGGAGAAAGAACTCCAATCACTCATCGACTTGGAAATCATTGAAATGGTGGAGGGCCCGACGCCGTGGGTCTGCCCCATAGTGATGGCACCAAAGCATAAACAACCCAGGATTGTCCCCATCTGTGTGGACATGAGGCTGCCGAATGCAACCATAAACAGGGAAAGACACCTCACGCCCACGCTGGACGATATAGTGGGTGAGCTGCAGGGGGCAAAAGTATTTTCCAAGCTTGATTTAAGGTCCGGGTATCACCAGCTAGAACTCCACCCGGAATCACGTTATATAACGACTTTTACCACCCACGAAGGGCTATACCAATTTAAAAGACTCTGTTTTGGTGTCTCGTCAGCGGCGGAGGTCTTCCAGAACGTCATCCGTGGGGCCCTGGCGGGACTGAAAGGTGTCATCAACATGTCAGACGACATCCTAGTCTTGGCCCAGTCGGAATCTGAACACCTGAAAAGGCTGGAACGAGCAATGGAAAGACTCAAGAGCCTAGGGCTCACACTACACAGGAAGAAGTGCGAATTCCTCAAGGACCGCATCAAATTCTTTGGGTTGTTGTTCCACGCGGGAGACATCTCTCCCGACCCAGGGAAGGTGCGAGACATTCGCGAGGCGGCCCCCCAGAATTACCGGCAGAGATAAGAAGAGTTCTTGGTATGGTGAATTACTGCAGGAGGTTTATTCGCGATCTGGCATCGTTATCAGAGCCCTTACGAGCGTTGACGAGAAACAACGTTGCGTGGACATGGACATCTGTTAGGCAGAATCCTGTGCAGTGCCCTTAGGTACCACTACACACAATTAAGACCACAGGTGGCAATACAAGTTTTACCTTTGGTACAAGCCTGCACTACTATGTCAGAGTGGTAGCAGTGGCGGAGCAGCCAGGCTTATTTCAAGAGTATATGAGCAGTAGCAGAGATTACACAAAAGGACCACAATTACTGTGACTCAAGCAAACACCGACCCAAGGTTTCAGGTACAAAATATAAGTACATTTATTTTTAAACCATTCGTTATAAACACAACACTTCTATTAAACTCAAATAAAAACCACACGTTAAATATACTACAACTAACCAATTCACTTTCTACAGTAAGTCTCAAGGTAAGTACCCTGTGTTTGAATGAACCGGTGTTACGAACAAAACACGTTACCGCGAATACGATTGCAATCCCTTTTTGACAGTTCGGTCTACTAACTAAACACGTATCCGTGACATGAAATGCTACTGGGGCAAAAGCACAATTAGCACCTGAGATACCCAGAGGGAGTTGGAGGCAAAAATCACAGGCAATATTTTGATTAGGCAGGCAGAATCAAGAGACACTCAGAGACAGGAGTTCAAAAGTCAAAGGGCCAGAGCCAGGGTCGAAAGACACCGGGGCCTGTTGCCGAAGATCAAACAGTCAGACAGCTCACGATTCAACGTAGCCAAAAGTACTTCGATATTGTCAATGTTCGGAAGCAAAAGTTATAAGAAGGAGGGAAGACAACGGCAAGCCTTGGAAAACAAAGAAAAGGGATTCACCCAGTTTCCTCAAGTAGAACACAGTACCTTGTTCCAATGGTGCAGCTGGTGCCCTGGCAGTTGTTCCTGTTGGTTTCCCGCAGACCCACGATTCCTGGAGCTTCGTTGTGAAGGAGGACGTCTGAAGGGGGTCTGCACCACACAGGGATGAAGCCGGGAGCAGCGACGAGTAATAAAAGGTGCGCTCCTTAAAAACAGGAGAGGCTCTTCAGGTGGCTATCCGGACCACCACAGCAGCGTGCAGCGATTTCGACCAAGGAAGAAGATCCTCTGGCTGTAGAAGATGAGCTGCTTATCCCCACCAAGCTCAAGGGAAGAAGACTCCGGACTGGATCTTCTCTAAGTCGTTGAATGGAAGATAGCTCAGGACTGCAGCAAGGCTTCACCGGGTCGTTCTCTCCGCTTCTCTTCGGTTCCTTGTAGTTCCAGTGGCGACTCTCTGACTTCTAGCCCAAGAGATCTGCCTTTTATGCGAAAAAAACCCATTCACACAGCCTGGCTGTCAATCACCCAGCAGGGGGGTTGTCCAGCCCGGACAACTACCCTGGCCAATCATGACAAAGTGCGATTTGGGTTTCCTAGGGTGACTACACAATTCCCTCACATTCAGCCCACCTAGACACCCAGGCGCCTTGAGGAGGGCTTCTGAGCAGAAGCCTGCCAAAAGACAGTGAACAAAGAAGGCGAACCTAGTTTGCCGCGCAAAGTAAAACACAAGAAGGACTTTAACAAAAAGAAATGGCGAATAAACCCAACCGGAGCCAAAAGAAAGATGATTTGGTGAAGCGGTTTTATGTTCGAGGCTAATATAATAGCCAAGAACAGTACCACGTTTATCTAATATAATCGCAGTAGAAAAGTTAGGGTAGATATCACTGCCACCAGCCAAGTCTAAATGTTAAAAGAGCAAAACAATGCTCTAGGAGGTACAGATACAAAGGGATACAAATTACTTTCCAGCACTCCATGGAAGACGGGGTGTACTGGATCTGTGGTAGATTGACTAAATAAAGTTAATGGTAAATTTACCCTTTTCTGGGGGACGGTAGTCACCTCAGAAATGCAGCCGAGGGAAGTCTCAAAGACAACCCTGTGCCACGGCACTGAAGGTGCTGTGTAACACACAAAAAGGAGAGGGCTACTGAAGTGGTGTACTTCAGAGTCCATAATCACAAAAACAGGTAGAAACACATAGCAGAACATAGGTAAGAGTGGGGAAAAAGCTCCCACTCTTACCAAGTGGAAGAAAATAAACTCCAGAAGTCCAGCAAAGCTGCTGGGGGACTCACTAGGTGAAGGAAATTAGCCATAGATGAGAATTCTCCCTAACACTCGCCCCGCCCCCCACCAGACTAAGAGACAGGAGGATTTAATCCACTCCTGGATGGACCTCATACCTCTAGTCGGTTACAAACATCCTAGAGAGACCATCAGCATTTTGGTGGTGACTTCCTGCTCTGTGCTCAATGGAAAAATCAAATCCTTGTAGGCAGATTGACCATCTGAGTAATTTTTGGTTTTCCCCTTTCATTTGCATCAGCCATCTCAGGGGTTGGTGGTCTGTCTGAATAATGAAGGTAGATCCATAAAAGTATGGTTGCAACCTCTTCAGTGCCCACACAATAGCAAAGCATTCTCTTTCTATTGTTGCCCACCTTGTCTCAGGATCCTTTAACTTCCTGCTGATGAAACATTTGGGGTGTTCCCTACCTTTCTCTTCCAGTTGACTATGGACTGCACCTATACCTACATTAGAAGCATCAGTTTGTACAATGAAGGGTTGGTGATAGTCAGGAGCTTTTAGGACTGGAGCTTGACAAAGGGCTTTCTTTAGACCTTCAAAGGCTTGATTGCACTCCTCATTCCACCTGACATTTTTAGGAAATTTTGGAGAGGAGATGACATTCAAGGGAGAAGCTATGGTCCCATAGTTCTCTATGAAGTTCCTATAATACCCAGTGAGACCTAGGAAGGCTCTCATTTGGGTTTGAGTAGTAGGGGTGGCCCAGTTTTGTACAGCTTGTACTTTGCTAGGAAATGGCCTTATTTCACCTCCTCCTACCTCATGTCCAAGGTAGACTACTGAACTCTGACCAATTTGACATTTGCTTGCCTTGATGGTCAGATGGGCCTGTTCAAGAGCCTGCAATACATAAACTAGGTGTTCAACATGTTCTTTACATGTAGGGCTGAACACTGCAATGTCATCCAAGTATGCCATGCAGAAGTCCTCCATCCCATTCAGAACTTGATTGACCATCCTCTGAAATGTAGCAGGTGCATTCTTTAATCAAAAATGCATTACCTTGAATTGGTAGAGGCCAGCTGGGGTGGAGGATTCAGTTTTCTCCTTGGCATGGTCTGTCAGGGATATTTGCCAATAGCCTTACGTCAGGTCAAATGTGCTGAGGTACTTGGCTGCACCAAGTTTGTCCACCAGCTCATCTGTCCTAGGAAAAGGATGAGCATCAGTCGTGGTGACTGCATTTAGAGCTCTATAGTCCACGCAGAATCTCAACTCCTTGGATCCTGCCTTTGGTACAAGCATAACTGGGCTAGACCATGGGCTAGTGGAGGGTTCTATTACCCCGAGTTCAAGCATCTTGTTGACTTCATTCCTTATGTGGAATCTGACATTCTCTGACATTCTGTACCCCCTGTTTTTGACAGGCAAACAGTCACCAGTGTGTGTGTCATGCTGGCCCCAAGGGGTCAAGCCTGGTGAAAGTGAGACAGGGAGGCAAACTGATTTAACAGTAATTTGCACTCATCCTGTTGGTCAGATGTGAGACTGGAAGAGAGATTAACTCCTTCCACTTGCTCATCTAAAGGTAAGCCTCTGAGGAGGTCAGGAAGAGGTTCACTCTCCTCCCACTCCTGAGCTGAAGCTAGAAGCAAAGCTCCTATGTCAGATATAGAGACATAAACCTTTAAACGGTTGGTGTGAAAGACTCTGGGAGCCTCTTTAGGATTGCCTAAGTCCACCAGGTAGTTCACCTCTCCAAGTTTACCCACAACCTTGAAGGGTCCTATCCATTTGTCCTGCAAGGCCCGCTGCCTTGTGGGGACCATAACAAGAACAAGCTGGTCTTGAGTAAACTCAACCCTTATAGCCTTCTGGTCATGCCAATGTTTGACCAGAGGTTCACCAGCCCTCAAGTTATCACTTGCCTCTGCCATCATGTGTGACATTCTCCTCCGGAGACCTATCACATAGTCAGTCACTCTGACTGGCTTGGGGGAAGGAGCACTCTCCAACCCCTCCTTAATCTGACTGGATGGCCATAGAGAAGTTCGAAGGGACTGAATCCACTCCCTCCTGAGAGACTTCTCTGTATGCAAAGAGAAGGCATGGCAGTAGAAGGTCCCACTTTCTTCTAAGGAGTTCTTCTAAAGCACCTATCATGCTCTTCATAGTTCTGTTAAACCTCTCTACCAGCCCATTGGTTTGGGGTGGTAGGCAGTTGAGAATTTGTAGGTGACTCCACAGGTTTGCCACATGGTTTGCATGTAGTGGGATATAACATTTGATCCCCTGCTGGTTATCACCACCTTAGGAAAACCTACTCTGGTAGAAATACCAAGTAGGGCCTTAGCCACAGCCGGAGCCGTAACAGTCCTCATAGGTATGTCTTCAGGAAATCTAGTGGCATGGTCCACTACAACCAGGATAAACCTGTTGCCTGAAGTTGTGGGAGGGTCAAGAGGACCAACAATGTCAATCCCAACCCTCTCAAAAAGAATTCCCACCACTGGGAGAGGCACTAAGCGTGTCACATTCTTGGATCCACTCTTGCCAGAGGTTTGGCAGGTGTGGCAGCTTCTGCAGAATTTGTCTACTTCTGTACCCATCTTAGGCCAGTAGAGGTGCAGAGATAGCCTTCCTTTGGTCTTCTTCAAACTTAAGTGACCAGCCAAAGGTACCTCATGGGCTAACTGCAGAAACTGGAGTCTGTTCACTAGAGGTACTACAAGTCTTTTGTAGTCTCCAGGGGTTGACTCAGTTGGTTCACTGTAGAAGAGGCCATCTTCCCAGTGCAACCTATGCTTCCCAGGCTCAGTCCCATTGAGCTGAGAAGCTGCCTGTTGGCGAAGACCTTCCAAGGTAGGACACTCTCTTTGTCCCTTACTGAAATATTTTCTGTAGGGTCCACCTTCTGCCAGTAAAGACTGCAGCTCAGGATGGTCAACAGGGTCAAGATCTCCTACCAAGGTAAGATCCTCTTCTAGATCTGATTCCTCAGTATCTAATTTGACCATACAGGGTTGAACCTCACACTCAGCCTCAGCTGGTGTGGGAGTGACAGGTGTGACTTTGGACAGTCTCGGAGATGTCCTTCTGGGCACAGGAGTGCTTGCTGTTTTCTTGCTTGCAGACTTAGGTTTCCCCTTTGTCTTTTCTTGCCCTGCAATGGCAGTAAGTAAATCCTGTAGACTCAGGGTGATAGCTTCCTCTATCATGTCCCCAGGAGAGCCTCTTAAGGTTCTCTCCCTTGCAGACCTTGTGAGCTCCTGCTTCCTTCTGCTGGGGGAACTGGGGGTGCTGGACACAACTCCAAGAGTTTTAAGGATATTACCCAACAGGACCCTCCAGGTACGTTATTCTGCACACTTACAGGTATTCTGACAGTCATGTCATTAGACTGGATGAGAGCTGGTAACTGGGGAACCATTGGCACAGGGCCTCCAGCTAACTTTGTTAAGTGTTTGGGACATCCTCCACTTTGAAAAAACATTCATCAACCACAGTTATGCTGGCTTCAGTGTCTCTGATGGCAGGGGTCGCCTGACCATTCACAAGACCACTATCTTTATAATACTCTTTAGTATTATCTGGGACTGAGTTATAGACATCTAAGTTCTGTTGTTCCCAAAGACCCAAGGACACTAATACCCTTACACTTGGGATCAGGCAACCCACAAACAAAGCATTTCCCAAATGCTCTCTGGAATGGGGGTTTGCCCTGGCCTCCATCTGGTGTGGAACCAGGTGGTACACTAGCCTGATTCGGTTTACCTTGTTGCTCACCCTGGTTATGTTTGGGGCCCTCTTTTGGATTGGAATTATTGGAATTCTCTTTGTTGTCTCTCTTTGGCTGCTTCCCCTCATCCTTCTTCTGAGTAGCCCCAGAATCCTTGTGAGTGGCCCTGTTGGCAACCCATAAGTCAGCAGCCTTAGCGAGCCTCTTAGGATCTATCTCCTTTGAATCAGCCAAGTGCTGTCTAAGCTCAGGAGAGCAGACATCAAAAATAGACTCCAACATTACAAGATTCCTCAAACCTTGTGTTCGCTTTGTAACCCTTAACCCAGCCATCTAAGTTTTTCAAACATTCATACACCCAGGTAGCCCAAGGGGTACCATCATGCTTTTTGAGGGTTCTAAACCTCTTAAGATACTGGGAAGGGGTCTTCCCAAACCTAGCTATTAATGCTAGTTTCACACACTCATAATCCTGTTTATCATCCTCCCCCAACTCCATTACAGCATCACTTGCAACAGGGGGGAGCCTAGAGAAAAGATAAAGGAATCAACTGATTCCCTGAGATACCCTGAATCCCATGATTGTACTCAAACATTGCTAACCAATAAAAAACATCAAGTTTAGTCTCATACATACCAATCATTTACTTTGGCATACAGGGTCTCTTAGGGCTGGAAGACTCTGGGAAAGAAGCATTTTCTAGAGACAGCTTCTTCATTTCTAGTTTATGGTTCAGCTTCATTTCTCTGAGCCTTAACTCTTGATGTTCCATGGCAGTTTGTGCATCAATACGTTTCACTTCCAATTCAAGTCTCATTTTCTCAAGTGCAATAAATTCAGGAGTAAGTGTAGGACCTTTGGGGGTCCCTGTGGACAGGGGTTGTGCATTCTGAGCAGGCAAGGGAGTTGCAGGGTTTCCTAGCAAGGACTCATCTACCTCTTCACAATTAACACTCTGAGAATCGGAAATATCAAAATCCACATTTGCTGGAGTGGTAGGTCCTTCTGACCCACTCTCTAGACTTTTTCCCATTAACTTTGCAACCAGTTTAGATTTCTTTCCTTTACCAGAGATATTCTAATCCCTACACATGGTTCTCAGAACCTCAGCAGTATAGAGTAAAATACTCTCTTCAGTGTAGTTTTCCATATTTGACATGATTTCTTAGTTAAATAGAATTAGTGGTGTTAGCCTTGTGGTTAGTTGAACCCAAGCAATAGCAGCACTCTAAGTGTAATCACTCTACTTCCAAATCCTCACCGCTGTACACCAGTGTTAGGCAGATTCCTGTGCAGTGCCCTTAGGGACCACTACACACAATTAAGACCACAGGTGGCAATAAAAGTGTTACCTTTGGTACAAACCTGTACTACTATGTCAGAGTGGTGGCAGAGCAGCCAGGCTTATCTCAAGAGTATATGAGCAGTAGCAGAGATTACACAAAGGGACCACAATTATTGTGACTCAAGCAAACACTGACTCAAGGTTTCAGGTAAAAAATATAAGTACATTTATTTTTAAACCATTTGTTATAAACACAACACTTCTATTAAACTCAAATAAAAAAACACACGTTAAATATACTACCACTAACCAATTCACTTTGTACAGTAAGTCTCAAGGAAAGCACTCTGTATTTGAATGAACCGGTGTTACGAACAAAACACGTTACCGCGAATACGTTTGCGATCACTTTTTGACAGTTCGGTCTACTAAATAAACGGCTATCTGTGACATGAAATGCTACCGGGGCAAAAGCACACTTAGCACCTGAGATACCCAGAGGGAGTTGGAGGCAAAAATCACAGGTAATATTTTTTTGTTATGCAGGCAGAATCAAGAGACATTCAGAGATAGGAGTTCAAAAGTCAAAGGGACGGAGCCAGGGTCGAAAGACACGGGGCCTGTTGCCAAAGATCAAACATTCAGACAGTTCACGATTCAACGTAGCCAAAAGTACTTCGATATTGTCAATGTTCGGAAGCAAAAGTTATAAGAAGGAGGGAAGACAACGGCAAGCCTTGGAAAACAAAGAAAAGGGATTCACCCAGTTTCCTCAAGTAGAACACAGTACCTTGTTCCAATGGTGCAGCTGGTGCCCTGGCAGTTGTTCCTGTTGGTTTCCCGCAGACCCACGATTCCTGGAGCTTCGTTGTGAAGGAGGACGTCTGAAGGGGGTCTGCACCACACAGGGATGAAGCCGGCAGCAGCGACGAGTAATAAAAGGTGCGCTCCTTAAAAACAGGAGAGGCTCTTCAGGTGGCTATCCGGACCACTACAGCAGCGTGCAGCGATTTCGACCAAGGAAGAGGATCCTCTGGCTGTAGAAGATGAGCTGCTTATCCCCACCAAGCTCAAGGGAAGAAGACTCCGGACTGGATCTTCTCTTAATCGTTGAAGGGCAGATAACTCAGGACTGCAGCAGGGCTTCACCGGGACGGGGTAGTTGCAGCAGCTGTCGTTCTCTCCGCTTCTCTTCGGTTCCTTGTAGTTCCAGTGGCGACTCTCTGACTTCTAGCCCAAGAGACCTGTCTTTTATGCGAAAAACCCCCATTCACACAGCCTGGCTGTCAATCACCCAGCAGGGGGGTTGTCCAGCCCGGACAACTACCCTGGCCAATCATGACAAAGTGCGACTTGGGTTTCCTAGGATACCCTGTGCAGGGGGTGACTACACCCCTCCCTCACATTCAGCCCACCTAGACACCCAGGCTCCTTGAGGAGGGCTTCTGAGCAGAAGCCCGCCAAAAGACAGTGAACAAAGAAGGCGAACCTAGTTTTCCGCGCAAAGTAAAACACAAGAAGGAAATTATCTGGTTGGTTGGGTCAGAAATGAAAGAGCGCCCTGGAATGATGTTGTTGGGGTGGAATATGTGGCGTCGAGCTTGCCGGATGATGGGGGACCCTTTTCCATGTGCCCCGCAGATACTGTTGGTTGCACTGGCTAAGGGAGATAAGTTGCTGAGAGTAATTATTAGGACCTACTGGGAATCAGTGGGACTGGTTATGTTGGGGGACATTTGGCAATATGGGACTATTACGGATTTTGAAGGACTTGGGGCAGTAGCGAGATTACATATAGGCCAATATGTTACATATCATGGAAAAGTGCAGAAGATTCGAAGTATGTGGCCTGAAACTATTTTGACAGAGGGACTGGATGCTACTGTTGGGGCAATATATGATATATCGGAGGGTGGGCATGAGATCTCTAGATTGTATGAGATGTTGATAACTAAGGTTGGGAAGGAATTGGTACATTTGAGATTGGAATGGGAAACTGAGATGGGAGTCCCGATGGAAGATGGGATATGGGAACGTGCTTTGGGATATCACAAGAAGGTGTCAAGGAATGCCAGGTTCAAACAAATACAGCTATATATAACGCACAGGGCATACATGACCCCTCTGAGGATATCAAAGTTCCCAGGCGTTGGGCACCAGGCTTGTCCTAAGTGCAACACAGGGAGCGCCGACATGATACACATGTTTTGGTCATGCCCGGTAATTGAATGCTTCTGGGGCAAAGTGGCACAAAAGCTAGCGTGGAAGGGGGTCACGCTCGTAATAGGCACGGCCTGGGCCTGCTTGCTGGGAGGGTATCCCAGATCGCAAAAACTTAAACATGTTGGGAAATTGAAAGATTTGGCATATGTGCTTGCAAAACGAAGGATTGCTATGGGATGGAAGAAGTGCCATAAGCCGCAAGTAGAGGTCTGGTGGAAAGACCTACAGAAATGGGCGGAGGCTGAAACAATTGTGTGGCAAGATACTAGTAACACAAGTGGGGATGAAGAAATGGGCTCCCTCATGGCATGGAAATTACTGATAGCTGAAATGTTTGGAGTGGTATCGGATCCAACAGAATCCGAGGGCAGCGAAACCCTACCACACGGAGCAGATATTGAATGCGAAGAACAAGCAGGCTCATAAAGGGGGGTGGGACTGGGAGAGCAGTGTCTAAATTTTAAATGTGCCTAATTGAATTGTTATAAATTGCACTGCATGTTTGGTTTGTATTGTTGTTTGGTTTGAATAAAATAATTTTTAAAAAAAGTAAAACACAAGAAGGACTTTAACAAAAAGAAATGGCGAATAAACCCAACCGGAGCCAAAAGAAAGACGATTTGGTCAAGCGGGTTTATGTTCGAGGCTAATATAATAGCCAAGAACAGTACCACGTTTATCTAACATGATCGCGGTAGAAAAGTTAGGGTAGATACCACTGCCACCAGCCAAGTCTAAATGTTAAAAGAGCGAAACAATGCTCTAGGAGGTACAGATACAAAGAGATACGAATTAACCCTTTCCAGCACTCCATGGAAAATGGGGTGTACTGGATCTATGGTAGATTGACTAAGTAAAGTTAATGGTAACTTTACCATTTTCTGGGGGACGGTAGTCGCCTCAGAAATGGAGTCGAGGGAAGTCTCAAAGACAACCCTGTGCCACGGCACTGAAGGTGCTGTGTGATACACAAAAAGGAAAGGGCTACTGAAGTGGTGTATTTCAGAGTCCATAATCACAAAAACAGGTAGAAACACATAGCAAAACATAAGTAAGAGTGGGGGAAAAGCTTTCCAAGTGGAAAAAAATAAACTCCAGAAGTCCAGCAAAGCTGCTGGGGGACTCACTAGGTGAGGGAAATTAGCCATAGATGAGAATTCTCCCTAACAACATCCAAGGAACAAAGGGCATTCACCGAGATCAAGAACGCACTGTCGGGCCAGTAGACTATGGCATACTTTAGCCCGGACAGGGAGTCGGAGATTGTTGTGGATGCTAGCCCGGTGGAACTGGGTGCAGTTCTGATGCAAGCGGACTCACATGGACTCATGCGCACTATAGCGTACGCCAGTAAGGCGCTTACGGAAACCTAGAAAAGATACTTGCAGATTGAGCAGGAGGCTCTGGCCATTCTGTGGGGCTACAAGCATTTTAGGGTATATATCTTAGGAAAGCCTGTTGTTGTCATCACCGATCACAAGCCACTCATTCCGATCATGGCTGGCGCCTCCTCCAAACCACCCCCACGCATCAAACGGTGGATGCTGTCATTGATTGAGTATGGTGTCAAATTGCAATATCGTCCAGGCACCCATAACCCAGCAGATTACCTGTCCAGGCATCCAGGGGCCGTGCGCGACCGAGACACAGCCGAGGTAGTGGACTGCATTGAAATGGTATGCTATGTCGTGGAGGCGGCGTTGCCCGTGGCCCTTTGAGGCCAGGAAATCGCTGATGCATCAGAGGAAGACAAGATATTTCTGGTCATCAAGGGTGCAATGAACAACGGGGAGTGGAGAGAAGTCCTCACCAACAATGCCAGGCGGGAGGCCGGAGTTTAAAAGGACCTCCAAGCACTGTGAAAGACACGCAATGAGCTCTCTGTGACTGAGGATGGTCTTCTGTTACGAGGCCGTCAGATTGTCATCCCGCGAGCTTTAGTGACCAAGGTGCTACAACTAGCACACAAAGGACATCAAGGAGCCGCCAAGACTAAGGCGCGCTTAAGATTGAAAGTCTGGTTCCCTGACCTGGAGCAAAGGGTGGACGAGTTTGTGCGTGCCTGCATTCCTTGCCAGGAGGCCAGTCCGGCAGAAAGAGGCCCACCGATTAGAGCCATGGAGAGGAGTGAGCAGCCGTGGAGTACGGTGCACGCCGATTTCGGCTCTACAGGGCGAGGCTTGTATTTTCTGGTGGTTGTGGTCTAGTGGTCAAGGTACCCAGAGGTGGAACTGGTTGAGTCAACGGCCAGTGACCATACCATATTGGCACTGGAGAAGATGTTCGCCACCCACGGTTTGCCCATGGAACTATGCTCCGATAACGGCCCGCCATTCCAGGGACAACAATTCGCCAGATATTTGGAGGAGAGGGGCATCAAACACCTGAGGGTCACTCCACTCTGGATAAGGGCAAACGGTGAAGCCAAGCGGTTCATGAGAACGCTCAACAACATTTTCAGAATCTCGCTGGATAGGGGAGGGGAACTGCATCAAAACCTCTTCGAATTCCTACTAGAGTATCGGACGACCCCGCATCAGTCCACAGGGGTCGCACCTGCAGAGGCACTATTCAGCCGCTGCCCCAGAGGACTGCTGCCAGAGGTAGAGGGGTGCAGCCCAGGAGTGATCGACAACAACCGCGTCCGCCTTGAACGAAGGGTCAAGAACGAGAGGGAAAGTGTACACAGGAACCTCCAGGAAAAGACTATTGGAGTAGGGGACACTGTACTGGTCAGAAACAGGCGTTCCGGAGGAGAAGCTATCCCTCACGTATGAGGCCCAACCACTAGGAGTGACTCATGTAATGGGGTCTATGGTCACGGCGGCCAACGAGAGAGGAATGATCACGAGAAATATATCCTACTTCAAGAGGATACAGGCCGGACCTCCGGAAGCACCACCGAGGGTGCATGAAGAGGCTTCCTCACAAGGGCCCCGCCCGGCAGCACCCCAGAGGAGAAAGGACCCCCAGACGTTCCGGGGACACCGGGACCATCCCGAGACGAGGGCAGAAGGTACGCGAGCAGGGAGGGGCGCCAACGCCTGTTGAGGTTCCAAGACTTTATTATGGACCCAGACTCCTAGGAGGTCGAGAATTGTTCATGTGTACTCAGGTTGTGTTTGGTTATGGTTAATGTTTATGTGGTTTCATTGTTTGGAAAAAAGGAGGGATGTTGTGTAGCACGCAACGGTTGTGAGCATGCGTGAGCCTCGTTACGGCTCGCGCATGCGTATTTGAATAAAGGAGGTCCCAGACGGGCAGTTGCAACTGGGACACCATACCAACAACACGCGTCCCGTGTCTCTCTCTAAATTGTGCGTTGGTGTATGCGTGTGGGTACTGGGGGGCCCACTTGGCAGCCAACAGTATATAATCCGATCTGGTACGAGTCAGGATGTAGGCTCTGGGACTTCTCAGCTGAAAGAGGAAGGGCTAATTCTGATCAAAGTAAATTGGAAATTTTCCCTGGACCAGTTCTTAGATTGTTGACAGTGGATGTAAAGAAAACATCAATCATTACTATAACTCTTAGCTTATGTAGAGTACAAGGGGTAGCTTGATGCTATGGTGACTCCTGTTGCAGCCTTTAAAAGAAATGATGGCGAGTTTTCTTAGCGTTCTTGTACTAAATAGTATATTGGTGCTGCATAGATTTGATACTAGTTGGCATTGAGGCTGCCCAATGGCTTGAAAAATTACCAGGTTACTCACCGTAGTGACCACCTTACTCCTAGTCAATAGTCCCCTTTTCTCCTTACTTATGGGACATCTCTCCGTCCTGTGGGACGGTACCAGAGCACTTTGTAAAAAGCATCCAAATTTTTTCCAAAAATGTGTCCCTCCTCTCTTTCCTGCGCGGGGCCCGGCACGCGGCCGTAACCCCACCCACCTTGGCTCTGCCCCGTGCATCGCCCATCAGTATTTTTCTATCTCAGGGTCAAAGACCCATTAGCAATAACAGAGGAACCTTATTAGAGGGGACGGCGGGCGGGCGTATGGAGGGAAGGGGACTATGGACTAGGAGTAAGGTGGTCACTACGGTGAGTAACCTGGTAATACTCCTACGTCCCGCCCCCTTTCCTCCATACTTATGGGAGATTCCCAAGCACTCCTTACAGGAACTATGGGTGGATGGAAATACCCCTTACTGAAACAGGTTCTTCAGCACAGCCTGGCCGAACTGAGCGTCAGCTCTAGAGCTCATATCGAGGCAGTAATGCTTACAGAAAGCAGATGGGGAGGCCCAAGTAGCCGCTTTAGCGATAGACTCCCAGGGAACATACTTCTGAAAAGCAACTGCGGCTGCCTTGCCTCGCACCTGGTGTGCATGTATACCTTTAGGAGGTTTCAGCTTTTGGACGGTGAAAAATTCCGTGATACAGGCCGTAATCCATCTGGAAATAGATGCCTTAGATGCCGGCCTGCCCTGACGCTTACCGAAGGTCACAAACAGTTGGGAAGAGCTCCGAAGCGCGGAAGTCCTGTCCAGGTAGAACCTAAGAGCTCTTCGGACATCCAGGCAGTGTAGAACCCTTTCCGCCTCCGAGGCAGGGTTCGGAAAAAAGACCGGAAGGGAAATCAACTGATTCAGATGGAATTCGGTCACTACCTTTGGTAGGAAAGCTGTGTTCGTCCGAAGGACTACCTTGTCCTTGTGAAAGACCAAGAAAGGGTGCTCCACCGACAATGCCTGGAGCTCACCCACTCCCCTCGCTGACATAACGGCTACCAGAAAGGACACTTTCCAGGACACGTACTTGAGGTCAATCGTAGCCATTGGCTCAAAGGGTTTATGGCACAGCGCCGTCGGGACATTTAGGTCCCAAGGCGGGTGCGGACTATGAACCGGAGGGTAGAGGAGTGTCAAGCCTGCAAAATGTTTCTTAACCACTGGGTTACTCAGAGAATAAGAGCATTGGCCTATAGCAAGATAAGCGGAAAACGCTGAAAGGTAATTTCTGCATGACAGAACGTAAATACCCGACTCTGCTAGGGAGGACACGAGGGACAGCACCTTGTCAATCGTAGCCACCCTTGGATCCAACCGCTTTTCCAAACACCAACGACAGAACCTGAGCCATTTACTTCTGTATTGGGATCTGTTCGAGGGTTCCCTGGCTGCCTGGATAATACGCATGTTATCCGTAGACAAGTTAAAACGCTCTAAGACTTGAACTCAGGCACCATGCCGCCAAGCTGAGCGATTGTGGGGAGGGGTGCCACATCTGCTGTTCCGCTTGATGAAGAAGATCTGGGGTTGCTGGTAACCTGATCAGCAGAAACACCGACAGGTGTTGAAGTTCTGAGAACCAAAAACTGGCCGGCCACCACGGGGCCATGAGCATAAGGGAACAGTTCACAGAGTTCTTCAGCTTCCCAATTGCTCGATGAAACTAGAGGCAGAGGCGGGAAGGCGTAAGCTCTCATGTTGTGCCATGGAATCTCGAGAGCATCCCCCCCGAGAGGAGGCTCTCAGCCCCCCTCTCGAGACATACCGAGGAAGCTTCTTGTTTACCACCGTAGCGAAGAGGTCCACCTCCGGTGTACCCGAACGCAAGAAAATCCATGAGAGGATCTCCGCCTTCAACTCCCACTCGTAGCTGACCACTGTCCGCCGACTGAGGGCATCCGCTGTGACATTCAGCTGGCCCGGGATGCGCACTGCAAGCAGCCAAACGCCATGAAGCATGGCCCACTCCTATATCTGGATGGACCGGTCAACCAAAGGTGCCCACCCTGCAGGCAACAAAAAATTGTGCGGAAGGGGTATCCGAGCATTCCGGTCATAAACTGACCGAAAAGGATGCGCACAAGGCCGAGAAACCAGCTCTACACTTGAGGCCGATGGCGCAGCTGTAGGGGTAGCGTTCAAAAGGGCCGCCACGGTCGTGGCGGGAACGGGTGCCATTTTGTCATCACCTGAGGGGAACTGCGGCACGTGAGCAAGTGAGGCAGGGGTCCCCGTCGATGGATCAGGGGTCTTAACTTTAGCCTTAACATAAGGAACCTCGGCAGAGCCGGTACTATGAGGCCTGGAATGTTTCTGTGACATACCAACCGCCAAATTAGCCTTCTCAGGAAGGACCTGGGCACTGCCGGTAAAAGAAGAATTTCCCTTCTTTGCCCCCTCAACAGATCTGGTGTCGCCGCAAGAGCAGGAACGGTGAGAAACAACCTTCACCAATAAGGTCTTGCAAGACCGATAGAAATGTTGGTAGCTTTAGCCTCTGTACGAGGTGTCCTCGGACCCAGGTCCGGTAACAGCCTTACTCCTGCGGGCCTCGAACATCCGTTCGGTAGCCCCAAGCCCCACCAAGGCCTCGGGGCGCACCCCGGCATAAGAGCCAGTCGTCCAAATACGGATACTCATGGATACCCTGGAGACGAAGTTAGGCCGCAATCACCGACATCATCTTCGTGAAGACACGCGGCGCCGAGCTGAGCCAAAAGAAGCACTCAAAACTGGAAGTGCTCCTCTCCCAAAGAGAAGCGGAGATATCTCCTTTGTGGGTTCCAAATCAGGATATGCATGTACGCGTCCTGAAGATCCACAACGCTGAGCCAATCGCCCATCTGCAAGGAGGAGCGTATCTGGCTAGGCGTGATCATCTTGAATTTCTCTTGGGGTAGGAAAAGATTGAACTGGGAAAGGTCTAGGATGGTGCGCAGGCCAGCCTGGTTGGGGTTGGGCACCATAAGCAGCCGGGAGTAGAAGTCCTCCGCTCGCTCCCCAAGGGGAACGGGTTCCACAGCTCTGAGGTGCAGAAGTTTCTGAACCTCGGCCTTGAGGGAGGGTGAGCCCGACAGCAGAAAAGGAGGGTTGAGGGGTGGGGTAGGGGGTAAAGGTAAGCGGAAACCTGCTCGAGCGACTGACAAGACCCATCTGTCTTCTGTGATGGCCTGCCAGGCCTCCCAATGAGACGCAATGCGTCCTCCCACAGGGGTCTCGTGCGAGCGCGGAAAACCCTAATTTGGCAGGCTTATAGGTGGCGGTGCCACCTGAACCTGATAAGGAGGCTGAGGAGCGGGAGAAAACCTGCATACGCTGTTGTCTACGGCGGTTATTCCCCGCAGGAGTATCCACTCTGCGAGATTTGCGGTCGAGGAAGCTCCTAAAACCAGAGGAAGGTCGACCTTGCGACAACGGCCTTTGAGACTTGAAGGGAGATTTAACCAGAACAGACAATGATTTAGCCGTCTGAGTGCTATCTTTGGTTTTGGTGAGCTCTACATCAGTAGAAGAGTGAAACAGCTCCTTACCATCAAATGAAAGATCCAGAACCTTGTCTTGCACCTCCTTCGAGAACTTAGTGGCATGCAGCCACGCTTGCCGCGAGGTATCAACCCCAAGCATCAGACCCCAAGCCGAGGTGTCTACGTGATGAGCCGCAGCCTCCAGGAGATCCTGGGCCAAGACCCTGGCATCGGAAAGGCCTCCTCTGAAATCCTCCAATTTCTCGACCGGAATGTGCTCCTCAACTCCGACTACCCTCTCCACATCCGCATGTTAGTTCCCGCCAAAATCAATTCTGCATTGGCCTGCCTGAGCTGCAAGGCCGAATTGGCAAAGATTTTCCTCCCTAGGGAGTCCAGGAGCTTGTCCTCCTTTCCCAAGACCTGAGTAGCCGTTGCAGAGGAGGATGCTGCAGGCCTGGATTGCAACGTAGCCACAGCCACCAATGTGGAGGAGGGAGGCGGACAAGACGACAAGGCCACTTCTTCCGAAGAATGCAGCCTGTACTTTGGACCTCGGCCAGAACATCCTTCTGCAGGAAAAGGTCGGTACGCTCCAAAGGAGACAGGGTGAACGCCCCAGAAAGCATGCCCTCCTGTGGAGCAGGTGCCTCGGGAACCGGAACATCTAAGAAATTCATCATGTCCAGTACCCGGTCATGAAAAGCTCTAACAGAGCGGGGAAGGTCCCCGTTGTCCTGCTCACCTTGAGGGTCATCTGACAGGTCAGGATCCTGTTGAACCGTGTCAGGCACTTCCTTGTCCACTGGAGACAACGGTGGCAAAGGCGGAAGAGCAGGGGCAGGCACCACGGACAAAGGAGGCGCCGGCGGAACCACCAGAGGAACGGTTGGAGCCGGGGGCGCTGGTGGACACATTTCCTTAAAAAGCCCTTTGAAATACTCCCTCATGGGGTTGGTGCGCATAAGCGCTTGAAATTTACCAAAAAAAGTGTCCTCACGAGATTGCTTCGGAACCTGAGGAGGCCTCTCATGAGGTGGACAAATCCAGGGACGTAACGGAGAAGGGTGCCACACCGGGCCCTCCGCGACGTATCCACATAAATCAAAGGGGCCACCCCTGCAGGCAACGAAACATTGTGCGGAAGAGGCATCCGGGCGTTCCAATCATAAACGGGCCTGTAAGGATACGCACAAGTGACCTTAGGTTCACTCAAAGGACCGAAACCTACACCAGGGGCCGATGGCGTAGTTGTTGGGGTAGTACCTAAAATGGCCGCCGTGGTCGTGGCGGGAACGGCCGCCATTTTGTCTTCATCTGAGGGGAACTGCGGCACGTGAGGAGGTGAGGCAGGGGTCCCCGTCGATGGATCAGGGGTCTTAATTTTAGCCTTAACATAAGGAACCTCGGCAGAGCCGGTACTATGAGGCCTGGAATGTTTCTGCGACATACCAACCGCCAACTGAGCCTTTGAAGGAAGGACCTTGGCACTGCCGGTAAAAGAAGAACCTTGCTTCTTTGCCCCCTCAACAGATCTGGTATCACCACAAGAGCGGGAACGGTGAGAAACCGCTTTCACCGACAGGGCCCTGCCCGGCCCCTCAGAATTGTTGGTAACCTTAGCCTCTGTACGAGGGACCTCGGGCCTAGGCCCGGTAATAGCCTTATCGGCACGGGCCTTGAACATCCGTTCGGTAAACACAAGCCCAGCCAAGGCCTCGGGGCGCACCCCGGTCTTGTTTTTGAGGGAAGCCGAAAGAGAGGCCGCAGAGCAAGCTCCGGTACCCTGTGACTCAGCAGAACTGGGTCTACACACAGCCCCCACAGGAGGGGCCTTGGAAGTTACTCCGGTGTACACAGGCCCCTTACGGAGACCCTCTGAGAAAACTCTGGTAGAATTATTAGGCCCGACAGGCACCTCAGGGCGAACCCCAGTGACAGAGCGATCAACGCCCCTCCCGGCTCGAGAGGAACCCGGGAAGGTATCCCCCGGCCGGGGTGCTCTGAAAAGTAAAGAACTTACCAGGCGTTTCTTCTTCTCGTTGATGAACGCCTGAAAATGAGATGGAGGAGTTCGTTGGAACACCTCCTCCCATCGTTCCAACCGACGTTGAAGAGCCCGGACCGAAAGGGAGTCACAGTAAAAACAGGAGTCCCAACAGTGTTCTGGACCCAAACACTCTAAACAAAGAGGATGGGGATCCGCCCTCACGAAGCGACGATGACACGAAGAACAGTCTGGAAAGTCTAATTTAAAAGACATAGACAGACTAGAAGACGAACGCTAGCGAGAGCCAGAGAGGAAAACAGGGAAGAAAATCTTCAGAGGATGCAAGTGCGTCCGGCCCCGATCGAGCGGAGAAAAGGACCAATGGGCGATGCGCGGGGCGGAGCCAAGGTGGGCGGGGTTACGGCCGCGTGCCTGGCCCCACGCAGGAAAGAGAAGAGGGACACATTTTTGGAAAAAATGTGGATGCTTTTTACAAAGTGCTCCGGTCCCGTCCCACAGGACAGAGAGATGTCCCATAAGTATGGAGGAAAGGGGACGGGACGTAGGAGTATGAGTAAACACAATTAACAAGTATCAAAAGTCTTGCGCTCCTTTATTAGTTTTTTGGTGATTCAATATTTTGTTTTGATTTTTACTTGTTTTTACTTTTCTTGATTTTTCAAAATTGAAATAAATGCCTTAGTAGGCATTTCATTGATGAGAATTCCTTGACAAATTAATAATCATTCATCTTTCATCTTCCTTAGCATGTATTTATTCACTATAACATGTTGAGAACATTACTTTTTCCTCTAAACATTCATGATTTTTCACATCATCCCTCGACATGTGTTTCCCCATTAGTCTTAATGGTTCCTCAGAAGGGTATTTGTTGATTTGTATTCTAAACATTTCAGAACAAAAGACAAAAAATTATGATGTATGTATTGTGTGATTTATATGTATGCATATGTTGCATTTCCAACATACCATATTTGTAATTTATGAACCTAGCGTTTATGATTTAAAGACACTTGCTTTTTTGATTTCCTTATATTGTCTTTAACTGCTGCGCCATGGCGTGGCAAAAGCTGATTATGTTGTAAAACACTTGTTGTTTCCTCCTTTTCAAATTCTGATGGATTCCTAAATTAAAAGTGAATATGGGTGTTGTATTAACATGATTCTGTAAATTCTTAATGTCTAATCACACTTAAAAGTAACACAACCTTTCTCACCTTGTTCTCTGTTAAATTGCTCATTCTCATTCTTTCGGCAGCACTGTTTGAAGCATCGGCACGATAACCATTATAAGATCAGGCCAAACTTATTGCCAGTGGCAAAAAGAACTAACTGGCTAAAGGCTTCACCAAAATGCCAATGTAACATGAGGATTTGGTCAATTTCATTCTGATTTGACCGTCATACAGAAAGGAAAAGGTGAGATGGCTAAAACCTCATTTTTTAGCACAACATATTAGAACTTGTAAAGATGCAATGGTTTTAATGTTTAATTGTAGTGTTATACTGTTTCTTTTTTATCTTATTAAATATCTGGATCAGGCCTTTAAGGTGAGGATATGTAAAGTAAATCCAAGCAGAGGATTATAAAGAAGGGTATGTTTTAAATTTTAAATATATGGAATATGTGGATGTTGGTTTGGGATTAGGTTGGTTTCTGCTTTCATCTATTGTAACTGTTTTAAACGTGTAATATATTGACTGATATAATTCGAAATGTCTTACATTGATGTTTTTATTGTAAGCATTAGTTGTATTGTCACTCATCTTTTTATCAAATGTTAGCAGGAGCAAATCAGGTCGGGGAGCCCTGGCAGGGAACTGTCTTGAGGGCAGTTTGTATCACTAACTGGCTGTGTCCCAGCCCACTTAAAACCGTGCCATCACAGCACTAGTTTTTGAGAGTCTAGAGAGTTTTCCTCCGGTGGCAAGGAGCTGGGTTCGATTCCCATCGCCCTCAACACCTTTTGGAATGGGCCTTTTTAGAATTTATTTTGATGCTTCTGTTTTGAAAGCCAAAAGCAATTAAAATACAAACACAATGAAAAGAATAATCACAATAATTATATTTAAGATCACAATGTTCTCTCTCTCTTGTGACATCTTGAAATGTGAACTTTTGCTTGGGCTTCCTTTCATACCTTTCTTAGAGCAATTTTGAATTTTGGTTTTATAGTAAGTTGCACATTTTAGTGGCTGTAAGGTGAGGAGGCACCTGTCACATGCAGGTAGAAACCTCTTGCAGAGTGCTTGCTACCTTTTCACATGTTATTCTGTTGCTGCAAAGTGTCAACGACTGAGCGACAGTAGTGAACAAGGGGAAAGGCAACTTGAGTTGAACACTGATTTTGAGTAAGGTAGTTGAATGGAGGTTCAACAAAAAGTGTACTCTACAGAAGGTTGTTTCTGTTTGTGTTGTATCTAGTACTTACATACAAGTATGGACCATGCATTTACTAAGTACTGTAAAATAAATAAACTCTGCACAAATTCACCAGCGATTATTTCTGGTGCTTTCTTCCTACTCCCAAACATTTCACTCTATAAAAATACATTAAAAAAACGTTAGTAGTAAGTCAAAAACCAAAAGCATAAATAAAAACTTAAATACCACTGGTATAAAATGGACTAATTCATTAACACATTAAAAGCAACAATGGTGGGGCAGATCAAATCCTGTGGCCAAGTTGATTAGGGGTCAACCCATGAAGGATTTGCTCAGTTGATGGGGTTGGACCATGTTCAAACTCAAACTCTGGTTCCCAGTCTACAACGGATACACCAGGGAGGCATCAATCTTGCAGCTACCGCTGCTCCAGAGATCCTATATACTTGAACGAATACCTTAATTTTTATTTTTTTTGTTTTTTGGTTTAATCAAATAAAACCTTTACAAAATCAAATTACATTTTTAGAAACTACATATATAAAATAAGAAGGAAATACAAAAATATGCTAATAGCTCATTCAATCAATACGCTAAAAACAATACACTTTTAAAAGCAGTAGTTCATTCACAATAAAAGTAAAACTGAAGAAATTTGGAATATGACTGAAACCAACAAGCAACATCAATACATCTTAAATTACACATTGTTGTTTCGGATTAGATTATCAGAAAGAACCTTAATTTGGCCACATAGGTGGAAAAGGGCAAAATAAGCTTTTGCTGCGGTCAAGTTGTAAATCAGGATATACTTAGTTATACAGTCAATAGTGCCTCAGACAATTTAACCTCAGTAAATGCAAGTAAGTGAATCAGTTTCAAGGTATGTCGTTGGCTGTAACCCTTCATAAATCGTTTCCACAATGATTCCCTAGCAGTATGGGTTTTGTTCAATGAGCTCAATTCAAAGATTCGATCACGAGGTTCCTCGAAAAAGTTACAATAAACCACCAGGCGCTTCAAAGTTTCACTCTCTTCATCCGACAAGAAAAAAAGACATATACCTGAACCCATTGTTCCCTAGCATCTGTACCAATATTTAGTTCTCGCGTAAGTTGGTAATTGGTTTATCCTAAAACGGAGGTAATGCTGTCCAAGAGGGGAATTGGATTAAATATTTTGGCCTGTCACCCCATTTCCTCTGAAAGAGATTATATTCATAAAAGGATGAATAGGTCCCAATCAGGTCTAGCTTGATGCACCAGTGATATCTCTGATATTTTTCTTTTGGCTCGGCAGACACATACTCATTGACTCTGGAGTTTCATTGATCGCATTGAGAATTAACTTGAGTTTTAAAGTGAGTTTATTCAGGGAACGGATATTGGGGTCACGAAGAATTTTGTTGAGCTCCACATATGAAGTATTTTTTGGAGGGTCAACTATTTTGATATAATTATTTTAGGCTTCTCCAATTTCGCTTTACTGAAAGGGGTAACAGGTTAATCTCATGGCATATCAATGCATTGGGAATGGATAGTGCTAAACCTAAGACAGTTTTCCATAGTTTGCCCTGTTGGGCATCAAGAAAAGCATTGATCTCAAAGGTACACTTATCCAAAGGATATAGCAAAATGGGTTCTACTTTAAGTAAGTAGAATTGAATGAGGCGTAACAAGGAAAACATACAATGTTTGTGAAGCATAATTTTCATCTGTGAAGTAAAAATGTTGACTTTATGATTTAAGTAGGTCTTCCACATGCTCAAAGAGTAAGTGTCTGTAAGTGAGTAGCCTAAATATTGAATCAGAGGGGCATACACAATATCAACCCCAATAAGTGACCAAGCAAAACGGATAGATTTCCGTTTGCCACCAGCGAATATTGAGATATATGATTTGGCAGGATTTGCTACAAGATTGTGTTCTTTTGCAAATTCTGCAAATAGATCCAATTTCTTTTGCAGACCGAAAGGAGTTCTGTCAAAAAACAGAAGATCATCGGCAAAGCCTATCCAGTTCAATCTGATGGAACCTAGTTTGGCTGAAAAGGCTACTGCGTCTTGCCACGATTCATCAAAACCTAGGAGGTATAAGTTAAATAATACTGCTGCCATATTGCACCCCTGTTTGACCCCTATTTCAGTATAGATGGGGTTACTGAGTACCCCCTCACAATTCAGACGAATACGGTAGTTAGTGTTTTGATGAAGTAGCGCAATAAGGGCTACCAAGTAGGAAGGAATACCCATTTTTAGCATTTTTGTCCAGAGAATCTCACGGATCACGCTGTCAAACGGTGCAGTTAGTTCTAAACTGGCCAAATAAACAGGCCCCATTTTTGAATGAATAGTTTGGGCCTGAAGATGAGATAAAATGGTTGCGTTCAAGGGGCAACCAATATATTTCCGAAATCCCACCTGGCAAGGTGATAGTAGTGCCTGTTGATCGATATGTATAAAGAATACCTTAATCACACTCCTGTTTCCAATGGCGCATACCTGTGGCCAAGTACACCCCGGAAGGTGCATGCAAATGGCAGGAAGCCACCTAGTGGTGAAATGATTAACAGGGTCTCGAAAGGCTGTGCATGACCAATGTCAGAATGATTGGGGCCAAGCCAGCATCAGGATCCGTGGCTGATTTGGCCAATTTGTCCGATAAGGAAACCAATATATACAAAGCACGCTCAAAGGTACTGTATTATGAGGCATTGCAGAAAGCTTTGGCTCCTGGCTTTGAATTCTGTAAATAATGTGGCCTTTCATTATTCTCCTTAAATGATTAACAGGACTGAAAGTCACTAGGGAGGTGAGTTATCTTAAGCCCTCTGTGAGAGAGGCGATATTACAAGCAGTTACAGAATCTAATCTTTGCATTACATATAGACCGCTTTCTTCACTAAATTTGAACAGAAGAATGTTTACAAATACAACTGTTTAAAAATAGATTGATGTCATATATGACAACTCCAATTCACACTGATCAATCCAGGCTTATACAGAAGAGATCTACTGCCCTTAATCTATGTCGTCATTTGTTGTACTTTCACAGAATAATCCTCCCATGCAGGCTGTAATTGCAGCTTTTGCTAATGTAAAGGCTTTTTATTCTGTGTCACGGAATTACATCTTTAAAGTAATGTAGAAAATAGGACTGGGTGATATATGGGGAATTGTATTTGCTACTGTATTCTGTGTTTCTCGCTAGGGTGCGTTCAAATTCGAGCCTTTCTCACCCTTTTCTATTGCTACATGACAGGAGACAAGGGGGGCTCTTTCACCCCTTCTCTTCGCCATGGCAATGGAACCATTAGTTTTCTGATTACACTATGATATAGTATTCAGGGACTGGCTTTGGGTGGCCAAGAAAACATGATATTGTTATATACAGATGATGATGTGTTGTTCTGTAGCAGGGATCCTGAGGTTAACCTCCCCATATTGATGACTGAGGAGGAAAATGGTGGTAATTCTTCTGAATTGATCATAAACAAATTGAAGATGTAGCTCTTTCCTCTCACCCATAACACACATCAGACTTGCAGGAATGATGGATTTAGGTGGGCAAAAGCAGAGGTTAAATACTTGGGATTCTCTATGCATGTATCAACAAAGGAGTGGTTTAATCTGAAGGTTGTAATTGGTGAGTAACATCTATTTAAATATTGAAAAAATCCATCCAGTTTATTACATGGTAGGGTTTAGATTGTCAATATGTTTGTTAATCAAAAATTATTATATATTTTTTAGAATACCCCAGTTTAAGCCGGTAAACACTTTTTTTAGTTCAATATGTTTAGATTCAAATAGCTTATACTTTGGGGAAATAAGCAATCAAGGATAAGTTGGGGGGGCGTGGCCAAGAAGCCATGGAGTAGGCTGCGATTCCTGGAGCTCCGTGATCCGACTTATTGATCCGAAGCAAATCGCATGTGTTGACGGCTGATTCCAGCAGAAAAAAGATACTGTATCTGCGTGAATACCTCAGGCAGCAGATGAGCGTATCGGCGGGAGAAGGTGGACACAGCAGCGGGAGTTAGGCTACTTTGTGTCCTGATCCGGTAGCGGCATAATTGATACTAAGATGGCGGCGCGCCAACACAAAGAGACCCTCGGCGGCACTTGAAATCGGGTGCCAGGCGGGTAGTGAACGGGCTGCAGGCGTACAGCAGCTGATGGAATAGTGAGCGGCCGACTACCTGAGAGAAGCTCACGAATAGCCCGGGATGACGAGGGGACGTATGCAGTGTCGGGCCACCTGGCCATGAGATAGGCGGCATGTCCTCGGCGCTCCCACTGAACCGGGACGATGTACACACGGAATGGACAAGAGGAATGACAACGTACCCACAATAGGTTGGAAGCAACTGGCACGCAGGGATTACATCCCGAAGCCGCACTGAGGAGTGGAAGAGCAACTACGGACAAAACAAGCGACGCCGAGACCTGCACCGTCCGAAACAAAATGGCGACCGATCCCGAACAAAGGATTACACTGATGGACCGTGAAGCGGCCTCGTAAGGATTGGGACGCACATGCTGCTTAGATCAACCATTGCGGCCTGCAGACGCAGCAAGTGGGTATATGCACCCTGTATGTACCACCAGCCTCTGATAGGCACAGAGACCAGAAAGAAGCATCAGGGATGCAGAAGCCAGCACCCTGCTGATAATAGGCACGGACACTGAGAGGAAATTGTGACGTGGGAAGTTACAATCCACCCGAATGACAATTTCATGTGCCACAATAGGCGTATGTTGGTATACAGAGACCCCAACGACTCGAACAACAACTAAACAGCACCGAGCCGGAGCCAGACACGTGGGCAAGGTTGCATCATGTCGGTGAAAAGTCTGAGAGCCAAGACCAAACAACCCACAATGGAGGTCTTCGCGAAAATGCAGAGGACCCCTACAACATCGGAGCGGAGCACGGCTGCGACTACTGCGGAAGAAGCCCCAGAAGGAGATAAGCACCAGATCCTGGAGGCTATAACGGAGCTGAGCACTAAATGGGGCGCGGCAATGGCGGACTTACGGACAGCCCTGGAGAGCAAAATTGATGCGGTAGGAACTGAACTTACCCTGTTACGGCAAGATGTCAGGGGGCTGGCGGAGAGAACAAGTGGGCTGGAAAGTGCCGTAAAGACCAATACTGATGTCAGCACAAATAATGCAAAGGAAGTTCATGTGCTCAAACAGCAGGTTGCCAACCTTGAAAATCGGGTGGAAGAAGCGGAAGGAAGAGCGAGAAGAAATAACATACGGGTGGTCGTCCTGCTGGAGAGGGAGGAGGGCCAAGACCCTACAAACTACGTGGAAAACATGATCCTACAGGAAATAGGAGCAGACAAGCTTTCGCAGGGATTCACGGTGGAGCGGGCGCACCGCGCCTTAATGAGGAAACCACGACCTGGGGCTCCGCCGAGACCCATCATCGCGATGATCTTGAACTGTAGAGACAGGGAGAAGATCCTGGAATATTTTGGTAAAGGCGGAACAATACAGAAAGCATCCGCCAACATTAAAGCATACCCGGATCACACAATGCTGGTGCAGGGACAGAGATACAGCTACGTGGCCGTCAAGAGGAGGCTGCGAGCAGCAGGCATCAAGTACATGCTTCTGTACCCGGCAAAGGTGAAGGTGCTACATAAGAGCAGAGCGTTTTTTTTTTTACACTCCTGAGGAGTTGGTAACGTGGCTGGATCTGCAAGGCTGCCCGGAAGAAGAAGTGGACCGTGACCGTCAGGAACAGGATGACTGAAGAACTGGTGCCACGGACATTGAGGGGGTAAGTGGGTAAGTGGGAGGGGGTACCGGATTATACCGCGAAGCGAGACCGGTTGAACACTGGGTAGCATTCGGGCCTTGTGCTCGGCATGGACTGGAATATAGTGGGCAAAATGTATTTGGAAGCTGCATAGGGTTAACCCAATACGTAATAAATTTAGAAATAGGAGCAACAGGATGGAAGCAACCCACTCCTGAAATACTAATAGTTAAGTGGCCATTAGGGCGACTTCACCCTACTGAGCCCTGAGCATAAGCTTGTGCTGGACAGGGCTAGATGTGGGGGTGCCTGAGATCCAGGGATGGAGCTGGGCAACAGTTGGGGGTGCGTTGTTGGGGAAGGGATGGGTGGGGGGAGGGAAGGGAGGTGGGAAGTTTGGGGTGTACATAGTTATGGGGTGTTTAAGTTCAAACATGAGCCTACATGGAAGAGCTGAAGGGTTATATCTGCATAGCATGACTGGGAGGGTTCGGTTGGAAATGGGGGAGGAAGATATCAATGGGCTATGGGAGATCTCAAGATATTAACGTGGAATGTCAGGGGACTTAACAGTTATATGAAGAGGAATAAGGTCATGCTGTATTTGAAAAGGCAAAAGATAGATATTGCAATGTTATAGGAGACACATCTGACGCGGGAGAAGCTGGAGCTAGTTGGGAAAAAATGGAAAGGGATTGTGGTGGGTTCGTCGTACTCTGCTTACGCTAGGGGAGTGCTTGTCTGGGTGGCGCTGCACGTCCCGTTTCAGCTACTTTAGGGAGTGGCGGAAACTGACGGGAGGACGGTTATATTGAGAGGGCTGGTGGAGAATAAAGAGGTATGCATCGTAAATACGTACGCCCCCAACCAAAACACGGCGGCATACTTCAGAACTCTGTGCACCAACCTTAGTATGTGTGTGGGAAACGTGGATATTTGGGGCACGGATTTCAATTGTGTAATGAACCCCAAGGTGGACAGATCTGATAGCAGGATTGACAGGCCCACCCCAGTGGCGAAAGCATTGCAGGTGTTACTAGATGATTTTGGCTTGGTAGATGTGTGGAGAACAAAACATCCTAATGGTAGGCAATATTCGCACTACTCAGCCCCGCAGCAGCTACACACGAGATTGGATTATGTCTTTGCCACACCGGATGTAATGGCAGAGAGCACTCAAATAGAATATAAGGCGAGGGTCCTCTCAGATCACTCGCCCCTGGTCCTCGGGTGGCAATACTGCCCCCCCGAGGGTGCGGATCCCGACATGGCGCCTCCGAGCGGAGGCACTTAAAGATCCGGTCTTTCGAGAGGACATAAGAGATGAGATCATTATTTTGAAACGAATACTGGTAGTGTTGACTCGGCGGGTACACTATGGGAAGCTTTTAAGGTGGTGATGCGGGGGTAGCCATAGCTAAGTCAAAGGGCCTGCAAGGTGGGGTTCTGGCTGACCTACAAAGAGTAGAAGATGAACTAGAAAGAACATTAGAAAATGGCAGTGTGGACACGGAGCTAGTACTTAAACTACAGCAGCAGTCTGCGGAACACTGGGAAAGGTTCTGCAACCTCAATTATAAAGAGTATGTAGAAAGACAGCATGCGGGAGGAGATAAAACGGGTAGGCTTTTAGCGTAGCTGTACAAGAGCGAAACCCCTAGACCCCCGATTAGGACAATAATTAGAGAAGATGGCGAGGTAGTAGACACTCAAGAAGGAGTCAACAAGGAATTTGCGGATTATTATAGGGTGCTATACGGGGACAAGGAGGGGGGAAGTCGAGAGGAAATAACCGAAACACTAGAAGATATAGGACTGCCCAAGATAAGTGATGAGGAAAGAGAAGAGCTTGATGCACCAATTACCTTGGAGGAGTTGGAGGAGGTTGTGAGGCAGTTGCCCACCAGTAAGACCCCAGGAGCAGATGGGTTCCCTAGCAAATTTTATAAAGTATATAGAGAAGAAGTGCTCCGCCCAATGCTATAAATGCTTAACAAAGCGCTTGAGATGGGAAGGTTGCCGGAGTCACTCAGAGAAGGGATTATAATACCGCTCCCTAAACCCAACAAACCGGGGTATGGCTGTAGCTCCTACAGGCCTTTGTCGATGCTGAACCAGGACAGCAAGATATTGACGGCTGTCCTGGCAAACAGATTGCAAAGAGTAATTAGCAAATTAATCCACCCAGACCAAACGGGCTATGTCCCAAATAGGAATATAACCCACAACCATAGGCGACTCCACCGGGTGATCTAATGGGCGGATAGGAATGAAGGCGAAATGGCGATTGTATCTCTAGATGCAGTAAAAGCTTTTGACTCCGTTAAGTGGCCATAGCTGCTGGCGGCCCTGGAAGGATACGGAGTAGGGCCGGGTTATATCAGGTTGCCGAAAATGCTATACAGCGAGCCGCTAGCCAGAGTTCGAACGGGATCAGTGATATCCGAGAGATGGCAGCTTAGTAGAGGCACCAGGCAGGGGTGCTGCCCCTGGTCCCCGATGCTTTACATTCTAGCCCTGGAGCCCCTAGCGATATACCTCAGGCAACAATATGATACAATAGGTATTGAGGTTGGGGGGGTGCCGCACCTAATATCCTTATATGCGGATGATTTGTTACTATACTTGAAATACCCGGAAGAAAATCTTCAATATATCCTGGAAGTGATGGAGAAGTATGCGGGGTTGTCCGGCATAGCGGTGAATCCTCAAAAATCTAGTATATTCCCGCTAGGTAGCTATAAGGGGACCCCTGAGGAAAGGTTGCCGGTGTTACAAATACCATGGGTGATTAGTTCTTTCCGTTACCTTGGTATAGATGTGTATCACACGGTAGAAGAGGAACATAAGCACAACACCGAGGTAGCTATTGAGAAAATCTGGAAATGCATGAAGTTTTGGGAGAAGTGGCCCCTAGCAATGATGGGACGGGGGGCAATGCTTAAGATGGTGGTCCTACCAAGGCTTTTACATTATTTTAGTAATATCCCACATATGATACCCAAGAAGTTTTTTGCTAAACTGAATAGTGTGTGCAGGGAATTCCTATGGCATGGTACCCGGAATAGAGTAGCACTATGGAAGTTGCAGAACTTTTATGAAAGGGGGGGGTATTAAACTGCCCAATTTTGAGGTCTACTATGTAGCGATTCAACTACAATATGTGGCCAGTTGGCTCTCCGACGAAGTGACCCCTGAACTTAGGTTGTTTGGGCAAGATTGTACCCCATTTTACTTAAGGGAAATGATATGGTTGCCTGAGTCAGATATGAAGGAGCGTCCTAAAATGATGATGCTGGGGTGGAAAATGTGGCGTTGAGCGTGTCGGATGATGGAGGACCCATTCCCGTGCTCCCCGCAAGTACCGCTGGTTGCTTTAGCAGGAGGGGATAAGCAGCTGAGGGTGATTATCATAACCTACTGGGAATCGGTGGGGCTGGTAACGTTAGGGGACATCTGGCAAGAGGGGACCATTAGAGATTTTGAAGAACTTGGGGAGGAGGTGGGATTACATACTGGCCAATATGTTACATACCATAGCATGGTTCAGAAAATTCGGAAAACGTGGCCTGAAACAGTATTGGCAGAGGAACCAGATGCTACTGTGGGGGCAATATATGACCTATCGGAAGGGGGGCATGAGATTTCTAGATTGTATGAGATGGTGATGACCAAGGTTGGGAAGGAATTGACACATTTGAGACTGGATTGGGAAGAGGAGGTGGGGGCCCCAATGGCAGATGGGATGTGGGAACGCGCCGTGGAATATCACAAGAAAGTGTCAAGAAACGCCAGACTTAAACAAATACAGCTGTATTTACAAATATAACGCATAGAGCATGCATGACCCCCTGAGGATATCCAAGTTCGGAAACGCTGGGAGATAGGCGTGCCCTAAGTGCCACAAGCCACAGTGGAGGTATGGTGGAAGGAGTTACAGAAATGGATGGAGGCCGAGACGATAGTATGGCAGGAGGCGAGCAACATGAGTGGGGAGGAAGAAGTGGGTACCCTGATGGCATGGAAATTATTAATAGCGGAACTGTTTGGATCTATATCGGACCCAACGGAATCCGAGGATAGTGAGACCCGGCCACATGTAGCAGATACTGAATGTGAAGTACAAATAGGCTCATAATGGAGGGTGGGACTATGGGAGCAGTGGCAAAATGGAAATACAATTGGTGTTTAATGGATTTGTTGTAAACTGCACTGCGTGTTGGGTTTGTTTGTATTGTTGTTTGGTTTGAATAAAATTAATAAAAATTAAAAAAATTTAAAAAAAGGATAAGTTGGGATATTTTCAGATGTCTCACAAGGCGTTATGCCAGCTACTGACATAAAATTGACTTTTTAGCGGCCCAAGCGCAGTATGTGTTTTTTGGTTTTCGTCTCCAGGCACATTACTTTGACATTTGAAAAAGAACCTACTTGTGCATGGTCATCAGTGTCACCTTTGTTGCATAGTGGTAAAGAGAAGACTGCACATTTGACCAAGTGAGATGCATAACTCTTGCTTGGACTAAGCTGTATGCTCGACTTTGCACATGATATGATGTATTCAGAACAATAAACATGTACTCCCAATATGCTGGATGACTAGTTAACACATTTTCCCACAGTCAGAGGGGTAGGCTTGGAGGGCGATGAGGAATCCGTGGAAGGAACATCCAGTAAAAAGAACATTACCTAGGGTAAGTAATTTGTTCTTCTAATGGATTGTGTACTCCCATGGATTCCTCATGTTAGATAGACTCCTTAAAGGTTTTGTAGATGGAGGTGGTAGAAGTGGATTTTTGTATAATGGTCTGATTATTGATTGATATTGTGCAGAATCCTTCTTCCAAATCGAGCGTCTTGGCCCGACAGAGTGTCCAAGCAGTAATGCTTTGAAAAAGTGTGGAGTGAGGACCAAGTTGCGGCATTGCAATATGTCCTGCACTAGAACACTTCTTTGGAGATTCAGAGTAGTTGCTACTCCTCTGGTAGAATTGGCTCTTAGGTTTTCAGGGACATATTTTCCCACAATGGAGTAGCACACCAAAATGCAGAGGATGATCCAATGAAATAAAGTTTGCTTGCTCATGGCTTTGCCTAGTCTGTGGCCAGTATAACACATACATAGTTCTAGAAATGTAGAAATTAAGAGCCCCTTTTGAGTCAAACTTGTGTAACCTCTCTTCATCCTTAGAAGGGGAGAAGGTGGATTTAAAGCTGGTAAGGTTATTTTTTGTGTCAGATGGAATTCAGGAACCACCTTGGGAAAGAAGGAGGGACAAACCCTCAAGACTACCTTCTCCTTGAATAACATAGTAAATAGTGGTTTGAATGACAAAGCTTGTAGCTCCCTCACTGTGATGGCTAGCAAAAACATTGTTGTCAGGGTTAATAACCCGAGAGACAAAAATGGAGAGGTTCAAATAGAGCTCCCGTTAAATAAGTTATGGCCAAGTTCAAATCCCAGGACGGATCCAGAAAAAGGACAGGTGGGAATGTATTTGTCAGTCCTTTGATGAATTGAATGACAATTGGCATCTTAAATTAAGAACCTTTTTCTGGCGTGCATTTAAAAATGGATAACGCTGCAAGGTATCACATGGCAGTAGCCACCCTTAGCCCCTAATGGGTTAAGTGCAGCAAAAATAAAGCACTGCAGGTGTATTGCAAGTGAAAGGATCAATATCTTTAGCTCTACGCCAGCTGCAAAGCTTGTTCCAACATAAGCAGTATAATGCTTTTGTTGCTGGTCTTCTGGCCGAAAGCAACACCCCCATCACGTCTTTCAGACTGTCCCACTCTTTATATCTTAACGCCTCAAAAACCAGGCATGAAAGTTCAGAGTTCAAATTCCTATGTGAAGAAGATGACCTCCCTCTTGCGACAGCTGATCCACTCTCTGGGGAAGATGGAATGAAGGGCAGATGGACAGGTCTACCATGTCCTCCTGGCTCAATCCAGAGTAATCAGGATCATGGACTTCCCGAACTTCCTCAACTTCCTGATGACATGAGGAATGACAGGGACTGGTGGGAACGTTTGCACTCTTACCCTGTATTGAAGGTAAAAAGACCACCGGTGCCAGTCTGATCGCCCTCAGCTCTGACAGGTTTACGTGAAGTCTTCATTCTGATCGGGACCAAAGACAGCTGATCATAAGATCGCTCATATGAGCTCCCCATCCCATGAGGGAAGAATCTGTGACTACTGGTCAGGGTTGCCAAAAAGGTTCCCCTATCACCACATTCTCTGTGCAGGCCCGCACTGCAGATCCTATGCAACCTTGCTTGGGACCTGAAGAAGGTCCATCATCCTGCCCGAGAATTCGTACCATTGGGATCTGAGGGACCACTGCAGGGGCCTCATCCTTAGGCGTGCTTCTGGCAACAGGAAACTGTGGCATGCCATGAGGCCCAGCAACCTCCGAAAGTTGAATGCCGGTAGATGTTGGGTGTTCTGAAATCTCGTTACTATCTGCAAGATATGTTGAGCGCTCAACTCCGGAGGTGAATCATTCCTTGAGGAAGAGTCCAGAACCGCACAAATGAATTGAAGCTTTTGGGAAGGTGTCACCTGGGACTTCTTTTTTTTGTTTCTTTGTTTATAAAACATTTAATTAGTTTTGAACATAAGTAGTGGAATTTACACATTAAACACTGCATGGTAAACAAAACAAATCCAGATCCATCCGTTAATACAGCATATCCTACCCACAACATATTTCCATCCAACATTCAGTACCTTTATTCAGAGCTTATTTTACCCTGCGTCTTCCCATTTCTGCCAAATTTTCCTCGCTTTCATAGGTCACCCTCTGGCTGTATATATACGTTACCCATTGCGCAAACATTGGAGCCACATTGGACTCCCACAGTTTTTGCTATGTTGTGTTTAAATTCTGTGGTCGTGGAGAGAAATAGTTTCTCAAAACTTCTCGTATCCCCCTCCTCCTCAATACCCAGTAGCATAATCTTAGGATCCCTAGAGATGGTGCGGTCCAAGACCGCAGTCAGTTTATTACAGCATTGTTGCCAGTATTCTTGAACCCGAGCGCATTCCCACAAGATATGAAAAAAGGTGCTCTCTTCTTGCAGACAGCGCAAGCAATGTGGGTCGGTGGCCCGGTTCCATCGATAGGGTGCAACTTGCGGATAGTACACACTATTAAGATTTTCAACGTTATCAGCAAGAGTCTTGCAGAAATTGCGGTCTCCCGCGGGTACATCAATGCCGTCAACCAGTCCTTTGGTTGTATTGGTCCAACATCCCTCTCCCATTTGAGATTCAAGTTGCATAGTTCAGGTGTGGCAAAGGAGGATATTATATTGTACATGACAGAAGTAATTTTATTTTGGTTATACGGTCTACTAATATATTTCTTTCTAGCAGTGTACACTCTGGCATGTTCGATAGTAGGGGGAGATGTATATGCAATGCATGTGCTAGTTGGAGGTAACAATAGCGTTCTGTAGCAGGGAGACCAAACCATGCGGATGGGTCCTCAAAGGTTGTCAGTTTGCCATTTATAATTACATCTCCGATTTTAATTATTCCCACCGATATCCACCCCGGCCATGCCGGTAGTTTGACTAGTTCAGGTAGATTGCTGTTTCCCCATAGTGTTTGCACTGGGGTAACCTTTTCATCCCAGCCAATATATTTGTGAGTGTCTCTCCATATTAACGCAACGTGAGTTGTCATTGCGTGGGGGGAGTTTAGTTTCTGGTAAAGGCACACAAGTGGGGATACTCTGCATCGCGTAATCTCTGCTCCAACATGGAGTAGCTCTCTATCCCCATGCAGGATATCATTGACCACCGCCATTCGGCTAGCCCAGTAGTAGCATTGCAGGTGTGCCAACCCAATTCCGCCTTCCCAGATGGTATGTTGTAATGTTTGTAACGCGATTCCTGTGTGCCCATCGCCCCACAACAGTGGTCTAAGGGTGCTGTCAATTTTATGGAATTCCAGAGCTGTTATGTGGAGTAGGGTATTCTGCCGGATGTATAGAAAGCGCTGCAGAGCCAGCAATTTGAAAAGCGCTGTTAGGTAAGATTTCCACAGGGCTGGTAAATCTTCCTTGCCTGGTTCAACTCCAGAACTTTCTGCTTTCTAGTGAGATATTTTCCATTAATACCTCAGTGAGTGGGAACCTTTTTCCACACTCACCTGTCTTTAACTCTTTTTATGGGTGTCATTTTTAAGACTCTCCATAGTGTCTTTTTAAAGTTATCATGTCTAACAACTTATTGGCAATAAGTGCCTGTTGTTGCTGGGTTGCCCTAGGGGCTCCCCATTTAACTTTCTTGTGCTAACCTTGAGTGAACTACAGTTCCCAAGGGTAGAAAGGATCTTTGGATCCCTTTTACATTTACTTCTGTGAAACCAGCACACCCCACCTTATGTGGAGTGCTGGGAGATACAATGTATCCCCTTTCACATTTAAACTGTAACAATTCTGTTACAGTGACAAGCTTACCTTTAATGGCTGGTGGCAGTGATACCTTTTACTAATTTGGTGCACCTTTACCGCGTGCTGTAATCACAGCTGCAGTAAAGGCACCAAAGGGTGCTCATTTTTACCAAAATGGCCCCTGTCTTCTTTTTCTGCCATTTTAGTGTTTCTTGTCGTTTCTTGTTCCTTCCCCTGACATCCAGGGCGGGAAAATCCTTTGTTTGAGTTTTGTCTTCGGCGGGAGTCCCCTGGACACCCCGCCCAGGCTCCAGTCAGTCTGTAAGCACAGGAAGTGGGGGAGGGGTCCCAAACTTCCCCCTCCTTTGTCTTAGGTCTTCCTTCAACTGGGCCAAATCCCAGTGGGGGGTTGGCTGTCCTGATTGGACAGCCAAACGCCCCTTTCTTGTAAAATGCAGGGAGAGAATGCAGAGGTTGTGTTGCAGTTCCTGATAAATACTGGAAACCTGGAGGCTGAAGTCATGTCGACCACTGGAACTGAAAAGCGAAGAGGATGACGAAGGAAAAGCGGCGGGAATGATTTCCAGCGGCCGAAGAGCCTGCTTTGTAACCGGAGCCTGCTGCAGCCCTTCCTTCCGATCGACCTGGGGTCTCCGAAAACGACGACCCGAACCCAGAGCCTGGTGAGACCCACTAG